>NC_136413.1:159682564-160270064 GCF_051521515.1 Lactuca serriola | reverse complement strand
CTGGATTATGTTTCAGGTACCTCATAGGATCGCAAAAAGGTGAAGGCGTGATCCTGCACCTCCTCATGATATGTTTTGGGATTTTGGGAAATACTTTGATGATAAACATGTTTTGAAAACTATTATGTAAACGAATATGATTTTTGGTTGGTTTGGAAAAGTTTAAATTTTTATGAAATTTTATGAACGTTACAAGAAGAGGCAACATTTGTTGGTTCTGTCATGACAAAAACA
The DNA here is from genome assembly GCF_051521515.1 of Lactuca serriola. Lineage (NCBI taxonomy): Eukaryota > Viridiplantae > Streptophyta > Magnoliopsida > Asterales > Asteraceae > Lactuca > Lactuca serriola. The sequence goes on along the minus strand of NC_136413.1, from coordinate 160,269,830 downwards.
ATGGCGTATTTCCAAAACTGAATAGGTCAAAATTCATGTTCATGGTCTCAAACGAGAAGACCTTTGTTGAAGAGAAATCGTGAAGTCAGGAAGAATCGTCTTATAGAAGACTATTTTGCAGATAACTTCGTGTACGCTTCAAAGTTTTGACGACGGTTCTAGATGAGGAAATAGTTATTTTTACATATTGTTTGCGATTTGGAAGGCTGATTTCCTTATTTTCATACCAAGCGAGATGTGAGAGGCAAAAAAGGTTTTCTCTTATTCAAAAATGCACAGTCACAATTCGTCAGTTAGCATACAACATGGGAGCAAATAAATGGGACAAGTATTTGAGCATGTTTGAGTGTACCACACGGGAAATTGTATACAGGTTCGCGAAAGATATTACTTTGGTTTACGGGAAACAATATTTGCTCAAACTGACGATCAATGATGTCCACCAATTGTACAAGGTGCACAAAAGTAGGCATGGGTTCCCTGGAATGCTAAGTAGCATCAATTGGATGCACTAGTCTTCGGGATTGTGTTCTAACACATGGCCTAATCAATACATATGAGGCGTTCATAAAGAGTCGACGATTGTTCTAGAATCAATAGCATCACATGATCTTTGGATATGGCATGCATTCTTTGGTCCAGTTTGTGCAGACAACAACATCAATGTTCACGACCAGTCGTCGGTATTCAACGACATCTAATATGGAAAGTCGTACGATGTACCATTTGATGCAAATGCAGTAGCATATAAGCGCGGGCACTATCTTACCGATGAGATATATCCTACATTATTATTTTTTTTCTGTGAAATCGTTCACATGTTCAACTGATGAAAAAAAATTTAATCAGGCACAAGAGTCAGTTAGGAAGGACGTAGAGTGAACATTTTGTGTACTCAAGAAGCGTTGGCAAGTACTACAAGTTGGGGCAATATCATATGAAGTGAAAAGGTTGCAACACGTAATGTAAGCATGCATCATATTACATAATATGATTCTAGAAGATAAAGGAAACACGATATGCAGCTACGACTAAAATGACGTTATGTACATGGTCGCGACATTCATCACTCCCTTCATATGGATTTGGAGGGACACATTTACAGGGCTCACATACAGCCCAATGCCGAATACTGATATGATGATTTGTTTGACAAATCAAATTAAGATTCAGATTTTTTCGTCGAGGGCTCGGGCGAGAAGGCAGATAATGAAGACGGCAATTCAGAGTGACATACTTTTTTAATAATGGTTTGTTATTTTTATTAGGTAATTATTAATTATGTTTTGTAGGTTTTATTATGTAATTTTTTTAAGTAATCAAATATTTCTATTTTAATTAATTCTTTTTGTTTATTAATCGTTTTGTAATTAATTCTATTTATTTTTTAGTTATATAATTTCAAATTAAATTAATTTTATTTTTAAAAAATAAAAGTAAAAAATAGTGAAAGATGATTATTTCATGCATTTTGCTTAATGAAATATGAGTGAGTGTAAACACTACAAATAAAATGGAAATTAGCGGCGACAAAAATCGCCGGTAAATGCAATAGCGGCGACAAAGCGACGGCAAAAAATCTATGTTGCCGCAAAAGTATCGCCGACAATGACAATATTTCTTGTAGTGAAAACAGACGTTCCACTTAAAAAATAAGTGGCGAGGAAGATCCTCACCACTCTAACGCTCTAACGTAATAATTTGTCAAATAACCATTGATATTTGAAATTTTATCTTTATTGATAAAAATAACCAAAACAAAGATACTATTAAAAAATCATCTAGCGAAAAAATTTACTTTTAAAAACATTATTAGCTGACAACGAAGTATGACAATACAATGCAAAGATACATATTATTACCTTTGTTCTAACCGTTATGTTGTTCACTTTCTTTTATGAATTCATTTCACAATACCAAACATATTCTAAGATCATGCCTTTTGATTTCTGGTTTTTATATAGTATCCAATGAAATACCCAAAGTCCCAAACAATATCATGAAGCAATATAGACAAATTTTAATTTTTCTTTTTCTCTAAATAAAAGATAACAGAATAAAATCATAAATATTGATTTGAAAATAGACACTTATTACCTTCCAAAACAGAATTCATTATAATTAATATACTACAACATATTATTGTTAAAATATACTTCAAGAATCAAGATCATTTGGTAGGGACTAAGAAACAATAATTGGGGTGATGGTTTCAATAATTTGGAAGAAGGGAGTTATGAGTTAGGTCCATTCATGTCTTCATCATTGAATCATAAAGAGGGTGGTTTCCACATGTCTAGTTTTTGTGCTTACATTATTTCTCCTCTACCCCTCATATTTTTTGGTAACACATCATTTTCAGTTATTTTATTTCTTCAAAAATAAAATAAAATCCAAAAAATGGGCCAAAACTAACGTCGTCGTTGATATGTAATGATAAGGCTAAAGAGACAGCTTTTTGTTCAGATTACATACATACATGCATACATACATATATAAATATACATGTACATAAATAAACATATATATACACACATGGATGGATATACATATACGTACACACAAACACAAAAACACATTTTTTTCTGCTAAACATTAATAGAAAACGTAGAAAATGGGAAAGGTGATGGATCAAAAGGTTTCAACTTTCAACTACTATAACAAAATTACCAAAATACCCTTTTGCATGTAATAATAGAGAATACATTAGAATTTATATTTATGCTATAACTTTGTAAAGTGGGCAAACGGGGGGACTACATTAATGCAACCGTCTTAGTATATTTTCAGAGATATATACGAAGCTATTTTATATGAGGTAAATGACTAAACTGCCCTTTAGATATCACAATATTATTTACAACTTTCTAGAACATGATATGAGAATTCGAAGATATGTTCGGATCTTTAAAGGTTGTATAACACATTGTATTAACTAATTGTTTCAACCTAATAGTAGAAAGACCAAAATATCCTTTTTCACGTATAACTAGATGATCTTCAACTTCTTAGAACGTGCGAAGAGGATTCAAATCTACATTGTATTAAGATATTGATTAATTAGAATAATAATAAAGTGATTAATTCGTTAATATAAGTATTAATGTCAAGTTGCATGGGACTCCATGATTACTAGTCATGTGGATCGTACGTGGCAAACAGCACACTAACAGCAAAGCACTATTTGCCCTGCACGTGCGAAGGCTGATGTGGTCAATGGTCAAAAATACCCCCTCTATAAATATATAAACAAACAACCTTAAAATCTCTTCATCATTTGGTTCTCCAACTTGTCATTAAGATTAATATAATATTGTAGCAAATCATGCTTTCTATTTCCTAATCATATAACATGCTTATTATATAATATACAAGATATCATGTCGAACTTAACATATAATTTAATACTTATTATTATTATTTACCGTTACTTTTCAAAAAAAGAAATATTAATCAAAAACTTATAAGTCATGGTCATTGGTCAAAGTCACTAATATGTAGTAATCGTGGGTTGAATAAATAAGTTTCCATGTATATATGTGTCAAAAAATTCTGTATTCTCGGAATATATAAAACAGAGTTGGTTTGAAACCTTGAATAAGTTTTTAAAGTGGTTTTTCATTTTGTGAGGTAAAAAAACAACCTCGTTAAGTTATTTGACATGATTTCCTTAAACAAAATCACTTTCATACTTTAGTTATAAATATTTTGATATGATAGTTTCATATTCAATGATTTGTTTTTTAATAAAAATTTCATATCAAAGGAATTTTGGGTTCCAACCCTTGAAATGTATTAGAACATTTAAAAAAAAAAAAGCATTGTCTTATATATGGTCGATATAAAACGTTTATTGGCCTTATAAATTGATGAACTTACAAAATATAATTAAGGTATAACTTTAAAAATTGAATAAAATATACTAAACATAAATTATATGCGTCATAGAAGATTTTGCAATAATTACTTGTGTGTGTTTTTTTTGTCTTTTAAGAAATAAGCTTTACTAAATTCGCAAATCATACCCAATTATTCTATTGGATTTGCACAAATCACAATTCCACAATTAATTTACTGGGAGTAACCACTTTTATATATTCATCGATGCGCTCCTAATTCAAATTTTGTCTCGATAACACTAAACTATAGTACTTGTTCTTGAAACAATATTTTTCGGGTTGCTTGTACTAACATATTTCGATAAGTGTTTAACAAAAATTTAGTTTGTACAATCTATAAAATTTAACATTTTTTATGAGCCTATTAAACATAATTTTCTAATTACTTGGTGATTGTTTTCATGTTTTTCTATAAAAATATGATATTTAAATTTACATATATCTGAGTAAAAGCATTCTAAACTAATAATTAAAATTTCATGATACAGTTTCCAATATAAAAACTAGGAAAATTTGCATATAATATATTATTAAACAAAAAAAATAGTGGCTTGTTTTATTTTATCCCATAATATTCCTTCTTTAATTGTTGGTAATGATACTTTAATTTTATTCCTGAAATAAATTAGAGAGAAAAGAGAGAAAAGAATATTTATTAAAGTTTACAATTTCATTTAGAACATTTATAATGTGTACAATTTAAAAAAAAAAAATCACGACAATGTCGACATTAGAAATGGTAGTTTTCATGACATGGGCATAAAACTTTTTAGTTATGAAAGAATATATAAACGATTATTTTAAAATATGTGGAGTATATATTTATTAATAAAATAAAAACAATAATAATAATTGGGCAGGTCATTTCGGGGTACCCACACGTGCATTCACGCATGTGCAGCTGTTATTGAGAGCCAGCTCGGCATTTCCATTTTATTCTTTCTAAAATCCAATATTTTCTTGGATTTCCAGAATATTAATTTAAGTTAATTTGATGATGCAATAATGATTTTTATTGATGCCGAGCTGGAATTGGTTTCAAGATTGGAGTGGTTTATTGATGAAAGAGTAAATTACATGAATGGTCCTTTCGGTTTAATGTAATTTTGTACGTTTGGTTCCTAACTTATTTTTTTAATTCGGAAGGTCCTTACTATTTGTTTTTATTACGCGTTTGGTTTTTATCTTACCTAAAAAAATTATTTTGCCCTTGATTTTTTAATTTATTTAAATAAACACACCATAAACCTCCTCCCTCTCACATTGCCTTACCTACCCCATTAGTTTTCCGTATTTAAATAATAGTTTTTTTAGGTAGGAAATGGACCAGACGCATAACAAAAACAAACAGTAGGAATCAAGGGCATAACAAAAATAAACACTAGGACTTTCCGAATTAAAAAAATAAGTTCGGGACCAAACGCGCAAATTACCCCAAACCATAAGGACCATTTGTGTAACTTATTCTTGATGAAATGCCCCGGAAGTGAATTGGAGTTGATTAGGGTTGCATGAAACTCAAGGAAAAAAGTGAAGAAAAAACTTAAAACTTGTCCTAATCTATTAGGTGGTTTGGTTAATTTGGAAGACCTAGAAGTTCAACAAAAGGAAAAGCTCCCCTTTATAAAAGGCGGATGAGATTAAATTAGTTAAATATAATTGAATTAAGCATAGAACTTATTATAATTTCATTTGTTGGTTCGATTGGTGCATCTCCTTTTGTAATGCTTGTATCGTGTAATTTTGTCTAGCGTCTTGTTAGACTTTTTTAATGTATACGCCATACAAAAAAATACAATTTTGTTGAATAACCAGAATAATAATTATTACTTATCAAATTATTTTTTATTTTAATGACAGTTGGTAAATTTCTCATATATATATATATATATATATATATATATATATATATATATATATATATATATATATATCATTTGTGTTAACAAAATAATAATATTCTTATACATTTATTTCTAAATTTGAAATACTTAATGTTCTTAAACAATGTGCACAGCTAAAATTAAATAAAACTAGTAAAAAAACTGGTTTAAAAAAGGTGGTTTAAATTCATCAATTAAAATTAAATGAGAATTTATATGTTATTCTTAAACACCAAAATATCATATTTGTCCAACTGAATTTCTTAATATCATATTTACTCTATATAAATCTTCAAAATATCATATTTACCTAAATCTTTTTTTTACAATGTTTTTAATAGTTTATAATTCTTTTTTATATTTTAGAATTATTATAATAGTTAACAAAAAAATTAACCATATTATCCCTATATCTAAGTAATAAAACGTTTATTTCTAAATTGTTAGAATGTTGTTCTATTGACAGACAAAATGTTTTATCTCAAGCCCTCTTCATGGAATGTATGTATTGATTGTTTAGTTTTTATTATTATTGAATATTGTAATGTTGTAGATGAAAGATATTTTAGATATTACCATTGATATTTTAATGTTTAAGAATGACATATATGATATTCTCATATTTAAAAGTAACATATATGATATTTTGATGTTTAAGAAGGCATATATGATATTTTTTATGTTTAAGAAAAACATATACAATCTTTAAAAATTTATAAAAGGTAAATATGTTATTTAGAAATTATGTTGGAAAAATATGATATTTTGATGTTTAATAAGGGTATATACAAAATTCTCTCAAAAAACAATATCTATACATGTATCTATAATTTTATATAAATATATTTTTGAGTAAATTACAACTTCATCCATGTGTTTTGCGTCTTTCTACAGCTTCAGTCATACATTTAAAAAACTGATTGCAATTCCGCAATTGTCCTAATAGTTTTAAAACCCATTAGCTTTGGTCATTATCCAATTATCGCCAAATTCCATTCCATTAAGTTCGTGTGGAATGACTTAAATGCTCTTATTATTTATTTATTTATTTTTGTGTTTTTTCTAATTTAGTCCTATTTTATTCTAAATTTGTCAACCATCGAGAAGAATGAGAACGACGATGGAAGGAGAATGAGATCAATGTGTAACATCCCAAAAAAATACGAACCAAAAATTTCATTTTTTTATATACAATTTATAAAACAATTTATAGAAAACATCATCAAGTTATTTCATTTCATAAAAAGCCATAGATCATAAGTCTCAAAATCATGTCATCACATAGTAACAATGTCAGAGTACAAAACCCAAGAATCTCGTATGCAGAAATCGTGTGTGTGATGCGTTGCTACCGTACTGGCTCCTTTCCCTTCGAAGAAGAAGGACCTGAAACAAAAACTGAAACTATAAGCACAAAGTTTAGTGAGTTCCCCCATCATACCACATACCATACAACAAACATATTGTCAGGCATATCTGGGTGTCCGGCCTATCCTGCTGAGTATATCTGGGTGCTCAACCTATCCTTGCTAGGCATACTGGGGTGCCCGACCTACTCCTTGTCAAGCATATATGGGTGCCCGACCTACCCTGCCGGTATATCTCAACCAGTCCGGGGACTAGTCCCCTATCTACCATTATCACATAATCACATAGCATACTAGTACATAAAGCATAACAGATAGTGGCATACCAGACAATTATCACAAAAACAATCATCTTAACAAACAACTCCTACTAGTGGGTCAACATTGTGGCCTTAGACCCAGATCTACTGGAAGGTAACTCACCTCAATGTCGTGAAGTAGTTGAACTGTCCTCGGTGTTGGGATCAACTCTCCTCATACTCCTACACATAACATCTCTTTAATTACTCTTTCAAACTTATAACCCCTTTAAGGGTCAGTTCTGGTCAATGGACAAGTCAAAGGTCAACATTATGGTCAAAGTCAACCTTCTAGTCCAAGTCAACATTTTGGTTGACTCAACTCACCGAGTTGTTCCGTCAACTCGTCGAGTTCCATGATTCGGAGAATATCGAACTCACGATCTAACTCGTCGAGTTACCCTCTAACTCGCCGAGTTTCTCCTCATGACAAAATCGGGACTTTCCGTTTGAACTCGTCGAGTTCTCCTTCATACAGAGTCGTGGTATTTCACTAACAACTCTTCGAGTTCCTCTTCATGTATGTTGGGACACTTTGCTCATCAACTCGCTGAGTTCATCCTTGAACTCGTCGAGTTCCTCTTCATACAAATCGGGTCGTTTTGCTATCAACTCACCGAGTTCATCCTTGGACTCGTCGAGTTCTTTGATCTTCAAGTTCATAAACACGTCCAACTCGCTGAGTCATCTTCTAGACTCAACAAGTTTGTTCAGTAATAGAAAAAGGTTGGGGAACCACGACCCAACTTGCCGAGTCCTAGGAACGACTCGTCGAGTCTCCCAAAGTCTAATTCCATACAATCGATTTTAGTCAGGCTTAATGCATCCAAAACATAGATCTGGCCTCCTAGGGTCTATATAACACGTAAAGTTACAAACTTTACGTTCATGCATGGGCTATTTAGCTCAAATAGCCCTAAAAAGTGGTTCGTATGATACATGGGACTCCCATGGCCATAAAGTTGGCACCTTTATGCCATGGAGTCCCTCAAAGGCTCTCGATCTGAAGTCTTAGCCCCAAACATGCTTGCATCCAAGAATGGTTCCACAAATGGTTCCTCAAAGCCCTAAACTACTCCATGAAGGGATCTAATAGATGAATAGACAAGGTATAGACTTTATACCTCAGATGAGCTGGAAATGCAGCACAAACTCTGGATCTACTTGCCTCCTCTTGAATCCCAAAGCTTTCCTCTTCCTTCTCAAGCTTCAAATCACCAAGAACACACAACAAAGGCTCAAGAATACTCACAATGGATTAGGGTTTCATGAATAAGGCTTGGAGGTGATGGAGGCTGTAGTTGAGGCCAGTTAAGGTGTTTAAATAGGGTGCAAACCCTGAAAATTAAGGTTTCACTCCCGTAGCCCTACTCGTCAATTTGAGACCTCTCGATTCATCGAGTAGGCTTCAATTCCGCATCCAATCCTTCGTTCCTACTCGACGAGTCTGGGGCCTCCGACTCGTCGAGTCCCTTTGCAAAAATGAAAGTTTTAATTTAAAATACATACCAGGAACCGGACGTTACACAATGGCAGGTTTAGACGCTTAGTAGTGGTGGATGAAGAAAGAGGCTTCGGGAGCATTGTTGGATTAAGGTGTCTAAGCTCATAATTAAATTGGTATTAACTTGTCATTAAAAAACAAAATCATTTTTAGGTCGCTCTCATAACTAGTAACTGAGTAAAATGACATATGTAGAGATATGATAATTTGTTACTTTGTTATATGAATAATAAACTAATTGGAAATTGAAATAAATGATTTATTCCTATATTATATGATTAATACATTAACTAGAAATAGTAATAAGTAATTAAGAATTAATCATAATTATTTTGGATTTAATTATGGGTTAATTAGAATTAATTATGCATTGACTCTTTGGTTTCTAAGGCTCCAATGACTGAGTGGACCCATTATACATTGGCATTCCAGTTTGATGATTGATTAGGTCCGGGCATTCCAACCGGAAGGTTGTGGGTCAGGGGTAATCCCCAAGGTATTCCAGTCCTATGACTGAGTGGATCGGTTATACATTGGCATTCCAGTTTGATCAGTGATTGGGTCGGGGCATTCCAACTGGAAGGTTGTGGGTCGGGGGTAATCCAATCGGGTGGTTGTGGACCCAATGGCATTCCAACCCGAAGGTTATGGGCTTTGTTCATTAAAATAGTATGGTGAATTAGAGGAATCAGGTATGACCTTAAGTGTAACACCCAAAGTTTGGAAGGCCAAGAAAGGAAAGAAAACCCTAATTTTAAGGGGAGACTCGGCGAGTCCAAGGGGGAACTCGGCGAGTCCGAGCGGGATCCGGGTTGAGGAGTAAGTGACCGACTCGGCGAGTCTGATCTGTACGAGGAAAACCCTAAATTCGGGACTTGGAGCCTATTTAAACGTCTCATTCTCTCCCCTAGGGTTCCTTTACTGCCTCTTTCACCCAGAACATCGAACCCTAAGCCCCATTGTTGCCCATTCAAGCTTCCAAGCCATTTTTGAGTGATTTGAAGGAAGAAGAAGAAGGGGGGATCATTGAAGCTTCAAGGATTGGCCTTGGATCTGAAGATTGGGGAAACTTTCTGAGGTATTGAAGTTATTAAGTCGTTTCCCTCCTTTAGATCTATTTTGGTTGTGAGTTTTGGGGGCTTTTTAGCCATGATTAGCTACCCCTTTTGAGTTAGAAGCTAGATCTGAAGTTGCTACTTCGGATCTAAGCATATTATGGTCTTGAGAAGCATAAAGTATCTGCCCTTGAGTTGATTATGGAGCCTCTTTTCCTTAAACCCTTTATGGTGTATTTTGCCTAGATCTCCTTCTCTACACGTAAAGTTTGCAACTTTATGTGAGGAATAGGCATGGGAAAGGTAGATCTACAGTTTGGAGTCCATGCATGACTCAAAAGTCCTCTGCATGTATGGAGATCTGAATGGACTCGGCGAGTCCTTTGAGTGGACTCGGCGAGTAGCATGAAGATTTGGAGGAACTCGACGGGTGGGATGAACAGCTCGTCGAGTCAGATGAAGTTGGGCAGGAACTCGGCGAGTCTGTTGAAGATTGTCTTGGACTCGGCGAGTCTGTTCTTGGACTCGGCGAGTCAGGTCGCGAAACCCCCAAACCCTTAGAGTTGAGACTCGAATCAGTGAGTCGAATGGAGACTCGGTGAGTCGGACAGGTCAAGACTCAGAAATCGGTAGACTCGGCGAGTCATGGACTGACTCGGCGAGTCAAGTCGCGAATGGAAGGACTCTGAACATATGAACTCAACGAGTTAATTGGGTGACTCGACGAGTAGGGTTGACCTGGAAGGTTGACTTTGACCAGGACTTTGACTTTGACCAGAGTCGACTTGGTTGTCTTTCGGGGGTCAGTTAGACTCAGTGTTGCATTGATATTGGTAGCTCGGGGAGCGAGTGGAGCAGGAGTTCAGAGAGTTGTCGGGCAGCAGCTAGTGGGTTCATCAGCAAGTTCAGCCAGTGCGGGTGAGTTTCCCTTTGTGTGAATGGGTCTACGGCCACAATGTCGGCCCATGTAGTTATGAGTAGAAGACCCGGAGGTTAGCCCTAGGCACAGTATGCTAGTATGATATTCAAGACGAGGTCCAATGATAGCGGGCAGGTGCCCAAGGAATGGTTTATGTAATAGTTTATACTTGTTGTCTGTGTGATACTTGTATGTGCCTGATAGGGAGGTGAGTGTGGGCGAGGTCCCGTAACTCACCAATAGCAGAGTGTGGATGGTGTTCCACATCTCATTAGCAGCAGATCAGGGGCGAGGCTCGAGTTAGGAAGAGAGTGAGTGTGGGTTGGGCCCGTATCTCACAATTAGTAGGAGCATGGACGGGTCCATGACTCATCAGTATCAGGACAAGGGCGAGGCCCAGTGCCAAGGGAGGCCTTAGGACAAGATTCGTTAGTATGTGTTTAGCTTATGTGATGTGATATGTTTATGTGTTATTATATGTTAGCGGGCGAGGCCCTGTGACAGGTGAGGCCTAAGTGAAACAGATCTATATCCGAGCGGGGATCGAAGCCAGGCGGGGACTGGAGCGGCGGGGCCGTTGTAGCGGGCGAAGCCCGAGGTAGGGGCGAGGCCCAGGATAGCGGGCGTGGCCTAGTATGTGCAGTGTGTGGTTATGCATGGTATGTGGTAGGGTGGGGAACTCACTAAGCTTCGTGCTTACGGTTTTCAGTTTTGGTTTCAGGTGCTTCCGGTAGCGGAGGGAAGATTTCATGGTGATCGCATGGCACACACCATAGATTAGACAGCCTGGGAATGTTTACTCTGATAACGAACATGTGTTTTGGAAATTAATACTCTGATTATGTTTTGGAATGATGACCTTGCTTTAAAGTAATGTTTTATTAAAAGAAATTTTTAGTCTTGAATTTTGGGACGTTACATTGAGGAAGGTATAGGTAGCTGTGGAAGGTAGTATTAGACCCGTACTACTGGAAGCACATGCCTTGTACCCGGGACGAGGGCAGACCTGGAAACTCTGAGGAGACCGATGAGGATGATTCCCCTCAAACTTCTTTATCGATTGTTTTATATGTTGTATTTTCAGTTTACGAATGGTGATGACTACACGAGGAAGTTCGAGTTTAGGATCGGGTTCTGGTACGGGTTCAGGTTCGGGTGCTGAGCTGGTTGATGAGAGGCTGCGTGAGCTCATCGCAGCCGAGGTTACTCGTGGTACCCTTAATGCTACCCCAGTGATTTTCGGTACCGTCAATGAGGGGATTATGGAGATCATGGAGAAGCGGCTTAGGTCATTTCAAGCTGAAATTGTCGCAAGTCAGATTGGGGCTCGAACTCCCTCGTTCCGGGAGTTCAAGGCGTGTGGAGCGCCTGTGTTCTTTGGGACTAAGGAACCCATCGCTAGCCTCCGCTGGATCGCTGACATGGAGAATTCTCAGCGCACGAGGTTTTGCCCCGAGAGGGAAAAGGTGGGATTCGCATCATGTTTGTTGAGGAACAAAGCATAGGACTGGTGGGAGGAGGTCACCAGAGCGGTTGGGATTACGGTTGTTACAGTGATGACTTGGGAGGATTTTGTGCAGAGGTTTTATTAGGACTTTTCACTGGCTATTGAGGAGCAGCAGCTGGTGAGGGGGTTTCAGGACCTTTACCAGACTATAGAGATTGTGGCGGAGATCACCGCCAAATTCAGGTAGAGGGCATTATTGGTTTCGCAGTATGTTGTGGATGAGGGGATGAGGAATATGAGATATCATGTTATTTTGAAGGATGATATCAGGGAGTTCATGAGATTTTCGGGGTGCAAGACCCTAAATGATATGATTGAGAAGGCCCGTGAGCGAGAAATTGAGTTGGAGCTCCGGACGAAGCGGAAGCCGGAGTAAGAGCAGACAGTAGTGGGTTAGGCCAAGAAGCCCATGACCTTCGATACTCACAGCAGAGGCCAGCAGGGCAGGGGCCGATGTGCCAAGTGCGGCAAGCCGCACAGTGGAGCCTATCGATCTGCGTCTTTGCACAACGGCCCTGGACCTAATGGCCTCCCAAACATGAATCTTGTGTCTTGGGCCTCTTCGTCTGGCCCACTGTAATATGGATCTGCCCCGAATTCCTATTCCCAAGGTACTCCAAATCGATCGCATGCTCTCGGGATCTAGCTATCATATCAGTCAGGGTCTCGCACCCTGAAAAACTCACAAACTCCATGATTTCATCCCTCAACATGTCATGATACCTTACCTTCTTCATCTCCTCGTCCACTACATACTGCGGAACCAACAAAGCTCTCTCCCGGAACTTGGCAGGCATCTCTGCCACAGTCTCAGTCGTCTGGCGAAGGTCGTGAAACTCCCTCGCCAACTGCTGCACCTCAATGGCTGGTGCAAACTCGGACCTAAACCGGGTCACAACTCATCCTAATTCATCGTCTCCAGGGGTTCGCCTCCCAAGGAAAAGTCTACCTCATCCCACCAATCTCGAGCTTTGTCTTTTAGAAGACAGGAAGCAAATCTGAGCTTCGGCCCCTCGGGGAAGAACTCTTCTGGAAAGCGTTCACCATGCTCGTTAACCATCTCCTACTGGAAATGGGGTCCTTCTTCCTAAATAACTTGGGAGCTCTACAAGCACAGAACTCACGGAAGAAAAGAGTGAGAGCTCTAAAAATAGCCATAATCTCAGTACAGAAGGCGCCTAGATGCTCATTCAAGATCTCCAATATCCCACCTTGACCATACCAAAGATCGCAGGAGTCTGCTCTAAAATACAACAGGTGATATCCGACAAGATAAACTCCCGTATACACTCATCAATCGGCTCAGTACCTGCACCTGATCCGGAACCAGAACCATAACCTCCTTCCTGAGTGCTCATTACCATCCTCAAAAACAATCATGCAAATTATCAGAACTTAACAATGAATCCTCATCCAAAAGGCTTCCTAAATTCCCAAGACTCTCCTCAATTCGAGTAAGGATCTTGTGCTTTCAGTAGTATAGGCCCAATACAACCTTCCACACCTATCCATACTTTTCTCAAGAATCATCCTGAATCCTCTAAGTCACCTTCTCAAACTGATACTCCAGATACTCGCTACATAGTGCAACCAACCCTCTAAAAGCACTTCCTAGGTTCTCCTAGGTTCCCGACCTCACCCTGCCATCAGCTGCTGAAAATCTCTCATTAATGTTAGCTAACTACCTCATGAATACAATCACATGCAACAAAGTTCATATAATCCTTCGGGTAAAAGACTCAACCTTAGAACGGTTGGACTCAGACAAGAGTTGCGCAATAGGGTCAAATCCATCACTTTGATATTATTTAACCTATGCAACATATGACTTGACATATTCACTTAGTAGCTAACCCACATCACTAAGAGTCCCATAAAGCACAAAGCAAGCAACATTCGGGCAACGGAAAATCTAACCAGCGTACCAACTAATCAAATCATTATATCTAATTATCTGAAAACCATACTAGCATGCAATTCTAAGAGCTCAAACAATCATTCATATAAAGGCATATCTTCTAGCATGAAATCCCAAGCAGATCCTTACCCTAATCTAGCATGCAATTCTCATAACATGTAACATAATAAACATGTATGGGTATTATGGGAATCACTTACTTGAACTCGGCCGATTGCATGCATCACAGCCCTTTATTTTATTAGAAAATCCTTTAATAAAACATTTATTTTATGAAAATTTCACCAAACCCTCAGTTTGAGTTCAGACATACCCAAGAGTATGCTCAAATCCCTCAAACCAAGGCTCTGATACCAACTTGAAACGTCGCAAAAATTACGCCGTAAAAGTTTCATTTTTAATTCGATCAAAGCACTAATAATCTTTTAGCCAAACATTCATTATACTTTTCTAATAATTTAAAAGTATTTCATGAGAAAACAGTTATCAGAGTACAATATCAAAATCATCATAATGTTGAAAATGGGTGGATGAGCTGCGATCAAGTCGGGCCTTTCCCTTTCGAACCGGAAGTACCTGAAAACATAACCTTAAAACCATAAGCACAACGCTTAGTGGATTCCACGAAATATCATATACCATACATATCAAACATATATTTGGCCCCGCTCGTCATCGAGCCCCGCTTGGTATACAGATCTGTCAGTCATCGGGCCTTGCCCGATATACATACAAGCATACAACACATAACACACACAATAATCACAAAGATAGATAGCATACAGAATAGTCATTGGGCCCCGTCCGACATCGAGCCTTGCTCGGTAACATATAAACACATATCGCATGCAAGAGTCACACAGACAACTGGCATACTAGCCATACAATCCAAGGGTCGGCATGGGTGTCTTCGATCCGCTAAACACGGTGAGGAAACTCACCTCACGCTGTTGAATATCAACGATAACAACTTCGACTGTCGATCCAGAAAATCCATGTGCTAACATCATCAAAATAATGCCAAATAAATTATTGGTCCTCAACCCATAGCTGGAAACCTAGTCCGATTGCCCAAAACTGAGGAAAAAGTCCATTTTACCCTTCCCTCACTTGGCTAAAAATCCGAAGTCCAAACCAATAACAACAAAAGCCCAATATGGCCCATTCTTCCAAATTGGGCCCCAAACCCATCATGGGCCTGAGTCCAAAGGATCCCAATATACTAGCAAAATCCCAAAATCATATGTCTAATGGCCCAACAAGTTCCAATCTTTAAAAGTCCAATCATGGCCCAATACCGAGAATCGCCAAGCCCAAAAGCCTATCTGCTAAGTACGCAGGGCATACTCATCTCTTACACTTACCATAGTCTTTTCGGGGCCAATACACGCAGCGTACCAGCTGGGTATGCCCAGCATACTCCCCAGACCACCAACCCACTCCATTAAGCACTTATCATGTTAAGACCTTAAGTCAACCTCTCCAGACTTATTCTAAAGGGAAACTTATCGCATACAGTTGGCAACATGGTTTAATGGGACTCAAAAGCTCAAAAAGAGCTTTATAAAGGTCTTAATACTTGCATGAACCAAAAAATCCATAAAGTTTGCATTCTTGTGAACATAGGGCTTAAATGGAGCTAAGATCTTGCATCTATTACTTTTGGAGTAGATAAAAAGTTCATCTTTCCTTCAAAATACTCAAAATGCCCAAGAAACACCACAAAGTAGATTTAGCATAAATACTCAACAAGGTGTGAGCTTTTTACCTCAAAAATCTTGCAAATGAGAAGGCAATCCAGGATCTACAAGCTTAAGCCACTCCTCCAAGTGTTACTCTTCTTATTCTTCTGCACAAAACACCAACCATTCACTCTTAAGGTCAAAAACTCACCAAATGCTTTAGGGTTTCGATATTATGGTAAAAGGAGATGGAGGTTGGCTAATAAATGTCCAAGAGATGCTATAAGTTGATTAAATATGGTGTAAACCCTAGAAATTAGGGTTTGCCTCTAAGCCACGTACCCATGCGTACACCACGTACGCCCCGCGTACATGGAAAAACCCACGATCAACATCAACCCAGTACGACTGACGTACTAATAGCATACGCCCCGCATACACGGCTAAGGTCCACAAACCACAATCTTCCGAAGGCCATAACTTCTTCGGTCTACGTCCGATTTCGACGTTCTTTATATACACGGAAAGGTAATGAGAAGATCTACAATTCTACCAATTCCTCTTGCCTTAAAAATTCCCAATATTATATCCAAACTTCATAAAAATCCCAAACTGATACTTTTCCGATATACCATTTGGCTCCAAAACACAAACCAAACACCCGGGTCATCAAATCTACATTATCCACACCGAAATGGATCTAAATCTCTTTTTCCCAAAGGCCCTAAGTCGTATGATATCCGATCTTCGGGTCACAGCCCCGAATTAGGAAACGATTCGGAACATGGTGCTACATTATCGTTTCAGGTACTTAGATTATCGGGGCGAAGCGAAGGCTTGATCATGCATATCCTTCAGATTTTATGATATTCGATTTTGGGATACTCTAATTTGTAATTATAACTTTTGGAAACAATGTTTTGTAAAAAATTATGGTTTTGCACTTGGTTTAAAAAATGAACATTTTTACTATGATTTTTGGAATGTTACAAAGGAAAATAGAATTGGTCGAGTACGATGGGTGTACCTAGTAGTACGTTTAGCGTACCATGTTGGAGCCTCGTAACCAGGAAGGGAGCTACTACGTTGAGCATTGTAACTGCGTACATTGGGCGTACTTAGTCTGTGTTGACCCCTTTAACTTTTTGACTTTGACTTTGATCATAAAATTGACCAAGTTTGACTTAAGGGCATTTTGGGTATTTTGAGCAGTAGTTTGAGATTAGGTCTTTGTTTTTTGTATGGTTGACCTGTAGAGTTGGCACTTGGAGCAATGATATGTTCAGTTATATTTCGAACTATGAGGTGAGTTTGCCTTATTGTACACTCGGTCGAAGACACCAAGGTCGGCCCACTAGGTTATGTACCCTGGTTAGGATGTTGTTATGTTGTAGTGATATGTTAGATCTGCTTGATTATCTATTGTTTATTGGATATTTTTTATGTGCATATGTTGACATATTGTAACGGTTTGGGGTTGAGGCTGATCTACTTTGTGTTGAAGGCCAAGATACCGAGAGCATTCTAGACATAAGCTGAAGACCCTGTAGGGGTATTCCATACTTATACTTAGGGCTCGGGAGCATTCCAGACATGGGCTGAGGTCTAGGACGGGCATTCTAGACTCAAGTTGTGGGCTTGAGGCAATCCAGACTTATGTTGAGGACCGTGTAGGGGTATTCCAAACATAGGTTATGGGCCCAGTGTTCATGTTTGTTTATTTTCCACGTGTGGTATTTTGGGAAAATTCACTAAGCTTTGGCTTACATTTTGATTGTTATGGCTTCATGTACTCCAGAGGATAAGGGCAAGGCAAAAGCTTGATTGTGCACATCATCTTGGATTTTTATGAGATTATCATGTTGGGATACTTTGATTCATCTTTATGTCTTTCGGAAACTATGTTTTGTAAACACTTAAGGTTTTGAATTGGTTTTCAAAAATGAAAACTTTTACCTTGATTTTTGGGATGTTACAATACCATAGCCCAATGTCTTTACAACTTCAGTAATACGACACATCTCTCCAATCATAATATACCACTATGATCCTTGGGTCTAAATTTTAAAGACTCAAAACTACTAGGCTTAGAGATAGCCCTATCCTTTTTAACAATATGCCCCTCTTTAAATATAATACCTATCATTGTGGTTGTGTAGGTGGTTGCTTCAAGACTTGATGAAAGTAGCTAACAAGAAATAAGCATGCAAAAATACACCACGGTGAGTCATAATAGGTTTTGCCATAGAAAAAAGTGGTTGGACTCAAGTTGTTGGATGCAAAACCTTGAAAGCTTCTGACCCATATTATGACTTTCACACCTACTTAAGGTGTTTGTGGCCAACCTCTATATAGCTATGTGGATATTCATGAGTACTAATATTTACCCTCCGAATTTCACAAACTAAGGACTAACCTCCATCACCATTGGAACCCCATATTGCCTAAATTCAACTCATTAGATACTATATCTAAAATTTCATACCCATTCAATATTCCCTTGTTATTTTAAATCTTCTTTTAATTTCTAGAATATAATTATCTAGAACACCTTCCAAAATACCATCTCCTTCAAATCCATTTTTACTCCCACAGCCATTGAATGTTGATTATATAATCCATGACTAGCATCCTCATGTTCAAGTGACTTGTCATCATAATTTTTTATTTAGGGACCCACCCCATAATCATTCTCACATAAGCCATATAAAATTTATCAGTCATGAGAATAATATTGACTTCAATACAATATTCATATAATTTAACTTAATACAAACTCTCCAACAAAACTAGTTTCCTTCATCAATATCATGATATATATAACATTCACTTACTCTCTAAATACCTTTATGAATGCATTATGACATCAAGCTTGCAAAGGAATACCTCAAATTTCTTATCAAATAATCCTCTTCATCTCCTCAAAATCGCAATACCATAGTACCAATTTGCTAAACAAAGACTACAGTCCATAATAAACTTTAAAGTTGTTACAAGTGCTAGTCATCATAAAATCCAACATGGCCTACAACCCTCTTAGGTACTTGTAATATGAATTCATGAAGCATTCATTATTCCACATGACATGAATGTTAGCTACAAATGATAACTCTTTCATGTTTCCAAGAAGATTGCAATAATGTGTTTTTTGACGAGTCATATGATCATGCAATTCTAGCTTTTAGATAAGCCCATATGATATTATCATAGTTTGGTTTTCATTTTTACTTTCACAATTCCTATTTCTCAATCATCGTATTTGCATATGATCTACGTCCATATTGTCTCCTTTTTGTCATATATTATTAAAATTACATATGCCCATTCTCAATTCACTAACATGTTTTTGTTGATTATTCTTATTTGGGAATGATTGATAATTCTCATTCATTTCAAATATTACTAGAGAAGCAAAGATCTTGTAATATCCAATCCACAAAGGAAAAAGATTGTGTATAATATTATCAACATTCTCCACCCTTCAAAGCAAACGAGGCCAAAGATCTTTCCTTTTTGACCTTCAACTAGCAATGAATGCATCTTTAATCGTATCATATTTGGCATAAAGATCCAAAAATTCATGAACCCCATAGATGGTTGGATTACCGAGATAAAATAGGTATGTGATAGTTGTTTTAAATTTGAGAAATTAGAATTTAGTGGTGCAACCTTATGATCTAGTCGATCCAATACCTCTCTCCTATTACCACCTCCTCATTTTATTCTAACAACAAAAGTGCATTCTCCTTCAGGATTATCTATTGATCCTTGATAACCTCGTTCCACCATCACAAATTTATGTCTCATGACCCCAAGACTGAAATAAGTACTAGATGAAACGAAATCAATCAATATTCCATCGATCGTCACCTCAATCGTTAGAGGAAACAAAATCTATAATAAAATGGAATGAACACATATTGGAACGCTTGGTTTAACATATATTTATAGATTTTCGATTGACTATTGGTTAATACGTAAAAAAAATTACAAATGTAATAGATTAGTCTGCGTCATTATCAGGTTTAGAATAGAAAAAAATAAATAGTTGGATCGGATGTGTTAAGTAACTTGTGTGTAGATTTTAATACAAGTTAGTTCAATTACTTGTAAAGGCATTTTGAACATATTTTATTATATTCAATTTTTGTGTATTATGCATTATCATAGAAACTATATAGTAAAAATTAGCATGTATTTTCTTCAAAAAGCTATTTAGAAGATTGATGTATTAGTATTTTGACCCATTCACTACGAAGGTTCCGAAATTCTATTCATTTTGAAAGCAAGACATCCTAATAGACAACTTTTCAAATAAATGGATCTAAAATATCTCATCTAATAAATTTAAAATAAAGTTTTTCTAGAAAATAGTTAAAAGTATTTTTTCCAATTTTAATATGACATAGTTGGTACCAGAAATTAAAGAAAATAAATTGGGAAATGGGCCAAATCGTATCTGGGCCATGTGAGTGGGCTGAGCTGTTAAGCATGTGATTACACATCATTCATAACTAATCGAATCCCTCAACTTGGAAGTTTAGTTTAACTGTAACTCACACGTGTGGGGGATCCTAACCATGATTAATTAGTTGTAGTCCCAATGATGATCACACATCCAAATAAATGGACTATTTTGACCTTTGGGATACTACAATAAGGGTATTCTGGTAACTTGGATGGGACAAATGTGGGACACTGTTTGAGAAGCATGTTTGGAGTTGAATTGCTCCACAACATCATCATTAATAGCTTATTTTTAATTTTAAAGTCCCATCTACATCATCATGTTTATCATTGAACTAAAGGAAAATAATATTAAAATTCTCAATGCTTTAAATAATTAAATCAACTATTTGGTCGTGTCATTTTTACCAAATTTGTTTAAACTGATTTCAAATTATTTAAATGTATCTGCTTATCAAATGTTTGATGGATAAGAAATTATAGATGATTAAAAAATTAAAATATATGATAATATGAACTGGTTGATGGTTGAGATCATAGGTAAAATTGCATGATAATACTTTTTTCTCATTATGGTGGTCTAAACTGTAAAGTTTATTGGTTTTGATGTATATCCCCAAACAAGATATTAATAAATATGAATAGTTGCATGTATAATGCATAAAATCTAAGTTGGTAGTGCCTTTTCTTATATAATCATATCGATGTCACTAGTGAGTATCATATGCAATACCCTAAAGAAAAATAATTCTAGATTTGTGTATAATGTCAATGGCATCTCAAATGTGCTTGGGACAGAGTGGATATATGGAATTGATGTGACAGTGGGTTGAATGGGTTGGGAGGGAATGATTCTTTCCTCCCTTAGCAAGAAAAATAGAAGAACAAATTACAAAGTGGGTATAGCAATTTTCGGTTTTTACAACCAAATTACTCGATGTGTTTTAGCTTTCGGTATAGAATTTCTATTAAGGATTACTCGCTACAACTAGTATAATTTTTTAGCCATTTTAAGTTGTCATTTTTGACAAATAAAAAAAATAGTTTAATAACAAGTTTGTTTTTAAAACTACTTACACTAACATTCCAACAAAGCTTATTGAGTTTTTTTTATGATCACAATTATATCGTTTATTAATTATATATAAAATAACTCAATATATTCCATATAATCTTCTATCATTTTACAAATTTTAGCTATTATGTCAAATAAAGAATAAACAACCAAAGATACGAGTTTTCCTTGAATCCTAAACCCAATAGCTTTGTCCTACAACACTTAGATGCAATCCTTGGGCATGGTTTTATCAAAAATCATATTCAATCTTGTGCATTCCAAAAAGGTATGAATTGTAAAAATTCCAAAAGGTCATTAATCGTTAAGTGGAGTGAGTTTGTTTTTTTTTATATCTTCAGATCCATTTGTCACATCACTTTCATGTCACTTTCTTATTTTTTATATCGACTTATCTCAATCCACAACATATGAAAACTCCTTCATTCTAGCACACTTAAATTTTTTATTATTTTACTTTTTAGAGTAAATTACACGAATGGTCCCTATGGTTTAGGGTAATTTGCACGTTTGGTCCCTAACTTATTTTTTTAACTCGGAAGATCCCTACTGTTTGTTTTTGTTAGGCGTTTGGTCCCTATTATTTGTTTTTTTTACGTGTTTGGTCCCTGTCTTACCTAAAAAAAACTATTATTTAAATAGAGAAAAAATGGTGGGATAGGTAAGTTAAGGTGAGAGGGTGAGGTTAAGGGTGTGTTTATTTAAATAAATTAAAAAATTAATGGCAAAATAGTCTTTTTAAGTAAGACATAGACCAAGCATGTAACAAAATTAAACAGTAGGGACCTTCCGAGTTAAAAAAAAATAAGTTAGGGATCAAACGTGCAAATTACCCTAAACCATAGGGACCATTAGTGTAATTTACTCTATTTATTAAATTAAACATTTTGCTAATTTAAAGTAAAAAAATTAAAAATAAAATTAAACATAACATATTTTTGGATCAAAACATAAAATAGTACAATGGACAAAAAAGGATAAACGACAACTAAAATTCAACGATGATAATGAAAATGGATACATGGAAACGGAATTAGAAAGAAAAGAAATGGTGAAGAAAAATAGAATGGACTATGTGAGAAAGTGTTGCTTTTGAAATGGTTGAGTGTTATATTTATAGTGGTAAATGATTTTAAAAAAAAATATTGTTTTCCAAGGGTCAAAGAGTAGAGAGAGACAAGTATACATGTGACTTCTTTGTTTAATATTTTGATCTAGATAAAACACATGAAAGCTTCCTAAATACAAAGCAACATATGCAGTTGATAATAACCCAATCGAAATCATAAAACATGATTTTCTAGGTTTCTTGTTCTTGATCTCTCTTATAGATGTAGGATGTTAATGGAGAGAATTGTTCATGAAAGGAGGAGCCATTTTTTTGAGTTTCTTTGAAGATGAAGGATACATCGATTTCATTTCTGCTCAACTTTTATTTTTCATCCAAAATTATGAAGTTTAAGTTTTGTAGGTTTCTTTCAAACTGAATGATGTAATGGACTTCATTTGAATATTTATAGAAAAACAAATAGTTATTTAAAAAAAGTACAAATAAAAAACCCATATTCACATGGATATAATGTAACAAATTAACCAAGTCAAATTCATGATAAACATCACATAAGTAATTTCGTATTTTGATCATAATTATTTTCATTCCACGTTCATGTAATCATGTCACTTAATTTATGATAGATTCGTGTCATGATATGAATATGAATATCAACCACTGTACCACATCCATGGCCCATATGGTCCATATGTAAATGGTTTCTCCAATGGGCCTAAATTACGCCATCTTGCAGGCCATTGCCAAAAGGCCCAAAACACAAAACCATTTCCATTTTGGTGAAACCATATTGACAAGATACTACTCGATATGTCCTATCGAGTTTCGATCATCATAATATTTATTAACTAAAAATTGTTTAAAATATATATAATATAAAAATTACAAACTATTTTATAGAAAATATAAAATTGTATATATCTCATAGCTTTAAAACGAATCCAATATTAGACGCTTTGTAATTCCCACAACACCAAATCACACTTTTAATTTCATGCTTAGAAAATGGAACGACGAGTGCTTCCTCCTCCGATACCTCTTTGAATCTGCTACCAATTAATTTGTGACGATTGTATACAGGCTCACTGAACTTATTTGAGAAGAAATCCCAAACCTCTTCAATAATTTTTGAGAAATTAAATATCTTCCTATTTATCCTCCTAACCATTTGAAATGATGACAAGTGTATTAAAATATAATTAATATTATTTAAATATGACATTTGTCAATATTTCATATGGATAGGAATACAAGTAGAAGTAAATGGTAGGAAGATATTTAACTTCTTATAATTTTTACGGTTCATTAACACAAACTCTTCAATATTCAACCTAATTATGTGATTCTTTCTTTTATTAGTATTAACTACACCATAAAAGAACTTTGAGTTCTCATCACTGAACATGGCTTTTTGCTTGAGATATATTTGTAAATCGCATCTGATTTCATTACTTTTTTTCATTTTCTTCGATTTTCTCTCTTCGGCGACGTTAGTGGTTTCTCCTCCGTTGATATGGTATATTGACATGGATGACAACTCAAAGGTCTTTCATGGTGTCGTTAATAATAATAAAAGAAAGAATCACATACATTGGTTGAATATCGAAGGGGTTTGGGTTAATGATCCGTCAAAATTATGTAAGAGGTTTGGGATTTCTTCTCAAATAAGTTTGGTGAGCCTATATACAATCATCCCAAATTAATTAATAGTATATTCAAGGTCTCGAAGGAGGACAAGGGCAGACTCGTCGCTCCGTTTTGTGAAGATGAACTTATTAGTGCGATTTGGTGACGTGGGAATGGCAAGGCGTCGAATTTGGACGATTTTACTTTTAAATTTTTGAAACATTATTGAGATTTTATTAAAGGAGATGTTATTGTGTTTGTTTAGGATTTTCATGCTTCTGGTATACATATTGGTCAGAGGCTACAATTCTTCATTTATATCGTTAATTCCGAAGACCAGTGACTCGTTTGAAAGACTATAGGCCGATAAACCTTGTGGGTTGCTTATATAAAGTGTTCTCAAAAGTGTTTGCTAACCGTTTATAAAAAGTGTCGGACAAAACATTAGCCCAGAGCAAACGACGTATGTTGGAGGAAGAAGTATTTTGGATGGTCAGTTGTTGCATTACTTGCATTACTAAAAAGGTGAAGAAAAAAACATTAATTTTCAAAGTTGATTTTGATAAAGCATTTGACTCTTTGATTTGGGAGTACCTCGACTCGGTTATGGAGCAAATGGAGTTCGGGTAGAAATTGAGAAGATGGATTAAGGGGTGTCTTTCTTTTAGTAGGGTGTTGGTTTTGATTAATGGCTCACCTACAAAGGAGTTTGAGATTATGAGAGGGGTTAGACAATGTGACCTTATGGCATCATTTCTTTTTATTATCGTTATGGAAGGATTGCATGTTTCTTTGGAGGTGGCTTGTGACCTTCATTACTTTCAGGCCTTTCTCTTCCTAATAATGGTATGTCTTTCTCACATCTTATATATGTCGATGATTTGACATTTGTTGGATAATTGTCAGAACTTAATTTTGTAAACCTTAATAGATTACTTCGTTGTTTTTTCCTTGCCTCAGGTTTGAAAGTTAATTTACACAAAAGTAAAATTTACGGAGTTAGTGTTGATAGTTTGGAAGTTAATAGACTTGCTATAATCCTTATGTGTGAACCACTTTTATTCCTTTTGCTTATCTTGGGCTCCTCGTGGGGAAAAATATGAAGCTTCCGGTGGGGAAAAATATGAAGCTTCCGGTGGGGAAAAATATGAAGCTTAGCGGTGGATAAATTTAAGAAAAAATTATCAAAATGGAAGACAAAAACTTTATCTTTTGACGGTTGTCTCACACTTGTGAACTTGGTTCTTAATAGCTTACATATTTATTATTTTTCTCTTTTTAGAACTCTGATGAAGATTCTTAACCTTCTTGATAGCATTAGGAGGAGGTTCTTATGAGGAGCTGATGATGAGAAAAAGAAGTTAAATGGGATGTCTTGGGATGTTGTTACAAAGCCCAAGAAAAAGGCGGTCTTGGAGTTGTCAATCTTGACTCGGCTAATTTGGCACTTCTTACGAAATGGTGGCAGCAGCTACGGAGTAGGTATATAACTCGTTTGTTTTTTTTTTTCATAAAGTTAATTCATAAGATAAAGCTTATTGATGGTAAACTTCTTGTCAAGAAATCCATAAAAGGTGTGTGGTTGAATACATCTAAAATCGACATGGAATTAAAAGTTAAAGACATTTTCAATTTTATAGTTGTTTAAGAAGGTGGTTGGAAATGGTGATAAAACATTTTTGGAAAGATACTTGGTGCGGTAGCGTTGCATTAAAAGAGTTATTTCCTTATTTATATTCGTTGGAGACTAACGAGGATTGCCTTGTATTCGATAAAGTTAATGATGATGTTGATCATAATTCGAGGTGGATGATGCTTAACCGGGTACAATGGATTCCATTAAAAGTTAATTGCTTTGTGTGGATGATGCTTAAAAACAGGATTCTCATATTTCCAAACTTACTAAAACATGGTATAAATATTTCATCGAGCTTGTGTCACTTCTGTTGGGTCGAGGATGAGAGTCTAGGTCATGTTTTCTTTTCTTGTTGTGTAGCTTCGAAGCTATGAAAATGGTTGATGGAGTGGTCTAAAATCCTTCAAACACAACCTTGCTCTACCTTGCTCTTGCTCTGATCTACTTGAAATGTTGAGTTCGAGGGTTGATAGTAAAAAAATTAAGAAGCTGGAGTTATCGCTTATCTACTCCACTCTATGGGTAATTTTGAAAGCCCGGAATATAGTTGTCTACAGGAATGAAAGGCAAGCTATTATGCTTATGGCTGATTATATTAGTATTAGCACTTAGGGGTGAGCATTTGGACCTATGGAGACCGGACTGGACCGTTTTTTGGACCCCGATTCAATTCTTGGTTCTAGGATTTCAGCAAAATCGGTCAGGTCCGGCCGGTTCCGAGTAAAAACTAGTTTTGGACCGGCTTATTTTTAAAAAAGTTGTAATTTGTAAAATTCTTTAAACAAATATATTTCATTCGTTTTAAGTCAGATTAACGTACGGTTTTTTCCAACATGTAATTTAGAGTTTATAGATGATTTTAGACTATAATTTTTGTTGTTTTTAGTTTATAATTGATGAGTTACAACACTTCAATGATGAGATATCAAAACTGAAATATTTTCGTTTTTCAGCAAGAAATTTAAACTTTTGTATTCTATGAAACTCTTTAAACAAACAAATCTCATTCGTTTTAAGTTGGAATAACATGCAGTTTTTTCTAACATGTGATTTAGAGTTTGTAGATGATTTTATACTATAATTTTGTTGTTTTTTGTATTATATTCGATGAGTGTGATTTAGAGTTTGTAGATGATTTTATATTATAATTTTGTTGTTTTTTGTATTATATTCGATGAGTTATAGTGCTTCAAAGATGAGATATCAAAGCAGAAATATTTCAGCTTTTTCAGCAAGAAATTTAAGCTTTTATATTTTATGAAATTCTTTAAATAAGCATATCTCATTCGTTTTAAGTCAGATTGATATGCGGTTTTTTCCAACGTGTAATTTAGAGTTTGTAGATTATTTTAGACTATAATTTTGTTGTTTTTTTGTGTTATTGTTAATGAATTACAATCCTTCAAACAAATTGTATAAAATATAAATAATCAAAGTTTGACCGGTCCAAAGAGCATAATAAACGAAAACATATTCATTTTTACGAGTTGTATTTTATCAAACCCAAAAAAATATTCATTTTAACGAGTTGTAACGTATCAAACCCAACAACATATTCGTTTTAAAGAATTGTATCAAATCCAGAAACCATTTTAACAAGTTCTACCGTATGCATATAAAGTTGTACCAGTCCAAACGGGTCCAAGAACCGAAAAACCTAGACTTGGACCCGAACATAGACCTGGGCCCGGTAAGTATCATCTAGTCCGGTTCACGGTCCACAATTTTCTTCGAAACCGGTCCGGTCCAAGAGCCGGTCCGATCCGGTCCAAATGCTCACCCCTCTTGGCACTTTTAATTGGATAAAAAATTTAGCTAAGTCGTAACCTTGATTGGTATATATGGTTTATGTCTCCTATTTCAAATGTTTTCTTGTAATTGGTTTGAGCTCCTCGCTTAAGTCTTTTGTTACTTTGTGCTAATGAATTTTGCTCGCCATTCCCAAAAAAATATATTATAAGTTTTTTTTAAAAATAAATCACATTAGTTATAACAAGTTTTTCATCAGTTAAATATTAATGTATATTTTGATTTGATGTTTTTTGTATGTAGTTGGAAAGAATATTGGAGTAATGACTCATAACATAAGAAATTATGCTGTTTTAATTGTAAAGAAAAAAACACATCCTTAAACTTAATATTTATGTACAGTGGTACTGACTAGATATTTTGTTGTATAATTAAAAAACATTGTTATTGGTTAAAAATAAGTAATAATTTGTTTTTTGTTTTAAATAAATAATTACAAAACAAACAAAAAATTGAGAACGGGTCCATGTTATAAACTTCAAATAAATTATTATAAAAAAACAAGTTTATATAATGGATGTGACATGACATGGTTTTATAGAGGAGGGACAAATGCTATCAAGATTCAGGTAATGTACTATATGGAATAAAAATTTAGGGCTAAATGCAAGAAATAGCATTGTATTTTCATTTTTTTTACTTATTATAACAATGAAAATTGATTAGAATTTAAATGGCATTCTATAATTAGATATATTTTTCTAAAGTACAATGTTATAATTCAAAGAAATGAAAGTAAAATGCTATAATAAACAAATCAACAAAAGTACATTTCTATTTCTTGCATTTACCTATAAAAATGTATGCAAAAAGTAATTGACATTAAGTAGAGGAACTTACTAGATTGTTCTTCACTATGTTCCATTGATGATCACTCTATCTGATTCAACCATGATTGTAACATAAAAATTGAAGTAAAACCACATTTCAATAATTTTCTTTATGAATAATGGCATTATCAAAATTCAAAAGGAAAAAAAATTAATTTTCTATCATACAGATTATCAAATTATTTGGCAGAATGATTCTGGAAAACAAGAATCAAAATCAAACATAAAACTTTCATTCAGAGAGTAACGAGCTTCAAAGATTTAACAAACTAATAACCTGAACCCTTTACATTCATATGTATCATACAAACTTTTATGTTTGAAATCATAGACTCAAATCAACCATTTTTATTATATAATTAGTACATTATAGATTATACCTCGAAATGAGGCTTCTTTTCTCTTCCAAGTAGATTGTGATTTGATCAATTTCATCTGTCTCTACTCTCTAGTCTCTGCTTCTGCAACAGATGAAAGCTTCAGAAACACCCAAGAACAGATTTATGAAATCCACTCAGAAAAAGGAATTGCATCTCATGGATGCTGAGAAATGGCGATATGAAGAAAGATTATACCTTAATAGTATGAACTGTGAAGTTTAAACTCGATATGAATCAGCTGAAATTCCAACCAAGTATAGCCCAGGAAAAACATTCTGCAATTTGAAACGGATAATCAGTTAATCATTGAACAATGAATATAATCAGTCGAGGAAGAAGAAGATTTTGAAATTTATGAGCTCTGGAGCAACAGACATACATCGACTTGTTTCTGCGCGGTTTTGTTCCTTTTCTTAGGCCTTCGAGCTGGTTTTGATCCAGTGAACGCATATACATCTTCTTCAATCTCTTCCTTCGACAACGAGATCCATAATCTCCTCTTCTTCTTCATCTGATCCTCTTCCTTCTCCTTCTCCTTCTCCTTAATCTTCTCCTCATCCGCCGCCGCCGCCGACGCACCACCTCTCAACAACCACCCTGACTTTGCACTATTCACCCCCATAACCGCACCATTACCATCAGCAGTATTGATCACGAACCTCCTCGGCCTCAGATTCCATGGCTTAACGTCTCCATCAGCTGCCGCAGCCACATCCGATGATTTCCCGGTGTTATCGCCTCTATCCAACAAAACTCCCCCGTTTTCTTCCTCTTCTTTCGTTTTTGTGTCTTTACTCTCCCGATTATGAAACCGATGAGGTTTACGGTCATTATTGAGGTCTGAGTCGGTGAGAGGAAAGTTGCGGTAGCGGCGGCGGCAGTTGTTGTTGATTTGGGTTCTCTGTCCCCATTTTAGGAATGGAAGCGAGAAATTATGCAGTCGTTGCTGATTCTTCGTGGGCACCGTCGCCATGATAGCTTATTTGTACGGGTATATGTTTACAAAGCAGATAGAGAGAGGTAGAGAGAGGGGGGATGGGGGAGAGACTACTCACTCCTCCATTAACAATCTGCAATTCTTCTTCCGCAGGTAAATGAGAAGCTTAAGAACCCTAAAACTGGAACGTAGTGAGAGAGAGAAAGATACAAGAGAATGAAGAGGATGAGGAGGTGACGGAGGGTGTGTAATTGTGTATGGAAAGGCGGAGGGAGTTGGTTGGGTGTGGGTCTTATACAAAAAAACATGACCAGCAAGACTCGTGACTGTTGATCCAAAGACTTCGAGTATAACTAAGGGAAATATATTAGAAAATAAAAGAAAAAGTGGTTACATACATAAAAAGAATGTAAACATGTAATGCTTTTTGTATAGTTTGTTTTTAACTTTTT
The DNA here is from genome assembly GCF_051521515.1 of Lactuca serriola. Lineage (NCBI taxonomy): Eukaryota > Viridiplantae > Streptophyta > Magnoliopsida > Asterales > Asteraceae > Lactuca > Lactuca serriola. Next base: position 160,239,516 of record NC_136413.1, on the reverse strand, counting down.
ATTTATATATTTTTTTCTATGTCGATTATATTCATCTTCATCATATTTTGTTACTTCTTGAGAAATTGCTATACAATTGGTAGTATAGGTTGCTATACATTTGATAGTATAAGAAGTAGGTAGTAGAGCCAAGCAAAACCGAAACTGAAAATCGAAAAAACAATATAGAAAAATCGAAACAAAACTCAAACCGTCGGTTTTGGGTTTAGATTTTTCAAAACCGAAAATTTCAGTTTGGGTTTAAAACTGATCCAAACCCAAAAAACCGACTCGGTATACATATTACTAATTATATAATGGGTATATATTTTAATAAATGTTATATGTTTTATTAAAATAATTAATGTACAAAACTTTCAAAATCCTAACCCCGTTGTTTACTAAAGCTCCTCTCGTCTCACTTTCTAAGCATCTCATATTCACAAGCACAACTGCATTAGGAAGACACATACCCTATCTCTAAGTCAGTAAATCATCTAGTTGATCCGTGAATAAGACCCAAGCAAGATAAAGGCTCTCGAGCCTCGACGTACGGAAGACAATTATGCACTGAATTTGTTTCATGTTATTCATGATTGCTGGAAAATGGGTTGAAACCCAAAACAACCCACAGGTTGAGAAGGTGTTTCTTCCTCCAATGAGTTCAGGGCTCAAGTCCAGTAGTATTTAGAGAGAGATAGAGAGAGAGAGAGAGAGTGTGTGTGTGTGTGTGTGTGTGTGTGTGTGTTAGCAGTTAAAAAAACATGGGTTGAACCAAAAAAACGACCCATAAACCCAAAACCCAAAACCCAAACTCGTTCAAAAACCGAACCCAATGGGTTTGAAAACCTAAAAACTGAAATTATCAGTTTGGGTTCGGTTTCAACCAAATTGTAACATCCCCAAATAGTGATAAAAAATTTCATTTTAAAAATCAATAGTTCAAACATCAAATTGTTCTAAAACATCCACAATGTACAATATCCAAAATCATCAGAGTAATAATATCCAAAAAGTGTGGAAATCATGAGGGGAGGATGTTATGTCATCACGTCGGTCCCTTCTTTTTCGAACCGGAAGTAACTGAAACCATAAACAAAAACTGTAAGCAGAAGGCTTTATGAGTTTTCCTAAAGTACCACATACCAATCAGACAATTGAGCTTAACCTTGGGGTGTGTTCCAACCCGATATACATATATGGGTCCCGCCTTGGGGCCTCGCCATGTGGTTTATTTCAACCTGATCATCACATATGGGCCTCACACTAGGGTCTATTTCAACCCAATCATACCATAGTGGGCCTCACCATGGGGTCTGTTTCAACCTGATCATAAAATAGTAGGCCCCACCCTGGGGTCTATTTCAACCCGAACATGCAACACATATAAGGCACATAACAACTATTATCCTACATAACACAATGATGGGTCGACATTAGTGCCTTGGACACATAGATATAGTGAGAAAAATCACCTCATAGTCGGAGGAAAAGTTGAACAATACGTTACTTTGAAAATCGACTTTATCGGTCAGCTTTACAAAAAAAACAGTGACCCAAAATCAGATTACGGCTCAAAATACCCAAAACACCCCCTAGGTCAAACTTGGTCAAAGTCAAAGTCAACCTGGTCAACCAGGTCAACTCGGCGAGTACGTCGGGCGTACTCAACGGGTACGCAAGGCATACTACCTGTTTGACCATAATCGAAGTAATGACCATGTATGTGCACCATACCCTTTAGTATGCCCAGCGTACGCGATTGCCACCATCTCTTCCCATTAAGAGCTTAATCCTTAATCTTTTTCGTCCAAAATCCAGATCTAGCCCTCAAATGATGTCCTTAATCATAAAGTTTCCAACTTTATGATCTTGCATGACTATTAATGCCACACCCCAAAACCGGAACGACGGAAACGTTATGGGGCGGAGACGTCATGTACAGTATCATAACAATGCATAATAGTAAACAAGCAACAACATCATCCATTGCATTAATAATATAATTTTAATACAAGTGTGTTCTATTTATAGTTTATAAGACACCAAAAATGAATAATCAAAATAGAGACGAGTCTTGAAAGCTCCATCTTGTCAAAACCTGGTCATCGGTACCTGTCTACTAGTGACCTGAGAATACAAGTTATTTTGAAAGCATGGATCAACATTAAAGCTGGTGAGTTCATAAGTATTTTAGTGTCATTGTTTGTATGAAAGTGTTTGTAAATGTTTGATGTAAATGTTTGTAAGTGTTTGTAGTAAATGTTTGTATCTCCTAGAAAATCCTATATTTTCTACTAAAAAGTAGCCTTCTACCAAGGCCCGAATGTTCTGTATTTTGTTTGTTTGTTAAAGTGTGTATCTTTCCCAAGTATGACTATCATTACCAAAATATAGTTTACCTTACCGTTTATGTGAGAAGATCACAATGTGAATGCAATGGGAAAATAACGATGTACTGTAGTATTGTATAAAAGTAACTACCAATGTACTAACTACCTTAAACCAGTTTGTTAATTAAGGTAAAATGTGATGAGATTGTAACTATACTTGATAGACTAAAAAAACACGACGTTCAAAGACGTCAAAATGGTATGACATTCGTCACACGTAGACCTGCAGGTCCCATTGTAGCTAGCAGCAAGGTGTAGGACGGTCAGTCCTGTATAGATCTATACAAAAATTCACGCTCTCCCTCCAGGAGACTCTGGTTACAAAACGTGACACAACAGTAGATTGTCATGACATGAAGTAGTGGCTCACATTAATGTTATAGTATTTTAGTGTTTGTATAGTATGTTCTAGTGTATTGTATGTTCTCTCTGTTCTAGTGTATAGTATGTTCTCTTGTATAGTGTAGTGTATGTTCTCTTAGTTTCTCATCATAGTATGTTCTTTCTGTTTCTCATAATAGTAAGTTTGTATTGACTCATGAATGAACTGACTCTTGTATGTTTCATTGTACTAGAAATAGTGAGTAGTAATTCCCTAAACTATACCTATTATAGTTTAATAGTAATGTTGTTTGAATGACTGAGTATGTTTGTACACCTTTGCTACCCAAAGGTGTTGAACTGATGTAAGGACTTTTATATCTATACATATATACATAATATACGACTAAGATTCAAACGACACTCAGGCAAATAACTGGATACCCTAAGTCCACAACCAAACAAGGAACAAGAAATAAAGTGAGTTATTAGTCCTAAGTCCTTTCAACCTTACTTATATAACTATATCTATATAGACATGATTTTGACAATATATAAGTTTAAAAGAGTTTAATAAAGAGTTTAATATATAAAAGATTTTTAACCATTTGAATGGTAACAGATGACTTAATGTCAGTTTATAAAATGTTTTGAAGAGTTTGTTTGATAAAACGGTTGAAGTGTAAGAAAATCCACTTGTTTTATAGTTAATAATCACATGTGATTGATATAACAACTATAATAGTTCTACTTGTACCCCCCCCCCCCATAAAAGCATTTTAAAATCATTTAAAATATAAGTTAAGGGGTATGAACTCACATGTTGTGAGTGATGTGAATGTAAGATCGATTGTAGGATGCTAAGTGTCAAGTGAAGTCTCGAACACAAACGGATCGTATTAAGCACATAATGGCACATATATGCATATAATTAGTGTATTTACATCTAATCATGCTAGAGATTCACCTCAAGGGCTAGGAAACACTTATATTGAAGTGTTACAATCACAAAGGATTGCATCTAAGGGGTTTACGGCCACACAATGGAGTTTACGGCCATTGTGTTTACGGCCTAAGGGAGTTTTCGGCCAATGAGTGTACGATCATGGAGTTTACGGTCGTACACTCATTGAAGAGCTTGCAAACGAGGTGATTTATGGCTCTAACAAGCATTCCCTAAGTGTTCTTGGTCCTAGGTTTGGTCTTGAAGGAGTTTGAAGCCAAAACATGCACCAACACAAGAGTTTACGGCCATGCAAGGGTTTACGGCTGTAAAATCTTGATGATCATGTATTTTGTGATGATCCAAGGCTAGAAATCAAGAGTTTAACAAGTCTAACTAGGAGATAGAAGAGATACTCACGTTTTTTAAGCTTGGGAGGGGGTTCACGGTGCAAGAACTAGTGAGTGTTCTTGGTGAGAATGTTGAATACTTGAAGATCTACCCAAAAAGATGATTTTCATGGATGAAATCAAAGGGTGATACAAGATCAAGAAGCATAACCACTAATAAAATGGAAAGATTGTTTACATTTTGGAAGATCAGGGTGAAAACTTGATGAATGTTGAGAGGAAATTTGATTTCTTGAGTTAGAGGTGGAAAAAGTGGTGAAGGAAGAAGGAATATCATATATAAGGGGGGTGAGTTCACGATCAAGGAGGTGTTTACGGTCGTAAACTCTAGTTTACAGTCGTAAACTCCTTATGATGGAGTTTTTTCGGCTTGAAGGTAATAGGCTTAAAACACCCAAACAGACCTTTAACAGGGCTAAAAGATAGCCAAAAACAAGTCTGAATTTGATTGAATCGATTGGATCTACAAGATAGAAATTTCAGGTTGTCACAATTAAGTACCCAAAACTAAAAACCCTAACTTCTTAACTCATTAAGACAACCTAGATCATGCATGGAAAGAAACTAATGCCCAATATCATATTTTTACGACTCATCACACCCTAAAACCTCTGAAAGGACAACTCAAATGTCTTGGAGTATTCCATACTCACAAAGAGGAAGATTTGGGACAAAAGGTGCCAACTTTGAAGCTATAACTAGATCTAATGAAATATTCATCAAGGTTGGAGCTTTATACCTCCAAAATATGCATAAAGGATAGTAGTTGTTGGATACAAATCCTTTAGTGAAGAACCACAACTTCAAGGTTCTCTATTCGCATCTAAGAGCACCAAAATGGCACCAAAACGACTCTCCAAGCTTCAAAATACACTCACACACTTTAGGGTTTCGAAATGAGAGCAAAGAGGGATGGAGATTGGAGTTAAGATAGAGTATGGAGCTATAATGATGTTTAAATAGGGTCCAAACCCTAAAAATTAGGGTTTGCACCCTGGCCACATACGCCCAACGTACGTATGCACGACCCAATACTACAAAAAGGCCATTAGGGACTTATTTGCAAACAATGTTCAAACCAAGGGTCAAAATGGAATACCTAGAAAATCAAGATGTTATACAAATCTAAAACTCGGTCACACCAACTTGCACACACCCCTAATAGGAAGTATAGAAGATCTAATCATTTGTAGTAGAATTACAATCAGCGATTTTAATGAAGATGGTGTATAGTACTTGCTACCCTTGATTTGTTATGTGGACAACCAAAAATATTGATGATATACTTGCTATAAAGCCATCCAAAGAAAAAGCTCTAAGAAGATATTTAGTAGGCTATACGTTTACCTTTACTTATGTGACAATCAAGAAAATTTTCATCACCAACCACCATTAAGAAATAGTAGGGACTGATAAATGTAATAACTTAGTATTGTAATTGTAACATCCCGAGTTCAGGAGTGCAAGTTCAGGGTTCAAAGTGAAAATGTGGATAGTCAACTCGGCGAGTCCATGGGTGGACTCAGCGAGTAGGGTCGCGATTCTGGTTGCGTGTTAAGTGGCCAACTCAATGATTCGGTGGCTGGACTCGGCGAGTTGGTGCTGTGTGGAGAAAACCCTAATCCCATGGATTGAGCCCTATATAAAGAACATAATACCATCTCCCCCAACCTCTTTGCTCTCCCTTGAAGTCCAGAAACCCTAATTTTCGTGTGTGAGAGAATTAGAGAGCAGTTGGATCTTGAAGGAGTGTTGGTTGAAGAAATCTTTGAAGATTAAGAGGCTTGGAGCAAGGGGCTTTGCAAGGTTTTGGCTTATTATTCTGTTGGAGTCTTCTTTGGAGGTAGGGATTCGTTGCTTGAGCTGTTATCCATCTAGATCTATTATTTGTGGGATTTTTGGGAATTTATCTAGTGCTATCTTGAGTTTGGAGGTTGGATCTGAGGTTGCTACCTCAGATCTAGAGTAGTGATGATCCAAAAGAGCATAAAGTCCCTGTTCAAGAGCTGTTGGTGAAGCCTTTTAGTCCCAAACCTTAGCCAAGAGTGTATTATGCTTAGACCTCCTTGGATTCACGTAAAGTTTGCCACTTTACGTGATAGATGGCTTGTATAAGAGTAGATCTATGTATTTGAGACCCTGCATGGCTTGGAAAGCCTTTGTATGAGTTAAGAGCTAGAGGTACTCAGCGAGTCACATGGGTGTACTCGGCGAGTGGCATGAAGATAGGCAACAACTCGACGAGTTGGAAGAACAACTTGACGAGTTGGTTGAAGATAGCCTTGGACTCGGCGAGTCTGGTCGTGAGGTCCTAACCTTTTCTGGTTAAGCTGTGAATCGGTGAGTCAGGGGATGAATCAGTGAGTTGTGTACGGTTAGACTCATAGTTGTGGGACTCGGCGAGTCTTGGGGCGACTCGGCGAGTTGAGTCGTGTTATGGGAGTTTCGGATCATGGGGACTCGACGAGTCAGTGGGTTGACTTGGCGAGTAGAGTCAGTCAGGAGGGTTGACTTTGGCTGAGGACTTTGACTTTGACCAAGAGTTGACCAGTTGACTTCCATGGGTATTTTGTAATTATGGGTATTTATTAAGTTCAGTCTTTTGGTATTATCAGTGGTGGAGTTCGTGTCGGAGGTTGGGGCAGCGTGATCTTATCTTTTCGGTCAGCAGTTGCGAGGTGAGTTATCCTCACTATATCAACAGGGTCTAAGGCACCAAGGTCGGCCCTTTATCGGATTGTAATCCGGGTATTGTTGTTATGTTGTTGCTTTACTATGTTTGCATCCTGGTAGTTAGGATGGTATATGTTAGAAACATGGTTAAGGTCGGTATCCTGGTGTATAGGATGATGTCGTGCTAGTGACCGGTTAGGTCGGTATCCTTGTTAGGATGAGGTTATGTTATGTGATCTACTAGATCGGTTTGATTGGATGTGGATTGTTATATGATTATATGTTTATGTGTACATGGTTGTTGGATTGGGGTTGGGTTGAGGCGGATCCTGCTTTGTGTTGTAGGTCAACATACCCAGGGCGGACCGGCTATCCCGAAGGCCTAGCGAGCGGTCCGAATAGGCTGTAGGCCCCACAAGGGCAGACCAGACGTGTCGAGGCTCGGAGAGTGGACCAGGCCGATTGAAGGCCCAGTGCGGGCGGACCAGTCATACTGTAGACTCAGAGAGTGGACCAGGTGGATTGAAGGCCCGGTGCGGGCGGACCAATCACACTGTAGACTCGTTGTATATGGCTAGACTCGGAGGGTGGACCAGGTGGATTGTAGGCTGGTGCGGCGGACCAGTCACACAGTAGACCCGAAGTGCATGACTGTTTTGTGTTCTGTTATGATATGGCATGTTATGCGTATGATATATGTGGTTGGTATTTTGGGGGTATCTCACTAAGCTTTCGGGCTTACAATTGTGGTTTAAATGTTTTCAGGTTCTTCAGGAGACCGTGACAAAGCAAAGGCGTGATCGTACCGCTCCTCATGTTTATGTTTTATGATATGGTTATGGGGAATACTCTGATAATAAAAGCGTTGAAAACCTTTTTGTAATAACTTTATGAATGTGGATTGTTTTTGAGAAGTTTTAAATTGGTTGAAATTTTTAGAGTGTTACAGTAATGTTTGATTTTATGAATAAATATAATCAAATATGTTGTCACATTAATATTCGACGTTTAGACTAAAAAATAAACGTCCAAAAAGTCGTATATAAAACGATTGATATATTTATAAAGTACTCGTCGACATGATTCCAAGGATATAAAATTGGTAAAAATCCGACTCTGATTGTAGGAATTATGATTTTTTTAAAAAGTAAAATAAACAACATAAATAATTATTACGACGTCGAAACGGTACGTAGAGATTCGTTAAGTTTTGATTAAAGTTATGTAAAGGAGAATCGTAGCACTCCTCGAGATAAGAACTTTAGGAAAAAGAATGCCGAAAATGGGATACGTATGAGAGAGAATTGATTTTTGTAAAATCATTTATTTTAACCCCGTTAGGCAAAAAGATGAAAATCAAAACTAGCTAAAACAACCTAAAGGAAAGTTGTAGTGCTAGTCGAGATCATCACATAGATACAAAGAGGGTAAAGATCGGAGCTCGTATGCATAATATATGGATTTTTCAAATTTATTTTTGTGCATACGAGCTGCATGTCATTGCGTGGCGTGCACCTGACATCGGATTCAATCGGATTGCGAGCAACGTGGCCCATGCAGAGAGTGGCATGTGGCGACTCCATGATGGAGCCATGATGATCGCACGCACGTCAAAAACCACGACTATAATTAGCAGGGTCAGCAGCCCCATTCTGCACACCCTCAAATTAGACTCTCTCTCTCTCTCTCTCTCTCTCTCTCTCTGATCGAGCTGCTGCAATCTCGAGATGCCCCGGAGTCCCGAACCCGAATCAACCCTACATTAGAGGTATCATGCATCGAGGGTGAGTTTCACGTCCCAACTTTTACAATTTTAAAAGATTTTACAGGGGGGGATACATGTTTATCAATCTATTTTATCAAAATATATTTTGTAAATATATTAGTAGTTTGTATGTAAACATGAAATGATACGATAATATGTTGGCAGAATATTTGCCTAGTCTTAAGCAATGAAATTATACATAATTGTTATTATTAAATGTGACTCGAGCATTGGAGCATTCTCATGGAGCATTTGGATCATGCTCATGGAGCATTTGGAGCACTTGGAACTCACTGGAGCACTTGGGGTTCATGAAGCATGTGACAAAGGAACATTTCATATGAGAAGGGAATGGATCGTATGACAAAGGAACATATCATATAAAAAGGGGTTTGGGGCACCTAGAACAGGTTTGGAGCACTTGGGAGTGATATGGAGCAACAAGGGGACCTTATTGCGCCATCTGATAAAGGGTTGGGCCAAAAAGGATGTTGTTGCATCAAGGGCATTCCTTCTTATGCCATAGGGTATCCCTCTTGCGCTGTAACGTCCCAAAATCCAAGACTAAAAATTTCTTTTATAAAACATTACTTAAAACATAATTATCAATCCATAACTTAATCAGAGTATTAATTTCCAAAACATATGTTTATTATCAGAGTAAAACATTCCCAGATTGTCTAATCTATGGTGTGTGCCATGCGATCACCCCAAGCTCTTCCCTCCGCTACCAGAAGTTCCTGAAACCAAAACTGAAAACCATAAGCACGAAGCTTAGTGAGTTCCCCAACCTACCACATACCATGCATAACCACATACTGCACATACTGGGCCACACCCGCTATTCTGGGCCTCGCCCGCCACAACGGCCCCGCCGCTCCAGGCCTCGCCTGGCTTCGAGCCCCGCTCGGATACATATCTGTTTAACTTAGGCCTCGCCTATCACTAGGCCCCGCCCGCTAACATAAAATAGCACATATAACATATAACAACACATAAGCTAACATATACTAATAAATCATGTCTTGAGGCCTCGCCTATCTTGGGCCTCGCCCTTGTCCTGCTACTGATGAGTCATGGAACCCCGTCCATGCCCCTACTGGTGGTGAGATACGAGCCCATCCCACACTCACTCTTTCCCTAACTTGGGCCTCGCCCCTACTCTGCTACTAATGAGATGTGGAACACCATCCACACTCTGCTATTGGTGAGATACGGGACCTCGCCCACACTCACCTCCCTACCAGGCACATACATGTATCACACAGACAACAAGTATAAATTATCACATAAACCATTCCTTGGGCACCCGCCCGCTATCATTGGACCTCGTCCTAAATATCATACTAGCATACTGTGCCTAGGGCTAACCCCCGGGTCTTCTACTCATAACTACATGGGCCGGCATTGTGGCCTTAGACCCATTCACACGAATGGAAACTCACCTGGTACTGCTGAACTTGCTGATAACCCCTCTGGATGCTGACCGACAATTCCCTGAACCGCTGCTCCACTAGCTCCTCGAGCTACCCATATCAAAACATATATCACTTAGCTTAACTGATCTCTAAAAGTCAACTCTGGTCAAAGTCAAAGTCTTGGTCAAAGTCAACCTTCTAGGTCAGCCCTACTCGCCGAGTTCATTAGCTCAGAATCCTTTCATCCGCGACTCGACTCGCCGAGTCAGCCCCCGACTCGCCGAGTCTACCGATTTCCGAGTCCTGACTTGTCCAACTCACTGAGTCCCCACTCAACTCACTAATCCGAGTCTTAACTCGAAGGGTTTGGGGTTTCGCGACTTGACTCGCCGAGTCCAAGAACAGACTCGCTGAGTCCAAGACAATCATCAACAGACTCGTCGATTTGTTCTTCCAGCTCGCCGAGTTCCTGCCCAACTTCATCCAACTCGCCGAGTCCACCCATGTGACTCGCCGAGTCGCTCCAGTTCTTAATCCATTCAGTGGATTTTCGAGCCATGTAGGGGCTCCAAATCATAGATCCATACTTCCAAAGCTCAATCCTTACATAAAGTTGCAAACTTTACGTATAACTAAGGAGATCTAGGCTCAAAACACTTTAGGGATAGGTTTTAGGACAAAAGGGCTTCACCAACTACTCAAAATATGATGCTTTGCGACATATTGGACCATCCCAACACTAGATCTGAAGTGGCAACCACATATCTAAGCCTCAAACCCGAATTGGGTCTCAAACAACCATAAATCCCCCAAATCTCGTAACAAAAATAAATTTAGATGCAAAGGAGGGAAGATAGCAGCTTGTTACCTCCAAGATGAACACAAACTGAAGTAGATCTCGGATCTACACCTCTCTTTTGAAGCAACCCTCTTGATCTTCAAGTTCCTTTCCAAGGTTCCCCCTCCAAGGTTATTTCTCTCAACTGATGGAAGCTCACACGAAATCTAGGGTTTACATGCTCTCTAGGATGATATGGAGGATGAGGAAGGGACATAACACCCTTTATATAGGATACAACTCCCGTGATTAGGGTTTTCCTTGTTCAGATCAGACTCGCCGAGTCCCCTTATCCGACTCGTCGAGTCGGTTACTTAATTGATCCCCCGGATCCCGCTCCGACTCGTCGAGTTCCTCCCTGGACTCGACGAGTTGACCCTTTGACTTAGGGTTTTCTTTCCTTTATTGTCCTTCCTGATTTTGGGTATTACATGTGCTATGAGGCACTCCTGTTGCAACATGAAGTATGATGTTGCGCCAATCATGTCCTTGTTGTGCCATGCATGTTCTTGTTGCGCCAAGAGAGTCATGTTGCTCCAACCTAGATGTAACATCTCAACTTCAAGGTATGAGATTTATTCCTTTTAGCATGTTTTTCCATTGGAACACATTGTGTTGAATGACTTTTGGGTCGCATATTTTTATGGACCAACACAACGTATTGGTGAAGGGAAACTCAGCGTGTTGGCGGCTGGATAAGAAACCCTAAATTTTAGGGTTTAGCACCCTATATAATCCCCTTTAGTCTCTAGGGCTGATCTTTTATCAGCCTCCAAACCCCCATATCGGCCCATGTGAACCCTAATCATCATTCCCTCTCATTTGTGAGCTAGTGTGGTATTTTGGAGCAAAAGAATAAGAAAGTTGGAAGAAGGAATCAAGGAGCCAGCAAGCAAAGCTCTCATCTTTAGTTTGGCACTCTTCTGGACCTTTATAAGTGTCAAGGATCCGATTTTTATTCCTCTATGTAGCTAGATCTTGATTTTTGTCCTTTTTTCTCCTTATTCTTGGATGTTGCAATGGATGGATCTCATAAAGTTTGCAACTTTATGAATCTCCAGGTCAAGGTGACCTTGTAGTGGTTTGGATATGGTCTTTAGCCAAGCTTTGATATCATGCATGGAGTATAGGTCATATTTTCCCCCTTTTGACCCACTTTGGGTTCAAGACATGCATCGGACATGCATGTCTATAATCCACCAACCTTTGGGTTGATTTTGATGCTAGAATCTCTTCCAGAAAGGTTGGGTTTCAGATCTCAAGGATTTTGTGCTTGTTAGTTAAGCCATTTGATCTTCAAGCTTTGTGGATGGGTTTTTGAACACTTGGAGTAGCTCCAAAGGATAAAGTTGGAAACTTTATCCTTTTTATAGAATTTGAGTTTAGATTTCAGTCTTGGAGTCCTTAGAATCGTAGGAACAACTGAATGTATTAAGCCTGGGCAAACACGACATGTTTGCAAGCCAACACGACGTGTTGGTTGGGATTTTTCCGACCATCTAATTTCTATAGAAACTCGACGTGTTTATTGATGCACTCGACGAGTATGGTTAACATGGATTGTTGGCCTTGACCGTTGACTTTGACTTTGACCATGGTTGACCAAGTTTGACTTTTGAGGGCATTTTGGGTATTTCGTGATTTTGATGGAATTGGTCACATGGTGATTGTAGGCATTTGATTCATAAGATGAGATTTGGAGTTAGACCTTATCAGTTCTACACTACTTGTGAGGTGAGTCTTCCTCACTATACTTTCGGGTCGAAGACACCAAGGCCGGTCGATTGGTTTGATAACCTGATATTGTATGATGGGTATGGAGTAGATATGCATGTTAGTTTTGATATTCTAGTTTGGTAGATCTGTAGGATTACCTATGATACTGCCTGTTATCTGAATATGATATTATATGTTATATGTCGACATATGCTGTGGGTTGGGTTGAGGCTGTACTGCTCCGTGTTGTAGCCAACAAACCCTGAAGCATACCAGATATGAGCTGAGGACCAGGTAGGGCATGTAAGACTCATATTGAGGGCTTGTGAGCATTCCAAATATGAGTAGAGGGTCGGATAGGGCATGCCAAACTTGTACTGAGGGTCGGTGAGCAAGCCAGACATAAGATGTAGACCCAAGGGGCAAGCTAGGCTTATGTTGTGGGCTCAGGGGTAATCCAATATGTTAGTTGTGGACCCATTGCATGTTGTTATTATATTTGTATTGTTGTTTGCTATGTATTGGTATTTTGGGGGAAACTCACTAAGCTTTGGGCTTACAGTTTTGGATTATGTTTCATGTACTTCAGAGGACCGCGAGAAGGCGAAGGCGTGATCATGCACCTCCTCATATTTTATTTCACAATTTTAGGATTTCTCCGATGTTGAACTTATTTTGAAAACAATTTGTAAATAATGATGGTTTTGAGTAAATTTAAAAGTTTAAATTTTTTGAGAATTTTATGAATGTTACAAGTTGGTATCAGAGCCTTGGTTTGAGTGAATTGGAGGAGCACTCGTGTGAATCCAGTCTCAAAGTAAGGAAAAATATTTTTAAAACGATGTTCAAACGGTTTTCAAAATAATCAAGGAGGATGCGATGTCTACGATCAGTCGAAGCCAGTAAGTAGACCCCAAAATACCTTACTGTTATTTGATATTATGATATGTTAGAACAACATGCTAGTGATAGGCTAGGGATCTTCAGGATGTTTGCATGATAGAATTGCCTGATTATATGATGCCTGATAGCCTATGGTTCTTTCTTTAATGGAATTGACATCATTACTGTAGTTGCTTAGTGTATGCATCATGGTCGTACATAACTAAGATCTTATAGCCTAAGAATGTTTGATTTGGCCTTAATTCATTCTCTTGTTTGATGAAGGGCTTGGGGTAGGAATAAATATTCGAATGTCTATAAGGTCTAACGTTATGTATGTTGGATTAATGTCTAAGTCCATAACTATTTTGGTATGTACTTGACCCGATGGTGCATGGTCCTTTTGGGTTGCCTTCACCAAAGCAACTTGATAGGATGAATTATGGAGAGAAATGATTAAATATGATTTATTAATATATTGTGGGAATAATATATTAAAGGAGAAATCATATTGTTTAATTAATATTAGTCAATAATTAATTGGTAATTAGTTTTGTGACTAAAAGAGATTAATTAAACTTAAGGGACTGGAATTGTAATTATAAGATAATTGCAATTTGGGCCATGGATTGCCTTATATTAAGGAGTGGACGAATTCTATGGGGGAAACCCATAAGGAAATCGTCCAAGCCCTTAAGGAAAGGAATCCATGGGTTGCTTAGGGCTTAAGCATCCAAATTAGGGTTTCCTTGTTAGATAACCCTAATAGCCTCACTATATATAGAACCCTTAAGGCTCAAAAACGTGTGGAACTTCTCTTCTAGGTTTAGTACACGTATTGGGCAGCCTCCATCCTCTCTCCTCTTCATCCTCTTGTTTTTGGTGTTTGTGAACCATTAGAGGAGTGACATTTGTGACTCTAAGCTTTCTAAAGTCAATACAAGAAAGATTTGGGATTGTTATTGCTACATAACAATCAATGTATGATCTAAACCCTAATTATATGTTATATTGATTGTCATATTCTATATCTAGGGTTTATAGTCTTGGATAACTTGCATATACAATAGAGAAACCTAGATCCAAGCATTAGGGTTTGTATGAGCACATAGGATGTTCTTAGGACCAAAACCCATCAGTGGTATCAGAGACTAGATTGGTTTCTATTGTATTGATGCTTTGTATATTGAAAAAATTCGATTTTTGTGTTTCTGGGGGCTGAACTCACCGAGTTTTTTAGATGAACTCGCCGAGTTCATGCTAACTCGACGAGTCCATACCTGACTCGACGAGTCGGCTGGTCAGTGAGAGGGAAAACCGGGATTTCTTGCTGTTTTTGCTTGAGGATACTTGCCTTATCATATTAGATCAATATAAATCCGATTTTTTTGATATATATGACTATATTCTTGATCTAATTGAAGATATTTATCAATTAATAAAATATGTGTTTCCTTATGTGATAATCGATTAATTATTTTGATTAAATTGATAAATTGTTTTGCAAGAAATCATTAAATAAATCAAAATATGGATAATTATGTGATTAATTGTTAATTAAGATTATTTTTTATTTAATCCTTGTGTTATGAAAATTTTCACATTTTCCCCTTTAGGTTTTATAGTTTAAATTTGACCTCAAAAGTTTTGTTGTTTTGAAATTTAAATAGTTGAAACCCTAATGTTTTGAAAAAGGTTTCAAAACTTTCCCTCAAGTTTTGGAATTTAAATTTTGATTAATTGTTTAATTTTGATGTATATTTAAATTCTAAACCCTAATGTTTTGAAATGTTTCAAAACTTGCCCTCAAATTTTGGAATTTAAAAGTTGATTAAAGGTTTAATTTAGGAATGTGAAATTCTAAAACCCTAGTATTGTTTTTGATAAGTTCAAATCACACCCTTATGGTTTTATTAATTAATTAAGGTGTATAATTAAAAGAGGTTTAATAAATCCATAAAGTTTTTGGTTTAAAATTTAATTGAATTAAAAGTATAATTGTTAAATTTGACCACCTAATATTTTAAAAGTGTAAAATACACCCTATACTATATAACATTAGAAGTCTAACATTATATATATATATATATATATATATATGTATGAGTAAAAGTCAGTCTTACCGTTAGTAGGCCTCATTCATGAAGCTGGTCTATAAGGGGTGTTTAAGGAAATTGCCTATAAAATGACGATTGAATGGGTATCCACTCTTACCCACCGCACTCTTGATTAGTGGAGGGTCGTTAGCCGAATGGGTAGGATAGGACAAAAACCTTCCATTATAAGTATAATGAATTACTAAAGTAACTAAATTTTTTTAATTCCCAATCTTAGTTACTTAGGCAAAAGTGAACTGATGCAATTCCATGAAATTACACTTTGCGCCCTTGCGAAGACGTTAGTGGAACGTGTGTGGTTTACCGGCACACTAAATGGTTCTAAGCAAAGGTAGCAAAGGGTGACTCAATGTTTGTCATAGTTCGGTGGAGCGTGTGTGGTTTACCGGCACATCGAATAGGTGACTGTAACATGTGGGGGCACCATGTAGTTTGCATGGTTATTCACACGTGCTTTGTGATCCTCGGCATCCCAGTCACAAACAAGAGGGGCATATCGAGATTTAAACATGCCATTGAAATTTTCAATGAATCTCATAGGATCTAGGAGTTTTCATAGATTTAAAACTTAAATTTCTTTTTCGTTTTTCATGGTGGAAATTAGTGAATCGTCATTCACTTACCTTCAAATGTTCTGCAATTTGGGTTACGGCATCCCTCTCCCGAGTTGTAGAATATTGTGTTGGGTCCTAGCCTTAGTATCTCATTTGGGTGATTTACTAAGGACTCAATCAATCAACTAACTTGAATTCGTTTTCTCCCGTTTTGTAGATGTCAAAGTTCGACAACTATGGTCTTCCCAAATCCCGTGGAACAAGCTTTCCACATGAAGATGATATTCCACGATTTGATCGAGGAACAAGAAATCATGTTTCACTTCCTCCACCTCCTCCAATTGTTCTCCCTAACCCACAAGTTCGAAGGCTTGAAAAGTTCAAACTCACTCAATCCCTTTTGGCAAGTAAACATAAAGAAGGAAAGTCGGTGTGTGCACACGTCCTAGGGATGAAGTCACACATTGATAGGTTAAGAATGTTGGGATCCATTGTCTGTGAGGAAATGGCTGTTGATTGGGTTCTTCAGTCACTTCCTAACTCATATAGTGAGTTCGTAAGAGAGTACTATATGATGAACCGCGACGTGACCCTTATAGATCTCACCTATATGCTTATTGCTGCTGAATCAGCAATGGTTTGGCGCAATAGAAAAGCAAAGTTGATTTGTGAATCTGCCTTCAATACCTCTATGGATATAGACAATGGCAACGAAAGACATGCTATGATCGAAAATTTTGATCATAAAAGAAAGGCAATGTCTGAAGTAGTTCCATGTCATGTTCCAAATGAGTCAATTTGTTTTTATTGCCAAGAGAAAAAGGCATTGGAGACGAAGCTGCCCCATTTACCTAAGAGATCTAAGAGATGGGAGAGTCGAAACGTATGGCTCTAATATAGGTAAAATACATTAACTAACTCTTTTAAGCTTATATTCTAGATTATTAATACATAATGTGATAAGATTACAATTGATGTTTTGTAGGATCGAAGAAAAGAAAGGAAGCTTAAGGGAAGAAGTGAGCAGAATCTAACCGTGAATGAATGGATTTCGATCGCATTTCTCAAAGATTAGATTCTTGAGCTAATACTTAGAGTTAGAATAAGATTGCTAAGAAAGATGTATTAGCATAGTTTTTCAATGAATTGCATTGTAAGGACAAATTTTTTCCGCAATAAAATAAATTTTGATTTTATATTATTTATTTATCCTTGCAATGGCATGCATGAAAATTGATGTTTGAAGGTTTCTAATATTAGCAATAATGGATTTGATTCTTAATTATGTTATTTGTGGAAATGTCGAGAATTTACCAAATAGGGAGAGTTTCTCATCGCCCAAGTTTCAATTGGACAGAAACTTGGAATCATGCAACTTGGTTGCACGATGAATGAGAAATTTCATATTTGGAAATTAGACTAATTCATTGACAAAGTGTCAAGTGAAGGACTAGGAGATCGAATACACAAAGTTGCGTGTTGATCAAGTCCACCATAAGAGTAACAAAGATATTCGTCATGATTTACTAAAGGTTTAGTAGATATGATTATGCTTATAAGATTAAGTGTAATTCGGAATTTATTAAAAAGTTTAGATCAATAGCAAAACGAATAAGAAGAATCATGTAGGTAGAAAGATAAAAGTTTCTCCATTCTAAGAAGAAGGGGTAGTAGCTTTTATGCTTTATGATAGGTCTTAATGATTAAGAACCATATCTCAATTGATCCTCTAAGTCAGTCTTAGTACAATTGTATGTCTAAGAAGAGGAATCAAGGATTGAAGAAATGGTTAAATCAAGAAGTCAATCATACTTCATTCCAATAACAAGTCTTAAAGTTAAGATTGTGAAAATGAGTGATAAGTATTAAGAAGGTTTATAACATTCATCAAATGTGGAAAGTTGTGATGTCTTGGATAAGACAAAGACCAACTAGGACCAATTTATGAAGTGTTCTGATAAAAGATACACTAACTCTTGAATATTTGTTTGTCAAGAAATGGTTATTGACAAGAGAATCTTATATGTCAAGGAGTCAGTGGGAGTCTTAATGGTCTTGAAAGGTTTCAAGAACAAATCAAATAAACTTTATCGATCATCACTAGCACACGAGTTGAGGTTTACAACCTATCGTGTTGACATTATTTTGTTTCTGTGCCGTTCCAATTAAGTCAATTATGTATGTGAGTTCTATGAGTTCTCATTTGAATGCATAAAAGGCAAGCACCTTAATCAATGAAAGGTACATTGATAGGAAAGGGTGAGCTGATTAACTACTTGGAAGACATGGTGGGCAGCTGTGCTACCATAAGGCAAGCAATCAAGATTAAGAAAGTTCGGTCCATATGAGTTTGAATTTGTCGTAAACTTTGGTTTTAACAAATTCACATGGATAGGAACACATACACCGTTTAAATCTAAGTGTCATAAGATTTCCTCCTTCATGAAAATGATTGTGAGGAAATGCTTTCACTAAGAAAGATTTTAAGAAGATAGTGATTGTAAAATTGCATTCTCGAATTCGATTATGGTTACGGTATCCCTTTCCATAATTTGAATTGTGAGGTTTGGCAATTAGTCTTAGTTGTTTAGACACACATATGAACTATATAAGGCAAAGGTGTATAAGTTCAAGAAGCCTTGATAAAAGATTATTAAAGCACTAAGTATTAGAAACATGAACTTAAGAAATTCAATAAACATTGTTTTTCTGAAAGTTAAACTGTTTCTGAATACATGTGTTGACGAAAACGCGTACTCGCAAGTATACGAGGTCGTGCAAGTAATATAGTCGTAAGACCAGATATCGAACCCACAGAGACTATCCTATTCTAAGGAAGAGAGAACTAGGCAATTGATTGCAAAAGTGATTGATTTTATTAAACTAAAGAAACTACTAAAATAAAATTAAACTAAATTCAGCAACGTAAAAAGGACAACTAGAATAATCGAACAAACAAGGAAAACAATTAAACGATTTAAAAATTATGAGAAATATGGGGTTTAGTTGACTTATACGGGTTCAACAGTTCTTCTAATGCAACTAATTTGTTAAACCAATTATATAGAAACGAATAACTTAACACCAACAAAAGTTATCAATTACCTCTCGGTCTCATGATTCGATAAAAAAAAAAAAACATTCACTCATATCTCTATGTAGTTCATGATTTTAAAAAGCATTAAGTCCAATGGTTTTGTTAAAAATGCCCTAACACACGTCTATGTTAAGTTTAAGCGAGATAACGAAACCGCACATTCATATTCAAACGATGTCACAAATAAAGCTTCTTTCGAAGTCAATATAAGCATGTAAATATTAAATTTAAACCAAGAAAATTAACCATAACTAACGTTGATCAAGTGCTAGCCAAAACAAAATTACCCGTCAAAATTTATATTTTTAAAATAAAAACACATTTAAATATGCTATTCGATTTCAACAAAATTGGTTCAAACAAAATCAACTACATTAAAATTACCATCTCACCCTAGTCAACCAAACCCTAATAAAAATTACTCCATAAAATTAAAATTAAACACCACAAACAGATAAAAATCCAACATCATTATCCTTGATTTCAATTCTAATCAACAAAATAAACTTAGTATAGTATCTAACTGCATAGGAATATAATCGGAAAAAAAAAAAAAATTCAGAATAATAAAGAAAAGAAATCACCCAATTATGGTTCGGTTACCACATGCACCGGTTTTGATTATCACTGTGATGTTCGCTTCCAAAAAGTTCAGAGGGTGACGAAGAATGATAAAGGCTTCTTGGATTTCTTTTAAGCACTGTGCCGGCAGTCGATTCTTTTTTTTCTTCGCAGGGTTCTCTCCTTTTTTTTTCTGTCTCCTTTTCTTATCACGTAAATAACCATATATATAAAGCATAATTACAATCTTGCCCCTCCAACTTTCATGAATGGTGCAGCCTTAACCCCTTGATCTTTCACTTTTACCATTGTACAACTTTAGCCCTTGATCTTTCAACTTTAATTCAACTCTTACTTTTAGCTTATGATTTTCGTCCAGCAAACTAACTTCAACTTCAACGTCGATTATGAGCAGGAAAACGACCGATTCAGAAAAAACTCAAAACTTCAAACTTGTAGATAATTGTGTCTCGTTTCCGAAACATCTTGAATCGCCTAAATCGGAGTTCGGATGAGCCAGATATGATGAAAACACTGAGACGTGGTCAATCTGCCAAACATCTTTTATTCACCTTAATTGCTCGTGATGAATTTTTCTTCTTTCAAATCCGTCAATTCCTTGCTGAAACCATTTGGACATTATAATATGAGTCCAACTCCCACCAAGACTCGTTGAATAAGTGGTGGGGGCCTAAGAAGCTTAGGCAATCTTGTATTCACAAGATAAAATCCGTTAATTCCTTTTAGATTTTTGAACTTCATAAGAGGAAGTCAAACTCCCACCGTGACCCGTAGACTAGGCGGTGGGGAACCCATGAAACACAGGTTGCACTTGCATTAACAAGTAAAATGAATACCGTCGATTCCGATGCAAAGCACAATGTGCTATATTATGGATTTCGTGCAAGAAAACCATCTCCCACCAACCTGTAGAATAGGAGGAAGGGAACTCAAGAAACTCGAGTTGCACTTGATGACAAGTGGTGATGAAAGCCGTCAATTCCTTTAAGAATTTTGGACTTCATAAGAAGAAGCCCAACTCTCATCGTCCTATAGAATAAGAGATGAGGAACCCATGCAAGACAGGTCAAAAACCCAACTGAATGGGTAGAAAAACACCAACCGAGAAATATTATGTCGATTACACTCATTAACGTAAATTTATCTTTTTAAGCTCAAAAAATGATGTAAACTGTAAAATCTGGGGACAAAAATAAGTTTTTTAGTTCATTTAGAGATCGAAAAACGAGCACTAAACACATCCCCAAACTTTAAACATTGCTCGTCCCGAGCAATAAAAATAGAATAAAAAGAATACTCCCTGATGGTATGTCGTCTCACATAATATGATAATCCAAGAACTCATATTGTTGACGGCTGATCTCTAAGCATAGTTCGAACTTATTCCTTTCCACGACTCTCACTTCACCACCAACTACCTGGATAGCAAACAAGGGCTGCACACTCGACAGATTTATTAGAACAAAACAAAACAAATAAAATGAAATATGAAACCATGAATGAACAAAAATAAATGAAAATTTCAAAAACAAAAATAAAATAAAACCAAAACCAAAACAAATAATAAAATAAATAAAAAAACTAAAATAATAATAAACATTAAAACTAAAACTAAAACAAGAAAGAAAAGAAAAAGAAAAAAAAATGACCAGATCATTCTCCAACTGGCTTCAGGTGAAGCACAACCACATCCTCTTTTTCTTCTCCAAAATAATGTTTCACTCGTTGCCCATTCACAAGGAATCTTTCTCCATCCTTCTCATTTATTAGCTCCAATGCACCTCCTGGACAAACCCTGGCAATCCTAAAAGGGCCAGACCATCTTGACTTCAGCTTTCCTGGGAATAACTTTAATCTTGAATTGAAAAGTAAAACTAATTGTCCTTCAGTAAATTCCCTTCTCAAGATCTTCTTGTCATGCCATTTCTTAACTTTTTCCTTTTGAATTTTGGCATTCTCATACGCTTGCATCCTAAACTCTTCAAGTTCCACCAACTGCTCCATTCTTTTCTTTCCAGCTGCCTTCATGTCTAAATTCAACTCTTTCAATGCCCAATAAGCTTTGTGCTCCAACTCTAGTGGCAAGTGGCATGCTTTTCCAAACACTAGCTGATATGGGGATGTCCCCAAACTTGTTCTGTAGGCAGTCCTATAAGCCCATAAAGTGTCATCTAACTTTGTTGCCCAATCTTTTCTTGACCCATTTACGACTTTTTCAAGAATGGTCTTCAACTGTTTGTTATTGGCTTCAGCAAGGCCATTCGTCTGAGGATGGTAAGCAGTGGCAACTCGATGCTTTATCTGGTACTTAACTAAGATGGCTCCTAACATTCTATTGCAAAAATGAGTGCCTTCATCACTGATGATAGCCCTAGGAGTGCCAAATCTAGAGAATATTTGCTTTTTTAGAAAATTGATTATGGTTCTCGCATCATTTCTCACACATGCTACAACTTCAACCCATTTAGAGACGTAATCTACTGCAACTAAGATATACATCTTTCCATCAGAAGGCACAAAGGGTCCCATGAAATCAATCCCCCAAACATCAAACAACTCCACTTCCATTATATTACTTAGTGGCATCTCTTGTCTTCTTCCAATATTTCCAGTCCGCTGGCATCTGTCACATCTTTTCACAAACTCATACGCATCTTTAAATAGACTTGGCCAATAAAATCCTGAATGCAGGACACGTATTGCAGTCTTTTCACCTTGAAAGTGACCTCCATATTCTGAGTTGTGACATTTTTCTAGAATTTGCTTCTGTTCCATTTCTGGGATACACCTCCTCTACATCTTATCAACATTTAGTCTAAACAAATACGGCTCATCCCAAAAATAGAATTTAGCATCAGACATTAGCTTTTTCTTTTGATGCCAACTAAACCCATCAGGAAATACACCACCTACCAAGTAATTCACAATGTTAGCATACCATGGGTGTTCTCCACTCACTCTCAAAATCCTCTCATCTGGAAAGCTATCTTGAATCACTGGTTGATCATATTTTGTACTCTCTTTATCTAACCTTGAGAGGTGATCTGCAACCACATTCTCAACTCCTTTCTTGTCTCGCACCTCCAGATCAAACTCTTGCAACAACAAAATCCACCTGATCAGCCTTGCCTTGGCATCTTTTTTTGCCATCAAGTATCTGATTGCTGCATGATCCGTGTATACAATCACTTTTGCACCAATAAGATATGATCTGAACTTTTCAAGTGAGAATACCACAGCTAAAAACTCTTTTTTAGTGGTTGTGTAGTTTAATTGGGCGCCATTCAGGGTGGTGCTAGCATAGTAAATCGTGTGGAAAAACTTTCCTCTTCGCTGCCCAAGTACTGCACCAATGGCTGTATCACTAGCATCACTCATGATCTCAAATGGCTCATCCCAATCAGGTGCAACAATGACAGGTGCACTAGTAAGTCTTCTTTTCAACTCCTCAAATGCTCTTTTGCATGAACCATCAAAGATAAACTCTCGATCTTGCTCCAAAAGTTGGGTAAGTGGCTTTGCTATTTTTGAGAAATCTTTTATGAAACGCCTATAGAATCCAGCATGCCCTAGAAAGCTACGAATGCCCTTGACATTGATAGGTGCTTCAAGTCTTTCAATAATCTCAATCTTTGCTCGGTCAACCTCAATTCCTTTTTCAGAAACCTTGTGTCCCAACACAATACCTTCTTTTACCATAAAATGGCATTTTTCCCAATTTAGCACAAGATTATGTTGAACACACTTTTGCAATACCGCAGTCAGGTTTTTCAAGCAACTCTCAAATGTATCACCATGGACTGAAAAATCATCCATAAAGACTTCAACAAAATTTTCAACCATGTCTGAAAAAATAGACATCATGCACCTTTGGAATGTAGCTGGGGCATTACATAAACCAAAAGGCATGCGTCTAAAAGCAAAGGTACCAAATGGACATGTGAAAGTAGTTTTGTGTTGATCTTCTGGTGCAATAGAAATATGATTATATCCAGAGTATCCATCCAAAAAGCAGTAGAATGACTTACCAGCAAGACGATCCAACATCTGATCAATGAACGGTAATGGGAAATGGTCCTTCCTAGTTGCGGTATTTAACTTTCTGTAATCTATACAAATCCTCCAGCCTGTCACTGTCCTCTTTGTGATCATTTCCCCAATATCATTTTGGACTACTGTTGCTCCACCTTTCTTAGGAACACAATGCACTGGACTAATCCACTCACTGTCGGCAATCGGGTAGATAATCCCCGCATCTAACCATTTGATGATTTCCCTTTTTACAACATCCTTCATCAATGGATTCAGTCTCCTTTGGTGTTCAACAGATGTTTTTGCTCCCTCCTCCAAATTTATCTTATGCATGCACATTGCCGGGCTAATTCCTTTTATGTCTGCTAACGTCCATCCAATTGCTTTCTCATTTTCCTTGAGAACATCAACCAATTCTTTTTCCTGCACACTCGACAATTGAGATGAGATAATTACAGGCAATGTATCATCATCTCTTAAGTATGCATATTTTAAGTGTGTTGGAAGCTGCTTCAGCTCCAAATCCGGTGCTTTTTCAATAGAGGGTAATGTTGGTGCAGTTACCCTATCCTTTAGGTCCAACTCCTCCTTGACCCATCTCACATCTTCCTTTATTTTCCATTCTTCAATTTCCTCAATATCATGAGTCACTTTACTCAATTGAGCCACTTCTACATGTACCAAGTTATCTATGACTCGTACAAATGAACACTCTTCCATATTAAAAGGTTGCTTCATAGCCTTAAACATATTGAATGTCCTTTGCTCATCATTCACTCTCAATGTGATTTCTCCTTTTTTCACATCAATCAAAGCTCCAGCTGTAGCTAAAAATGGCCTTCCCAAAATTATTCCACAATCGTCATCGGCTTCATAATCCAAAATGATAAAATCCGCAGGAACAAAGAGATTGTCGATTTTGATAACAATATCCTCGATTTTACCTTCTGGATATACCACTGATCGATCTGCCAGCTGGAGTGAGATAGTGGTTGGCCTAGCTTCTCCAATTCCCAATCTTCGAAAAATAGACAGAGGCATCAAATTTATGCTTGCTCCCAAATCACATAAGCCTATCTTGTCTAACTTTCCAATTCTACAAGGTAGAACGAAACTACCTGGATCATCCTTTTTCACAGGCAATTTGTTTTGGATTATTGATGTGCAACTTTTTGTCATTGCAACAGTCTCAAATTCTCCAAAAACTCTTTTCTTTGTAAGAACATCCTTCATAAACTTTGCATATGTGGGCATTTGTTTCAAGGCTTCAACAAAAGGGATGTTGATATGAAGTTGAGAAAGGATCTCAAAGAACTTTTTAAATTGCCCATCATCGACTTTAGACTTACTTTGCCTAGGTGGGAAAGGCAAATTTGTTGGTGCAACTATCGCACCAGTTCGAGCATCTTTTTCTTGGGCCTTCTTTTGATTTCCAACACTTGGACTTGAACTTGTTGGACCTTCCTTGTTCACTTTCTTCTGCCCATACTCCTCATCAGTTATGTCCTCAATCTCGACATACTCTTTTTCATCATCTTTCAATTCGTGCTTCTTCTTATGAGTCTCAACACTTACCGGGTGTTGCTCATCATCTGTGACTGGTAAGTCATGATTCTTTGGAGCTAACTCCTTTCCCGATCTAAGTGTGATGGCATTACATTGCCTCTTATCATTGACATTACCTGGATTTTGGGTGTTACTTGGCAACGTTCCAGGTTCTCGTGAGTTCAGTGCTTGTGCTAATTGCCCTAACTGATTTTCCAAATTTCTCATAGCAATTGCTTGATTCTTTTCACGTGCCTCGGTCTTTTGATCTTGTTTGATCATAAACTCCATCATTGCTTTCTCGAAAGGTGACATCTCTTGATTTGATGAAGGCGCTGCCGGTTTTGTACTACTTCCTGATGCCTGGTGGAATGCACCTCCTTGTGGTCTCACTTGTTGATTTGGCATTTGATAAAACCCCGGCGGGTTTTGAGGCCTTTGCTGAAACTGCTCTTGCGGAGGATGCATTTGTTGTTGTTGTCCACCCCATGAGAAATTAGGATGATTTCTCCATCCTGGATTGTATGTTTCAGAGTATGGATTGTTTTGTCGTGGGAAATTTTGACTTCCCATGAAAAATACAGATTCAGGATTCTGTGGGCATTCACTATAATCATGGACGCCTTGACAAACCGCACAAAATTCAACCTTCTTCTCTTTCATCCCATTGCTTGACATCATATTCTTCATCATGCTCTTGATTGTGGCCAACTCGGCTGCTAATGCATCATTTTGAGCTGCAAGACGAACTTCAGCCGGTGTACTTCCTTTCGAACCACTTGCATGTACCCTATCTGTGGGCCACTGGAAATTATTGGTTGCTATTCTATCCAATATCTCCACGCTCTCCTCATAGCTCTTTGTGAGCAAAGCTCCTCCAGCTGATGTATCTACTAGCATGCGTGTTTGAGCATCCAAACCTTGGTAAAATGTCTCAAGTTTCACATCATCAGGGAATCGATGTGTCGGACATTTTCTCAGCAAATTGTTCCATCTCTCCCACACTTCCCATAACGATTCACCATCCATTTGTTGGAATGATGTGATGGCATTTCTTAGATTTGCATTTCGCGTGGGTGGGAAAAATCTTTTTAGGAATTTTTCTCTTAATTCCTCCCAAGTGGTGATGGAATCAGAAGGCAAAGACTCAAACCAGTCTCTAGCTTTCCCTTGTAGTGTGTACGGAAATAATCTTAGCCTAAATGCATCAGACGTCATGCCTCTTTGTTTGAAATTATCGCACATCTGGTTAAAGGAACGCAGATGGGACAAGGGCTCATCACTAGACATACCTCCAAAGAGACCATTGTTATTGATCATCTGAAACATCACAGGTTTGAATTCAAAATTGTCAGCATTAATTGTTGCACTGACAATTGGCGGGTTTGTTCCTTCGAAACCTCTGTTTCCATTATTGTTTACGTTATCTCCCATATCTTCTTGAATCCGAAGTCTCCTCAACCCTCTCAAAGTTCTTTCAATCTCCCAATCAAGCGCAAATTCAGGTGGTCTGAATCTTCGACCGGCCAGAGTAAAATATCCTCAAGATGTTTAAGAGTCTAACAACTACCTAATGTTCTAACTTAAAAATAAAAATAGTCCCCGGCAACGGCGCCAAAAACTTGTTGACGAAAACGCGTACTCGCAAGTATACGAGGTCATGCAAGTAATATAGTCGTAAGACCAGATATCGAACCCACAGAGACTATCCTATTCTAAGGAAGAGAGAACTAGGCAATTGATTGCAAAAGTGATTGATTTTATTAAACTAAAGAAACTACTAAAATAAAATTAAACTAAATTCAGCAACGTAAAAAGGACAACTAGAATAATCGAACAAACAAGGAAAACAATTAAACGATTTAAAAATTATGAGAAATATGGGGTTTAGTTGACTTATACGGGTTCAACAGTTCTTCTAATGCAACTAATTTGTTAAACCAATTATATAGAAACGAATAACTTAACACCAACAAAAGTTATCAATTACCTCTCGGTCTCATGATTCGATAAAAAAAAAAAACATTCACTCATATCTCTATGTAGTTCATGATTTTAAAAAGCATTAAGTCCAATGGTTTTGTTAAAAATGCCCTAACACACGTCTATGTTAAGTTTAAGCGAGATAACGAAACCGCACATTCATATTCAAACGATGTCACAAATAAAGCTTCTTTCGAAGTCAATATAAGCATGTAAATATTAAATTTAAACCAAGAAAATTAACCATAACTAACGTTGATCAAGTGCTAGCCAAAACAAAATTACCCGTCAAAATTTATATTTTTAAAATAAAAACACATTTAAATATGCTATTCGATTTCAACAAAATTGGTTCAAACAAAATCAACTACATTAAAATTACCATCTCACCCTAGTCAACCAAACCCTAATAAAAATTACTCCATAAAATTAAAATTAAACACCACAAACAGATAAAAATCCAACATCATTATCCTTGATTTCAATTCTAATCAACAAAATAAACTTAGTATAGTATCTAACTGCATAGGAATATAATTGGAAAAAAAAAATTCAGAATAATAAAGAAAAGAAATCACCCAATTATGGTTCGGTTACCACATGCACCGGTTTTGATTATCACTGTGATGTTCGCTTCCAAAAAGTTCAGAGGGTGACGAAGAATGATAAAGGCTTCTTGGATTTCTTTTAAGCACTGTGCCGGCAGTCGATTCTTTTTTTTCTTCGTAGGGTTCTCTCCTTTTTTTTTCTGTCTCCTTTTCTTATCACGTAAATAACCATATATATAAAGCATAATTACAATCTTGCCCCTCCAACTTTCATGAATGGTGCAGCCTTAACCCCTTGATCTTTCACTTTTACCATTGTACAACTTTAGCCCTTGATCTTTCAACTTTAATTCAACTCTTACTTTTAGCTTATGATTTTCGTCCAGCAAACTAACTTCAACTTCAACGTCGATTATGAGCAGGAAAACGACCGATTCAGAAAAAACTCAAAACTTCAAACTTGTAGATAATTGTGTCTCGTTTCCGAAACATCTTGAATCGCCTAAATCGGAGTTCGGATGAGCCAGATATGATGAAAACACTGAGACGTGGTCAATCTGCCAAACATCTTTTATTCACCTTAATTGCTCGTGATGAATTTTTCTTTTTTCAAATCCGTCAATTCCTTGCTGAAACCATTTGGACATTATAATATGAGTCCAACTCCCACCAAGACTCGTTGAATAAGTGGTGGGGGCCTAAGAAGCTTAGGCAATCTTGTATTCACAAGATAAAATCCGTTAATTCCTTTTAGATTTTTGAACTTCATAAGAGGAAGTCAAACTCCCACCGTGACCCGTAGACTAGGCGGTGGGGAACCCATGAAACACAGGTTGCACTTGCATTAACAAGTAAAATGAATACCGTCGATTCCGATGCAAAGCACAATGTGCTATATTATGGATTTCGTGCAAGAAAACCATCTCCCACCAACCTGTAGAATAGGAGGAAGGGAACTCAAGAAACTCGAGTTGCACTTGATGACAAGTGGTGATGAAAGCCGTCAATTCCTTTAAGAATTTTGGACTTCATAAGAAGAAGCCCAACTCTCATCGTCCTATAGAATAAGAGATGAGGAACCCATGCAAGACAGGTCAAAAACCCAACTGAATGGGTAGAAAAACACCAACCGAGAAATATTATGTCGATTACACTCATTAACGTAAATTTATCTTTTTAAGCTCAAAAAATGATGTAAACTGTAAAATCTGGGGACAAAAATAAGTTTTTTAGTTCATTTAGAGATCGAAAAACGAGCACTAAACAACATGTCAAAGCTAGTGGGAGCATAAGTGTTATGTTTATAATAATCATCATGATAGTGGGAGCATAAATGTTATGATTATATGATTATTAAGGCAGGTATTGCAAGTTGGCAATATTAATTATAGAAAACAAGATTCATACTTTGCAAAGTTGTAAGGGTTGAATAGTTGTTTTGCTATAATTAAGGGAGATAAAATTATGCTTCATTTCAAATCTAAAGGGTTAGGTTGTGGAATGTTAATAAATTTAGTCAAAGGTACATAGTGTGTTCTTAAAATTTCGATTATGATTACGGCATTCCTCTTCACAATTCGAATTTTGAGAACATAACAAATAAAATATTATGGCAGAAGATTGATAAAGTATCAAATCTTTATGTAAGACATTATGCATCGTGTCCCATACGCTTCGGGTATAGGATCGATTGCAAATGCTATAATATTTGACCATTCTAAAATTTTCCAAATGTCTGGCGCATTTAGAGGGAAAAAGGACAAGAATCGGTTTTGACTAAGATAATAAAACAACTATCAAAGGACAATCCAAAGTTCGCCGAGGATTGGTCGCTTGTGAGTAGTTGGAAGTATAGTATTGGAAAATATGGAAATGTTTCCATATTGGATGGACCATATCGACATTATTATGAATAGATAAGATTCTATTAAGAATGAGTTGTCATATGGAAATATGGAAACGTGTCCGTATTGGAAATTGAATATAGAAAATCTATGTCTAGATTAGAAATTTTATGCAAAATGATGTTCAAATGAATGTACTTTGAGTGAGAGACATCATATCTAAGGAATTGTATTGTAACAATCTCCAATAGAGGACTTTTGTAATATCATTGGCAATAGTCTTTGTGACTTTGGTGCAGTGACATTACGAAAGGATCATTGCATAAAATATTAGAATCTAACATATTCTATAAGTGGAAAGAATTTGATATTCTTACACTTATGAAAAATGATTTGGAGTTGTGAAATGAGAATGATTGGAAATGTGTTCAATTTGATCTATTTCACAAAGTAAGAACCATAGGTAAACATTGTGTGCATGCTAAGAGCATGGGACAAGTGTAATAATTCAAGTAAGAAGTTGATTACCCGAAACAACAAATAATGAGTAATCGATATGGTGATAAATAAAAGGTGTTTTATTTATGCTCAAAGGTTTGAGGCCATATGGGATTAGTATTATTCTTGTGCTTCACTTTGCATGTTTTGACTTCCTGAATAATTTAATTGGTTAAGCATAGTCAAATTATTCAAACGGGTCGCAGTCGTTCATATGTTGGAAGTAGGTATGAATGAAGACTGTCGTGAATTGGTGTGTGGATTGTCTAAAGAGCATTAAACATAAGCAAATGTTTGTTGCGACGTTCATGAGTGCTTATGAATATGATTTGAGCATTGGATCAAACCCACGCTCACTTGGATCACTCCATGAATTGGATCACGAGTGATTGGTGAGACGATAACATCTTATATTCTTGAAACCGAGATGTGTGAGTTGTATCTTGCAAATCGGTTGCACATTGATAATATGTAAACGCACCAGTAACTTGGTGTTATAAAACATATTGTTGTGTGTAATTCGGTAAGTGAGTGCAAGCAAGCATTGTATCAAAGTTTATCCGTTCCTTTTATTCAAAGTAGGATAAAAGCGATATCTTTGGGCCCCTCAATGATTTAGTGATGACAAACATAAATGCTCGGCCGGGCTAGGGCTAATTTGATTTGTTCAATTAGTCAGTCGTCATGAATCGGAAGTCGAGAAAAAGTACAAAGAAGAATGATTAGAAATCATGTCTTACGATATCTAGAATGGAGGAATATATGATCCCTTTATCTAAAGGACATGCGTATCTGATAGGATCAGAGTTGACAGCGGCTTTGGAAAGCTACGATTGCAGATCAGGATCTGAAGTCATACGCATAATAGTTATTAGACTTATCCAAGTGGGAGACTGTTGGATTAATGTCTAAGTCCATAACTATTTTGGTATGTACTTGACCCGATGGTGCATGGTCCTTTTGGGTTGCCTTCACCAAAGCAACTTGATAGGATGAATTATGGAGAGAAATGATTAAATATGATTTATTAATATATTATGGGAATTATATATTAAAGGAGAAATCATATTGTTTAATTAATATTAGTCAATAATTAATTGGTAATTAGTTTTGTGACTAAAAGAGATTAATTAAACTTAAGGGTCTGGAATTGTAATTATAAGATAATTGCAATTTGGTCCATGGATTGTCTTATATTAAGGAGTGGATGAATTCTATGGGGAAACCCATAAGGAAATCGTCCAAGCCCTTAAGGAAAGGAATCCATGGGTTGCTTAGGGCTTAAGCATCCAAATTAGGGTTTCCTTGTTAGATAACCCTAATAGCCTCACTATATATAGAACCCTTAAGGCTCAAAAATGTGTGGAACTTCTCTTCTAGGGTTAGTACACATATTGGGCAGCCTCCATCCTCTCTCATCTTCATCCTCTTGCTTTTGGTGTTTGTGAACCATTAGAGGAGTGACATTTGTGACTCTAAGCTTTCTAAAGTCAATACAAGAAGGATTTGGGATTGTTATTGCTACATAACAATCAAGGTATGATCTAAACCCTAATTATATGTTATATTGATTGTCATATTCTAGATCTAGGGTTTATAGTCTTGGATAACTTGCATGTACAATAGAGAAACCTAGATCCAAGCATTAGGGTTTGTATGAGCACATAGGATGTTCTTAGAACCAAAACCCATCAATGTATGGCTAGCATACATGAGTGTTGCAGGGTTGGTGGAAGTTTCATGGATGAGTGGTGTAGGGTCAGTCGGCTAGTTTTGATATATATATATATATATATATATATATATATATATATAAAGAGAGAGAGAAAGAGAGAAAGAGATATCCTATAGGGTGTGAGGATTGAGAGTTTGAGTATGCTAAAAGTATTGTTAGTGTTGTTGTGATGATCCTCTGGGACAACTACAAGTAGGTGTAGAAGGTAGTATGGGCTCGTACTACTGAAAGCATAGGACATGTTAGCAGTTGGTTCCTCTATTATGTTATGTGTATTATCTAATATCTCCCTGGTGTATTTTCAGTATGGTGACTACGACGCGAGTTGAGATCGGATCCGGAGTGGGATCAGGAGTCGGCATGCAGATTGGGGCAGATGAGTTGGATGCTAGGATTAGGGAGATTTTGCATAATGAGGTTGTAGCCATTGTTCAGAATCAGATATCAGAGCTGTTTGGGTATATTAAGTATGCGATGAAGGAGTTCTTTGATGACAGATAAGCAACCATCATCGAGACTGTTGCTGTTGCCACCTCCGCAGCCATAGAAGTTGTTGGTGTTGGACCGGCTCGGGTTTTTCAGTATCAGGACTTCAACAATACGAAGCCCCCGACTTTAGATGGGGTGCGGGATCCGATCATTTCCATGAGGTGGATATCTGATGTGGAGGGATGTTTCTTCACTTATTTATGCCCTGGTGGCCAGAAGGTCAGGTGCACTCTGAACCTTCTGAGGTCCATAGCGAAGGATTGATGGAGGCTCGCTGCCAGTTCCTATTCTGCTGAGCAAAGAGCTGCTGTGACTTGGGAGCAGTTTTCCGATATGTTCCGTTCCCAATATTTTCTGTCGGTGGAGCGTGAGAGGCTAGCGCAGGAGTATCTGGATTTGAGACAGGGCTATAAGACAGTGACGGAGATCACCAAGATGTTCACGAAGAGAGCTATGTTTTGTCATGAGTTTGCTGCATCCGAGCAGGCTCAGATGACCCGTTACTTGAGGTATTTCCAAATTTAACCCTTGAGTATGAAGGTTTATGGTTTTTATCCCTTGCGTATAAGAAAGCTTGTAGAATGGACCATAGTGGCATTTTTTTAATTTCAGGTCGAGGTCTAGTATGTTGGGCATATGTCATGTACGTTAGGCATACATGCGGGGGCTTAGTACATAGGGCGTACATTGCGTACGCAGGGCGTACATGCGAGGTTCTCAAACCCTAAATTTTAGGGTTTGGACCCTATTTAAACATTTTTATGGCCTCCAACCTCATCTCTCATCAGCCTCCAACACCTCCATTCGATTTTAGCAAACCCTAGCCACTTATTAACATTCGTGACCTTGTGTGTGTGTTTTGGTGGTCTTGAAGGAGAAAGAAGGAAGTAGAACCACCTCAGAAGCTTGAAGGAGCCTTGGATCAGGGATCTTCACCTCTCTAGCAACCTCAAAGAGGTATAAAGTTTCAAACTTGGCTTGTATTTCATTAGATCTTGCTAAGTCCTTGATTCATGAGCATTTTGTCCCAAGTCTTGACCTTTTTGGAGTATAGCATGCTCTAGTCCATTCTAGTTGTCCTTTCAAATGTTTTGAGGGGTTTAGAAGCATAAAAGTAGGGTTTTGTCTCTTGATCCTTCTCCATGCATGTGTTTGATTGTCTTAATGGGTTAAGAGGATGGGGTTTTTAGCATTTAGCACTTATTCGCCATGCAAAACCATAAAGTTGGAAAATTTATGGTCAAGGATGATATTTGGGACTTGGATCTGAAATTTGGTCATTATATCTTAAGTATTAAGCTCTTAACATGTTAAGAAGAAGTCCAGCTGCGTACGCTGGGCGTACCAATTGGTACGCTACGTGTACTCAGTTTAAGGCCTGCTTCCTCGGACGGTGGGCACGCCCCGTGTACGTGGTTTAGGTCGACTCGACTGGTTTGACTCAACTGGGTTGACTTGACTGATTGTGTTGATTTTGACCGATTTTGACCGATTTTATTTTGGGAAATTGTTATTAATTTAGAATGGGAAATGTTTTGATTATTAGGAGTCGGGTAAAGCTGGTTGTCGGAGCAGAGATTCATTCAGATTGTATTTTGTTTGAAAGGTGAGTTTTCCTCACTATACTTTTGGGTCAAAGACACCAAGGTCGACCCCATTGGATTAAATATCCTGTTTCGTTTTATGTTATTATGTAGAGTTATATGGTCCTGGCTATGTAATTAGACTGGTAGATCTAGGGGTAAGCATAGGCGGGTACCCGACCATATTTCATGGAACCGGAACCAGTTGTATCGGTTCTTAATATTTTGGAACCGGAACCGGAACCGCCACTTCCAGTTTCGGTTCCGGGTATCCACTTTAAAGAAATATATTACAAACTTTAGTTACAAAAACAAATAAATTATCGGTTATTAATGGATTGCTTTTCATTTGTGTAGGAAATGTATTTGTATTCGGATATAGTAAAATCCTCATATTTTAGAAAGTCTGGTGGTTGTTGAGGCCAACAAAAATAATAACCCTAAATATTACACACTAGAATAGTGTATAGTGGTAAAGGGATCGAATCCACGGAGATTGGTTCAATTTATAACTCTATGAAATATCTCTTTGTGAAAATACTTGCTAAATAACAATAAATTAAAAATGGGGGGTTTTGGTGTTTTGAAGTACTTGAAACAAACTAGAATTAAACTATTATTTAAATGGACAATTTAACAAAAACAAGATTTTGATGTAAAATCAATATGGGAAAGATGGCTGACTTAAGGTTTCCTCACTTTGACTTTTTGATGAACATATCATTAGAATCCAATGGTGCAATACTTGACTTAAATCCTTAATTTGGCTATAGTAATACAAGAAGCTTGAGATTACCTAGACTTTTCTTAGTTGTTAAAATGGTTAGAGAAGCTCATAACAATTTCCTTAGTTAAAGTCACAATTTCCATTAAGCGTGTAATTAGTGAAAGTCAACTAGCATTAAGAACCAAAAAGTCACCAAATCCAAGAGGGGTCAAATGCTTTCACCACCATGTTGGAGGAAATGTTTTTATGATTGTGTGAAGCAAAAACAACACAAAAATCATTTGTTGCTTGCTAATTTGAGGATCCTTTACTTAATCAAGAAATTAGCCAACTAATCACCACAAACACATTTAAACTCATGAACTAAAACATACAAGTAGTGATAAGATGTTAAAACACAAAACATTCCCATAAAGATTTAAGAACATGTTCATGGATTCTTCAACATTCAACAAAAGTTCAAAGGATTCAACAAAAGTCAACCAAGATTAGTTTAGCCAAGCATGGCTAAACTCAAAGAAACAAAGTTAGAGAAGATTATACCAAACATTAAGCAAGAATCAAGAGGTGAAAAGATGATGCTCTTCAAGTGTTCTTGGCCTTCAAAATTCTTCAAAACTCCAGAGAGAATCTCCAAAAATCGGATGTCCAAGAGTTGAGAAAAGTGGCACACCAAACTTCCCCATATAGCTCAAAACATGAATTCCCGGAAAAGCCCCTGTAGGAGGTTGCGCGACCTGCGTGCTGTTGCGCGGGTGGTCCCTGAATGTAGCATCTTTGAGGTTTTGGGCCTCCATAGCTTAGCCCACTTGGCCCAGTTCGAGTCCAATCAGCTCCTAGCCCATTTTTCTTCAAGTTTTCTTCAATTTAAGCCCAATTTGGCTTCTCCAAATGATTCATAGCTCATAAACTCGCCCGATTAATAATCTATGCACGCTTGAATATACTCCCGCATCTTGCAAATTTAAATGTTTATTTCTCTCCAAGCCTTCAAATAATCATCAAGCTCGATCCATGCATCATCTTCACCACCCATCAAGCCTAAGATCCTTGTTTTCCACCAATTCCCATCGCTTTCCATACGTCCCGAACATTCCCGCTCCACTAGTCTCCATGAAATCTGCAATAAAGCTCACGAAACTAGAAAGTGCCCGAAATAGTCATAAAATAACAAAAAGGAAAATGTGCATGAAAATTAACTAGATTATGGATGAAATATGCTAAAATAAACTATAAAAAGAAGTAAATAAAATGAAACTATCAAAGTCAATATGATGTAACTGTGTTTCTCTATATTTATATGTATGGGGATGCAGATGCAATATGGTTATATGGACATAGTAAATTTATAGAGAGTGAGAATTATAATGGAAAATGTCTACTGATCATATTGCTTTGTACAACACCAAATGAATAGAAAGCTATTGATTTAGAGTTGGAAAAGAATTCACTGATGTTTATAGATGAATTTAAAATAATACTATAGTCTCGTAAACATTACAATAGAAGAGTTTCATTTGATTTGAATTGAAGTGTGTGTATGTATATATATATATATATATATATATATATATATATATATATTGGTTCCGACAGTTATCCAG
Source organism: Lactuca serriola (assembly GCF_051521515.1). NCBI lineage: Eukaryota > Viridiplantae > Streptophyta > Magnoliopsida > Asterales > Asteraceae > Lactuca > Lactuca serriola. Next base: position 160,203,240 of record NC_136413.1, on the reverse strand, counting down.
CGGGTAGCGGTTTTGAAAAAATAAGAACCGGAACCGGTAAAGGCGGTTCCAAATGTTTTGGAACTGGAACCAGAACTAGAACTAGAACCGCATAAGGCGGTTTCGGTTCCGGAACCGATAGTTCCGAGGCGCTTCCGGTTTTAAAAGCGGGTACCCTATTCTGTTGCTCACCCCTATTAGATTTGTATGACTATGTGTGTTTGTTGTTATTGATTGATAATGTTATGTATTGATATATTATGGTTTACTAGGTTGAAGCGGATCAACTGATACTGAAGGCCAAGATACCCAAAGCGGTCCGGATAGACTGAAGGCCTGCGAGGCGGTCGAGTCAGGTTGAAGGCCCAAAGAGCGTTCTAGATACGCTGAAGGCCCGTTGAGGCGGTACAGTCATGATGCAGACTCTATATACATGATGTTATTTATTATGTTATGTGGTGGTACTTTGGGGGAACTCACTAAGCGTTGGCTTATAGTTTAGTATTTTTTCAGGTACTTATGAGGATCGTGGCAAGGAGAAGGCGTGATCGTGCATATCCTCCGGTTTTATGTTATCTGGATTTTTGGGACACTCTGATTATTGAAAACACATTTGAAACAATGGTTTTGTAAACATTATGGATTGAATTGTTGTTTTTTGAAAAAGCTAAAATTTGTTGTGATTTTTGAGATGTTACAGCACAAGGTGCTCCATCATGTGTGTTGTTGATGCTCATGGGTTGTATGACATGCAAGAATGTTCTAGAAGATGCTGCATGACGAAATATGATTGGTTGTCACCATTAATGGGCATATGGCCCAATGATCTTGGCCCATTAGGTTTTAGGTCTGATCTCTCAAGTATTAATAGGGATGCTGTAGCACCTGGTTCCTGGTACGTAAATCTTAACTGAGTATTTTCCATTTTTAGCCTTGGACTCGGCGAGTCATAGGTCCGACTCGCCGAGTAGAAACGGGACCCGGGACATGTTTAAGTTGGCGACTCGGCGAGTCCATATCCAGTACTCGGCGAGTCCATATCCGGTACTCGGCGAGTCACCGCTGTTGGATGAAACCCTAAGTTTCAGGGGTTTGCACCCTATATAATCTCTCATTTCCGCCCCAAGACAGTCTCCTTCACCCTCAGAAACCCTCTATACGTCCTAGCCCTTGTTCTTGTGAGTTTGAGGCTTATTAGTGTGTTTTACTTGAAGATTTTGAGAAGGAAGAGGAGTAAATCAAGAGGAAGGGAAGGAAGCCAAGCACCTCCGTGTTCTCTCAGTAATTTCCTTGAGGTATAACTCATTTTCCCTCTGTTTCTATGCTTATTACTCCATTAAAGTCCTTCTTGAACCATGTCCCAAGCTTGGTTGTGCATTATTGGTTAATTCAAGTTGATTAACCTTTAGATCTAGACCCCATTCAGTCCCTGGAGCTTGGATCTACTGCCTTTATGCATTCATATTGCACACAAGCCCTAGATCTACCCCTTTTGGTGCACTTTAAGCCTTAGAACCTTTATTGGTGACGATCTACACGTAAAGTTGGAAACTTTACGTGCAAACTAGGCCCTAGGAGCCCAGATTTATGATTGGCATGGACTGGATTCGAGCAAAATCGCGTATATGGCTTTTGCATGAAGCGGACTCGGGGAGTCGCTCATCTGACTCGGCGAGTCTGGTCGCGAGTCTCCGAGTTTGTCCCCTTTTCGTTGTGTCGAGTTGAAGTAGTGAGTCCTGGGTGGACTCGGTGAGTTGGTAGCCGAACTCACCCATGAAGGAACTTGGCGAGTTCAAGGCAATCTCCTTGGATCAAGAACAGACTCGGCGAGTTGTTCATACAACTCGACGAGTCGCAGCATGAGTGTTCTTCGGATGAAGATGAACTCGGCGAGTTGTTCATACAACTCGGCGAGTCTTAGCATAAGTGTTCATCGGATGAAGATGAACTCGACGAGTTGTTCATACAACTCGGCGAGTAGGATGAAGGACTTGAATATTAGTTTAGAAGGAGAACTCGTCGAGTCATCGCCTAACTCGACGAGTAGAAACGGGATTCGGGACAATCGTTTGGGTAGGGACTCGACGAGTTGGAGAGCCAACTCGGCGAGTCGGGTCAACTGAAAGTTGACTCTGACTTTGACTTAGGGCATGATCAGGGGTAAAATGGTCATTTTACCCAAAGGACAGTTAGCAATGTTTGATTGAGTATGTTATGGGAATTACAGCCATAGGATTTCCGGAGCAGCATCAGTAGTAGTAGACAGTCAGTTCCCGATCAGAGCAGCAACTACTTTGAGGTGAGTTACCTTCCAGTAGCGGTGGGTCTAAGGCCACAATGTCGGCCCACTAGTAGGAGACGTATGATAGATGATTGTCTCTGTGATATCATCTAGGTTTGCTACTACCTGATATGTTATATGCTAGCATGATATGTTATATGTGGTAGTAGTATAGTTCGGTTGTTAGGACCGGAGGGTAGTCAGACACCCCGGATACGTCTGACAGTATGTGATGTTATGTTTATATGCTAGCATGATCTGTTATATGAGTTAGAGGTAGTAGGAGGGGAGCAGTCCCCGAGTTCGGTTGTTAGGACCGGAGGGTAGTTCAGACACCCCAGATATGTCTGATAATATGTTATGTTATGATATGTGATAGTAGTAGCAGTAGGGGGTGAAATAGTCCCCGAGGATCGGTTGTCAGGACCGACGGGTAGTCGGCACCCCATAATGGCTTGACACGGGTAGTCAGCACCCCATAATGGCTTGACACGGGTAGGACGGCACCCCAGAATGGCCGCTCGGGTAGTCGGCACCCCATAATGGCCGTACCGGGTAGTCAGGCACCGCAGAATAGCCTGGCAATATGTATGATATGTGTTGTATGGTATGTGGTACGATGGGGGAACTCACTAAGCTTTGTGCTTACGTTTCTCAGTTGTTGTTTCAGGTACCTCTTCACCCAAGGGGAAGGAGCAGGCGCGGTAGCGGCTCATCACACACACACTCCTTGATTCCGCACTTATGAGTTTACTATGGGATTGATACTCTGATATTTCGATTGGTTGTATGATTTGGCTTTTAAACATGGTTTACGTTATGATATGGTTTGATCAAAAATGTTTTTAATTATTAATGTTTTCTAAAGTAATGTTTTAAAAACGAAATTTTTGGACGTGAAAATTGGTTCGTTACAAGTTGGTATCAGAGCCCTGGTTTGAGGGATTCGGACACACCTTCGGGGGTGTCTGAACTCAAATCGAGGGATTAAAAGATTTTCTAAAAGAAAATGTTTTCTAAAAATTAAGAAAAGAGTTTCGAGAAAGAACGAAGTGTGTGATGTGCGCGACCGGCCGAGCTCAAGTAAGTATTCCCCAAAGTATCCATACAAGTTTATGTGATGTTTATCAACTTTTGTAGAACAGCATGCTAGAATAGGACTAAGGATCTAGGAGTGATGCCTTATGTGCCTGCTTTATGTGTTTCAGTTGTATGAGAATTGCATGCTAGTTATTGAGTATACAGCAAGTAGGATAGCCTGATTAGGTTATGCCTGATAGTATGAGCTTAGCACTTTATGCTAGTGCAGTTCCTGTAAGCAGATAGAGTTGATTGAGATGGTTACCCTTGTCCGAATGCTGCTTGCTTCGTGCTATGTGGGACTCTGAATAATGGGAGTTAGCCATTAGGCGAATACGTCACGTCACATGTGATCAGGGTTGAATAATCTTAGAGTGCCGGATTTGATCCTACTGCACAACTCTTGTTTGAGTCCAACCGTTGTAGGGACGAGTCGGGTCTCGAAGGATTATTTGAGCCTCGTCACATGTGATGGTATTCGGGTAATGGCTAATTGGCATTACAAGGAGGCCTGCAGCAGCTGAGGACTGGATAGAGTAGAATCAGAGATTTCCCTAGGGCAAGCCTAGGATGAGTATAGCAGTGATCAGCAGTAGTGAAAGGGATCTAGTGGAGTCGAGGCATTCCTTGAATAAGGTACAGATAGATGTGGAAGGTAGTATGGGCCCGTACTACTAAAAGCAAAGGATCCGTACCCGAACCAAGGAAGGCCAAGATAAGACCAGGGAACTTGTAAGTAGCAGTGATCCCTCAGGAAGTATCAGTATCACTAATGATTATATTATGTATTGCAGAATGGTGGTACTTCGATCGAGGCCAGTAGATGCGGTTCAGGAGAGGGGTCAGGTTCGGGATTAGGTTCCGAGCCGGTAGATGAGGGACTACGCGAGTTCATCACGTCAGAGATCACCAGGGGTATCCTTGAGTCGACTCCTATTATCTTCGGGTCGATCAAGGAAGGGATCATCGAGTTGATGGAGGATCGCCTCAGGGCGTTCAGGAGCGACATGGCATCTGGCCAGTCGGGTCCTCGCACACTGTCCTTTAAGGACTTCAGGGGCAGTGGTGCGCCAGATTTCCATGGGGTGAAAGACCCCATTGCTGCCAGGCGATGGATTGTAGACATCGAGTCTGTACAGTTGACTAGCTTCTGCCCCGAGGGGTCGAAGGTGAGGTATGCAGCAGGGTGTTTACGGGACCGAGCCCGGGATTGGTGGGAGTCAGTGGGTGACTCGTTGGGAGCCTCAGCTATCGAGGCTATGACCTGGTCGGACTTTGTGACCAGGTTCAGGGCAGAGTTTGCACCGGCTATCGAGCATCAGCAGCTGGCCAGGGAGTTTCTGGACATGAGACAGACGACGGAGACTGTGGCGGAGATCACCGCGAAGTTCCGGGAGAGGGCTTTGTTGGTGCCCCAGTATGCTGGTGACGAGGATATGAGGAGGACCCGTTATCATGATATGCTACGAGCTGACATCCGGGAGCATGTTATCTTTTCAGCTTGCCCTACCTTGGACTCCATGATTGCCAGGGCGAGGGAGAGATAGATAGATTTGGAGCACATTCGGAAACGGAAGTCAGAGGAGGGATAGACAGGAGGGGCTTCGGGGAAGAAGCCCAAGGGATCAGATGGTAGGCCGAAAGGCTAGTCAGGACCGAGCCGCTTCCGGAAATGCGGCAGGCCGCACGAGGGGGCGTGCAGGATGGGATCATCAGGCTGCTACAAGTGCGGCAAGTCTGGGCACTTTAGCAGGGGTTGCACTGCTCCGGCAGCAGTTATTCAGACATCGGAGTTGCTGTGTTTCCACTGCAACCAAAGGGGCCACAAGAAGGCCAATTGCCCCCAGTTGACAGTTTCAGCGTCGGTGAAGGCGCCAGCTCCAGCGACCCTGCGGATCACGGATGGCCGGCAGGGCAAGGCAGAGGCTCCGGTGGTGAGGAGCCGAACATTTCAGTTGACTACCGAGGAGGCACGCGCCGCACCCGATGTGGTGACGGGTATGATTCTTTCCCTCTATTTTATTTTTATGATGTTATGATATTGATATGTGCTCCGTATGTATGTGTATGCATTAGGATCGTTCCATGTGAACGGTATCCCAGTTCAGGTGTTGTTCGACTCGGGTGCATCCCGATCATTTGTTTCCCTTGCGCTTAGCAAGAAGTTTCATGAGACTTCGGGCGAGTTAGATTGCCCTTTAGAGGTAGAGATTTCTGATGATTGATCGGTGCGAGCATCGATGGTGTTTCGAGATTGCGTATTGCGTTTGTTTGAGGAGCGCTACTTGGTAGACTTGGTTCCCATTCCTTTGCGTGGGAATAAGGTGATTATAGGCATGGATTGGTTGAGCTCCAATGGGGCGGTGATAGATTGCGCACAGCAGCTAGTGCGAGTCAGGACCCCAAGTGGGGGAGAGTTAGTGATTCATGGCGAGAGGCCACAGCGTGGACCTGCAGTCTGTTCGGCAGCGAGGGCTAGGAGATATCTTCAGCATGGATGCACAGGATATGTCGCGTATGTGATGGATACCCGGGAGGCGGGTAAGGCGACGGTGAGCGAGGTTCCGGTGGTGCGAGATTTCGCAGATTTTTTTCCAGAGGAGCTTCCTTGGATACCTCCGGAGCGACAGGTTGAGTTTAGGATTGACCTCGTTCCTGGTGCGGCTCCGATAGCCAAGGCACCGTATCGGTTGGCTCCTCCTGAGATGCAGGAGTTGTCTACACAGCTGCAGGAGCTGTTAGACAAGGGATTCATTCGACCGAGTAGTTCACCCTGGGGAGCCCCGATTTTGTTCGTGAAGAAGAAGGACGGGTCGCATCGGATGTGTATAGATTACCGGGAGCTGAACAAGGTAACGGTGAAGAACCGTTACCCACTCCCGAGGATTGATGACCTCTTTGACCAGCTTCAGGGAGCATCTTGGTTCTCCAAGATTAATTTGCGTTCGGGTTATCATCAGATGAGGGTCAGGGAGGAGGATACGCAGAAGACCGCGTTTCGGACGCGCTATGGACACTATGAGTTTGTGGTGATGTCGTTTGGGCTCACCAATGCTCCTGCCGCGTTCATGGACCTCATGAACCGCGTATGCAGTCCGATGCTGGATCGGTCTATGATAGTCTTTATCGATGACATCTTGGTTTATTCTAAGACTCAGGAGGAGCATGAGGTGCATCTGAGAGAGGTGTTGGAGACCCTGAGGAGGGAGAGCTTGTATGCCAAGTTCTCCAAGTGTGAGTTTTGGTTGCGCGATGTGCAATTTCTCGGACACCTTGTCAACCAGAACGGGATTATGGTCGATCCGACCAAGGTCGAGGCCGTGATGAGATGGGAGGTTCCGAAGTCTCCATCTGAGATTCGGAGTTTCCTGGGATTAGCAGGCTACTATCGGAGATTTATTCAGGATTTCTCCAAGATAGTCGTACCCCTGACACGGCTGACGAAGAAAGCCGTAGTCTTTCGATGGGGACCCGAGCAACAGGCTGCATTTGAGACACTGAGACAGAGACTGTGCGAGGCGTCGATCTTAGCCCTGCCAGAGGGCGTAGAGGATTTTGTGGTATACTGCGACGCGTCCATTTCAGGGATGGGCGCGGTACTGATGCAGAGGGGGCATGTCATTGCCTACGCTTCGAGGCAGCTCAAGCCTCACGAGGCGAACTACCCGACGCATGATTTGGAGTTGGGGGCGGTGGTTTTTGCCCTCAATATTTGGCGGCATTACCTCTACGGGGTTCGATGTACCATCTACACGGACCACAAGAGTTTGAGGTACCTCATGGATCAGCCGAATCTGAACATGAGGCAGCGTCGGTGGTTGGACGTGGTAAAGGATTATGATTGCGAGATCCTCTACCACCCGGGGAAGGCCAATGTGGTGGCCGATGCGCTTAGCCGCAAGGCGACACCGATCAAGGAAGTTTGCATGAGGATGACCGTGGTGACTCCCCTGTTGGAGCAGATTCGGGTGGCCCAACAGGAGGCTATCAAGGAGGAGCATCGGAAGAGCGAGCGTGTGGTGGGTCAGGTTTCCTCCTTTGATTACAATAGCCGAGGACTATTGACACTACACTGTAGGGTGTGGGTGCCGTATCACGGAGGCGTGCACCAGATTTTGATGGAGGAGGCGCAGAAGTCCCGGTTCTCTATTCATCCCGGGGCGACGAAGATGTATAGGGATCTTCGTCTAGATTATTGGTGGCCCTGCATGAAGCGGGATGTGGCATGGTACGTTGAGCGGTGCTTGACCTACAGGAAGGTCAAGGCCGAACATCAGAGACCGCACGGCAAGATGCAGCCGTTGGATATTCCACTATGGAAATGGGAAGATATCACGATGGATTTTATCACGAAGCTTTCCAGGACTGCGCGTGGAGTAGATTCGATTTGGGTCATCGTGGATCAATTGACCAAGAGTACCCACTTTATCCCAATTCAGGAGAGCATATCAGCCGAGAAATTGGCCGACATCTATATCAGGGAGATCGTGGCGCGACACGGGGTGCCAGTATCGGTTATATCGGACAGGGATGTGCGTTTTACTTCCAAATTTTGGAAGAGATTTCATGACGAGTTGGGCACTCGTTTGCATTTTAGCACCGCCTTTCACCCGCAGACGGATGGTCAGAGCGAGCGGACCATCCAGACCTTGGAGGATATGTTGCGGGCGTGCGTGTTAGACTTCGGTGGTAGCTGGGATACCTATCTTCCCTTGGCCGAGTTCTCTTACAACAACAGCTACCACGCTAGTATTGACCGTCCCCCATTTGAGATGTTGTACGGTCGGAGGTGCAGGACCCCGATATGCTGGGGTGAAGTTGGCCAAAGAGTCATGGGGAGCACCGAAGTGGTGCTCAAGACAACTGAGAGGATCCAGCAGGTTCGGAGCAGGCTTCAGACTGCTCAGAGTCGGCAGAAAAATTACGCCGACAAGCGCCGATCCGACCTGGAGTTTCAGGTTGGGGATATGGTTCTCCTGAAGGTGTCGCCTTGGAAGGGCGTCATCCGATTCAGGAAGCGGGGCAAGTTGGGCCCGAGGTTTATTGGGTCGTTCAGGATTGTAGCCCGGGTGGGCAAGGTGGCGTATAGGCTGGATCTGCCATTCGAACTCAGCCATATCCACAACACTTTCCATGTTTCTCAGCTGCGGAAGTGCCTAGTGGACGACTCAGCAGTAGTGCCGTTAGAGGATATTCAGGTTGACGACAGCCTGAATTACATTGAGCGCCCAGTCGCAATCCTCGACAGGAAGTCGAAGGATTTGAGGAACAAGAAGGTGGAGCTAATGAAGGTGCAATGGCAGCACCGCAAGGGTTCGGAGTGGACTTGGGAGCCGGTGGAAGAGATGATGGAGCATTACCCCGAGCTGTTTCAGGATCGAGCAACAGACTTCGAGGACGAAGTCTAAAATAAGTGGGGGAGATTTGTAGCACCTGGTTCCTGGTACGTAAATCTTAATTGAGTATTTTCATAGGTCCGACTCGCCGAGTAGATACGTCTGACAGTATGTGATGTTATGTTTATATGCTAGCATGATATGTTATATGAGTTAGAGGTAGTAGGAGGGGAGCAGTCCCCGAGTTCGGTTGTTAGGACTGAAGGGTAGTTTAGACACCCCATATATGTCTGATAATATGTTATGTTATGATATGTGATAGTAGTAGCAGTAGGGGGTGAAATAGTCCCCGAGGATCGGTTGTCAGGACCGACGGGTAGTCAGCACCCCAGAATGGCTTGACACGGGTAGTCAGCACCCCAGAATGGCTTGACACGGGTAGGACGGCACACCAGAATGGCCGCTCGGGTAGTCGGCACCCCAGAATGGCCGTACCGGGTAGTCAGGCACCCCATAATAGCCTAGCAATATGTATGATATGTGTTGTATGGTATGTGGTATGATGGGGGAACTCACTAAGCTTTGTGCTTACGTTTCTCAGTTGTTGTTTCAGGTACCTCTTCAGCCAACGGGAAGGAGCAGGCGCGGTAGCGGCTCATCACACACACACTCCTTGATTTCGCACTTATGAGTTTACTCTGGGATTGATACTCTGATATTTCGATTGGTTGTATGATTTGGCTTTTAGACATGGTTTACGTTATGATATGGTTTGATCAAACAATGTTTTTAATTATTAATGTTTTCTAAAGTAATGTTTTAAATACGAAATTTTTGGACGTGAAAATTAGGTCGTTACAGATGCATGCATAGTCATTTGAAGGGTCTTGAGTCTTGTCTCTTTGTATCCTTTGTGAGTAGGACTAATCTCTGGTGAATTGTACCTGTAACCTATGTTTGAGAACTCTGAAATAAAGTATAGTCCCCTCTTGCTCGTGGACGTAGGTTGCCTTGATCGAACCACGTAAATACTGTGTCTTTGTGTGCTTATATTGTTGCTTGTTATCCGCATTACTTCCTAACAAGGGTCATCAAAACTTGGCAAGTGACATCCGATTTAGTCTGAGTCTTGACAAGTATCGTCTGTTTACCCTAACAGTTATGTTACCCGACATACTAGGTAAAGATTATACCTAGATATTATGTTGGCCGATTTCCTAGGATAGCATAATAAGTAGAAGTAACGTTGGCCAAATCTTAGGATAGACGTTGTACTTAGCTGTTACTTTGCCCTAATATCCTATTATCCAGATAATCGTAATTAATGTGTATATATGATAAAAAAAAATATACAAGAACCGATATTGAATATTCACTAATTATAATTATCTTATATATATATACACACACACACACATAAATTGATAATTATGGAAGAAAACGTAAGGATATGCAATGTACTTAACTGTACCATAACATATTAAAGAATATATATAAAAGATAATTATTATATAAAGGATTAAGTATATATGAAAAATTATGAAAAGAAATTGGTATCAAAGAAAGACTAAAGATAAAATGATAATCATACTTAAGATTTAATAAACACATGTTGGTGAGTTGTTATTATTCATCCTATAGCATGATTAAATTCGAATAACTCCGAATCTATGATCGTTAATGTTGTGAAAGCCAAAAAGATATGTATAGATCTATACGGGGCCGACACTTCCACCTGCAATAGCTAGTTACAATCCCGACAAAATAAATTTCTTAAGTATAAAAGTAATATCATTCGACGTCCGATAAAGTGTCGTGTGGGTTATTTATCGGTCCACAACGTCGATTATAGGGGCTCATGGTAATATTGTTCGGAAAATCTTAATTTAAAGCTGCCTAGAGGGATGCCTTCGAGTAGTTGTATGATTCAATCTGATAAAGATTATAAATATTAGGATAGGTAATACATCCTAAATGAAAGAAAGGTTTTTAAAACATGTATAGTTTTCGATCAAATAAAATAATAAAACAGAAAACTATAAAACTTATGAACTCACCAACTTTACGTTGACGTTTTCAAAATACATGTATTCCCAGGAAGATGAGTGTGGAGAGTAGTTGTGGAAGGAAGGAAGTCAAGGAAGTTGCTGGAAATCGTTTCTGTTTGTCTTATGCTTAGTTATGAATAAGATGTGTGCTTGAACTCCAAACAATGTAACCCATAAATAATTTATAATAAATAAAACTAATGTTTGTATTATACTTTTGTGTATTGTTCAATATACCTATCACCTTGATCAAATGTCCCTACGTCACACGACTCGACGTTTCCGCCGTCGCGCGGGGGGGGGGGGGGGTGATAGATTGATATCAGAGCTACAGGTTATAGCGAACTAGTAATTCTTTAGGACTTACGACTATAATCTAGGGTATACACTCTAAATTAGTTAAATATAATAAGAAGTATTATTATTAATTACCATACGGATAGACTACTTATGGGAGAGGTGACTCGTTTGAACTATCGCTAAGGTTGCTGGATTTCAGAACGACTATATGCTAAAATGATATTGCCCTCTGACACTTATCACCTGGCCGATCCTTACTTGATAGTCTTGAAGTACAAAACATAAAATTAATAAAATAACCTTAATCAAACAATAAGCAGAAGAAGAGTCATATAAACTCTTATAAATATACCTAAATATCATAAAAACCATCCAATTAAATCACAACTTAAGATTTTAGGTCAAAATCGAATTTTAGGGTTAGTACAATATTTCGGTCGTACCACAACTAGACCTAGAATGCGCAACTAAGTTTTACTATGGTCCGAACGGTGCACACCTAAACCTGGATGTCGTAGTTGACAATCTAAGCGCTTAAGGATTTATGGATCGATAACTTAGTTTGATTAGTTGATTTACGAGTTAAATCGAGACTTACTGCTTGAGGTACTATCTACTACATTCTTATATTAAGAAATCATATGTATTTTTGATTCTTATATTATATCTCATAAACATCTTTCCTGATTGATGTCTTATGCAAGGTATCAGAGTGATATAGAGGACATATGGGCCTGTGTGTCGTATCCTTTACCGGAAGAGGACCAAGTTGTGCCACACAAGCTAGAGACAAAGAGTGACTATGGTCCTACGATGTCTTTACCCCTTACCCCGATATCAGTCGAGGATGATGATGAGCCGTTTGAAGACGAGGAGGAGACCGTTGAGGAGGATGAGAAGCATGATGAGGAGTTCGATGGGGAACCAACATACAACTCACCATATCCAGATTCGTCATCCCATGATAACCTTGTCGAGCATGCTGTCACTTAGGAGGAGGACATTGCTGAGTCAGAGCCATTCTGGAGATTGTGACTCCACTACTTCCATCCTTTGGCCGATCCTCGGTATTCATGCTTTAGGCCCTAGGACGACATGCACTCCAAGAAAATCTGTCCCCATTCCACCTGACACAATACGACATTGTGTTTTTTACACTTGATGGTAAATTGTGTCAATTCCGTGTCGAATTTTGAACACGAAAAATGACACGATATGACATCATGTTTTTTACACTTGATACGAACACAAATTCAAATTTTAGTTTCATCATAATTTTGTTTTGTTTCGTGTAATTTTATCGTGTCATGTCATGAATTGTCACCTTAATCAAAATTGATACTTCAACATGCTACATTTGCAAACAACCTGGTTGGCTGATTAAGTGGTCAGAATTATAACAATTTGAAAAAAAAAATATCCCATTTCAGACAAAAAATAACACAATATCAAAATAAAAATTTCATATAAATCTTTTTATGAATTTTCCCTTTAAAAATTTACTATATTAAAAGTAAGTATAGACGATATACATTATAACAATACAATTTGGTCTTTTAGAACTTTTACGCCTCGTTCCCGAGTTTAACAAAAGAAAAGAAGAGAAGAGAAAAGAAAGTCGCGAGAGAAAAGAAGAGAAAGGAAAAGAAAACAAAATTTTCTTTTGTGTTCCCGGGTTGGAGAGAAGTTGAAGGAAAACGAATCATTTTGTTCTTTCCTTCCGAATCCTCCCAAATCGGAAGGAAAGTTAGGAGGGAAAGTGATCATCTCATTTCTCTCCATTTCCTTCAACTTCCTTCATTTAATGAAACTTGGGAACACCAATTTTTATTTTTATTTTTTTCTCATTTCCACCAATTTCCTTTCCTTTCTCTCGTTAAGTTGAACTCGGAAACGGGGTGTTAGGAAATTTGGAAAACATCTATTTACTTTGTTAAGATTTATCTACAAACATAAACTAATTCATAAATACTTTAACGGGAACATTAATGAAGAAAGAGATGTAATCTTGCAACAAATTGTCCATTAATGAAAAGGGAAATGCAAGAGTAGGAAACAATATGAATAAATTAACATGTGGATTGAAAAATAATTGAGGGATCGTTTTGTAACTTTCTGTCTTTCTTTATCGTCTTTTAAGTGACCTGAGTGATAACATTCATAGTATTTGAGGTAAGTTTTAGCAATAAAAAAACTAAAAGGTTATTTTTGGCCTCTTTGGAACTTTCACCCCAATTCCAAATAAGAAATCAAAACCCTCCCTCTCCCTCCCCCCTCAAAACATAAAAAATCAGAGCTGCTCTGAGCTCCGACTGAAATAATGGAAGCACGGAGGCTATTCGACGACGGAGCCGCGATACACTTGGATTCCGATAACCGAAGCTCCACAATAAGGCCTAGTACCGTTCATCCCTCACTTCAACCCAACTACAGCTGCCAGAAAGTCCAGGTATATGCGTATACACACAATGATACATCTATATATGCACGACAGTCTATTTATTTGGTATATTCCTTCTGGATACTCGATTATTCATGCTCATAGCATGTGCATAAGCGATTTAATTAGTTAAAAACGGATTATTGTTATGTGTGTGAAATTGGTCAGTGATTTAGGGTTTTCAGACCTTAAGAAATTTCAGTCCCTCCTTTTTATTATTCTCTCAGAACTTGAATTGTTGTTTGCTCTCGTTTTAAGTTAAAGCCTAGCAATAAGTCTGATTGGAACATAGTTGTTTAAACAAGACCTTTTTTATTCGATTTTTTTTCCTATTGCAATGAGAACTTGTTATGACAGCTAAAGGTTCACCAGAAGCTCTGGTTTGTTTAGAGCTAAACCGTATGGTTCTTCCATAGCTTGTATATTGGTCTCAAGGGTGGAAAACTACTTGTTCTTCTGGTGTAGTCGCATACACATATTTTCATGTATATTTTCACCTCTCTGGAAACTGATCGATCCTTGAAACTTTCAATGACCCACAATGCAATTGTTCTATATGATCTTTATCATCTTTTTAATTCTTTTATTTATTATTGGGGCCTTGGGGGTATGGGGGCTTCTTGCTAGACTCATCTGTGTTCCTACTGATAGTTTAGATTTAGAAGTTTAATCTGCTAGTGGTTTTCAATTTCAGAAAGCATTAGAGAACTTGGCATCTATTGAGCTGAGTGAACTCTGCAACGAAGCAAAAGTTGAGCATTGTCGAGCTACAAGGGACTTAAGAAGCTGTGGAAGATGTGTTCAAAGTGTGTTGATTACATGTGGCCATGCCTCTTTATGTGAAGAATGTAGTCAGCGATGTGATGTTTGCCCAATTTGCAGAATTCCCCTTTCAAAAAATGGGAATAAACTATCTCTTCGCCTATATTATGAGTGCATTGAAGCTGGTCTTATTTCCAAGAGATATGATGACAGGTTTCAAGAAAAAGATGGGGAGAAACAAGCAACAGCAGACATTGAAAGGCTGTATTCGTTTTTTGATGTTGCATTAGAGAACAATCTGCTATCTCTAATCTGCCATTGTATCCTTTTACACCCACGAAATAGACAACTTTTCTTTATTAATAACTGTTATAACCCTCTTAATTTCAAGTTCTGTTCTTCTTAACAGTTTCCCAACAGATATTACAGATGTTTGTATGGATGAAACTGCTGTTTCTAGTGATCCAGTTGTTGCTATGTTGCTGGATGAAGTGGTTGTCAAAGATTGGTGCAAGAGAACATTCAAAAACATCATTGCTGAGCTTCAGCCTATTTGTATCCTTTCACCTTTTCAATTATTATTTAACTTGTGTTTTAGAATCAAGAATGTTTTCTTTAACCCTCCAAAGATAATCTTAATGCAGACGAAATGAAAGAAAAGTCAAACACCCTTCTCAAGCTTACATCAAGGCTAACCTCCATATCCACAGTTCTAGAAGAATTCGAATCATCCTTCAAAGATTCCCTTTCTGCACAGCTTCATGATGTTCACCACTTACAAGAGAGCATACTAAAAACAAAACAGGTTTTTACTTTCTACTTTTTACTACAGATTTCTCATTTCATTCAAGATGTTTATCTTCTAACCCTTTATCACAAACATGAATTCACAGCATATGGAGATGATGATTTGGTATACAAGGCATCAATCTCTTGAAATTCTAAATCATCATGATAGTTTCTCCTCATGGCATTCTGATGTCCGTGAGAGAAAGTCAATGGCAGTCAAACGCGCGTGGCCTTCTCCTATGGGAACTTCAGGGAAAGACATTGCAATGCTGTTCATTGAAGATGCTTTATCAAATCTTGATGCACAACAGGAGTATGCAACAAATAAAGATGATGAATTTCAAATTGCTTCTTTACAAAAAGATGGAGGTTTATCTTTTTCACGAGTTAAAATAGAAGGAATGGTGGGAAGTTATCCTTTTGAAAACCTGAGATCAGCTATTGACATTCTGTTTCTTTGTGGAAGTTCAGATTTGGTTGTAGCAAAACAAGCAATCGTATCCTTTGATTCCTTCCTTATGTTTTATTAACTTTTTATACATCATTCTGCTTAATCTTTCTTGTTTTGTAATTTGCGTCTTCTTAACTTAAATCAGCTGTTATATTACCTGTTTGATCGACTCTGGAAAATACCTGATGACAAATGGAGATACTGTGTAGATGACTTTTCTTCTACATTTAACATAGCAAGACACTCAATATTGGAATCATTTACTTTCTATCTTCTTGATGACCACAGTGATGAAGCCCTACAGGTGTGAAATTATACCATATTTATCCCTAAATACAAGTTGTTTCTTGATTTCTTGAAGGTTAAATTGGTCATTTTGTGGTCATTTTGTCACATGACATGATGACACTACCCTTTTTTGTCATTTTAGTGATGAACCCTAATCTAAAACTGAGATTACTTGATGATTATTTTTTTCATAGGAAGCTTGTGGGCTTCTCCCAGAGATATCGGGGCCCACAACACATCCAAAAGTGGCACAAGTTTTATTAGAAAGAGAAAACCCTTATGCAGCTCTAATGGTGTTACGTTACTCAGGAAGCGAGAATGCAACAGAGTTAGTCTCACTCTCACTCAATGAGGCTGTGACAGGTGTCCGTGTGAGAGTAGAATGTGGGCTTCTGATTGAAGCATTCATGTATCAAAGATCCATTTGCACGAAATTCAAAAAAAAGAAATCAAGACATGGTTTTTATGATGATGATGATGATTTTGAAAGTGGGATTAAAATCAATTGGTTGGAAATACTCGTGACAGAAATTTGTATTCTTTGTATTAGAAGGAATTTAGTTGACCGAATTATTGGATTACCATGGAATGTTGATGAAGAAAAACATCTTCACAAATGTCTTTTGGATTATGCTTCTGATGAACCTTTGACCAATACTGGAAGTCTTCTTCTTGTCTTCTATCTACAGGTATCTTACAAATATTGACCTATAAAATTAACTCATAATATTTACTAAATTGTATTTTTTTCTTATTGTTGTAGCGTTATCGATATGTGGAAGCATATCAAGTTGACCAAAAGCTTCAAAGTATTGAACATGAATTTGTTTCCAAGAACTCAATTGATGATGACGTGGCAAACAGAATGAGTTCCATACAACATTGGAGAAAAGGATTAGTTGTAAGTTTATTCGTTTTTTCGGGGGTAAAAAAGGAAAAAGCAATGAACTTTAATACTTACATTTAGTTGATCATAAGTCATATGTCATATTTGTTTTACAGGACAAAAGTATACAGCTATTACCGGAAGTCGAACAAGAGAAAGTGAAAAATGGTGAAATGACCGAATTACCCCTGTTGGAGAATGATATTCCAGGACAAGCTGATTATCTCCCAAAACAAAATCCTACTCTTCCTTCTCTTCTTTTTCAAATGGGCGATGAAAACCCTTCACCAAAATCGAATTTAACAAATTATGGTACCCCTCAAGTGAATAATAATAATAAATTTAGTGATATAGAAAGAGAAAGAGGAATGAGTATGCTTAAATCCATCAGTAAAAGCTTCAAATTTGATGATATAAACACTACCACTACAACACCATTAAAGGAGTTTAACAGAGGCTCTTCAAGAATTCGGAAGAACAAGCAGCTTTCTCAAAATGACCAAAATGACCTTCCGAGTTCTAGTCCCTTATTCGGGAATCTTGCTACAAATTCTGAAAGACCGAGTAGATTTGGTAGAAGAGATGTTGTGGAAGCTTCTGGTGATGTTATGGACATGTCTTGGAGGTAAATTAAAAAAATAAATATTTTTCTTTATTACAATTTTTTTTTTTTTAAATTTGTGTATGATGTTCAGTAACAAAGAGGAGAGGGAGAGGGGGGATCCTGTGTATTCTTCTAATGGTGGACCTCGATGGAGGTCAGATGATTGTGAAGAAGAACATGATGAGATTCAGATTCAGAGCCCTGAAAGATTTACAACAAATCAAACACCATCAAAAGGATTGAGAAGAAGCAGGAGGCTAGCTGGAAGATGACTGTTTTTTAGAAGCCATTGTTGGCTATAGTTTTGTTTGTGTGTGTTATGATATGAATTGGAAGAGATGAGTCTTTTTTAGAGTATAAATTGGGTTTATTTGAAAATATTAAATATGGGTAAAATACTCTAAATGTAATTTTTTGAATTGGGTAATTGCTATTTGGAATGTTGGAAAGTGGTAAGTGTTGGGTTGTGAAAATTATCATTCAAGAAAAAAAAGGGTCAGTTTGATTGATATGTTCTAAATGTTCTAAAAGACTTCGTATTTATCATCGTAAAACTAGAAAGTAACCTGCAAACCTGCTAATTGAGCAAATTGAAAAGAATTTGAAGAAATGTTTTTGTTTGAATTGATAAAAAAGGGTGTTCGTTTTAAAAAAATAGAACGTAAAAGTTTTGGGTCTTTTTTGAAATTTATCATACTTAAACATGATTAATAAAACTAACATAATGATAAACAAACAAGGAAGGAGTATATTGGTCATTGTATATGTATTTAATGGTGATTTTTAATAGTGTTAGATTGTGTTTGGCGCACAGATCACAATTAACTAGTTGATAAACTAACTTATTTTTTTAAGTTATTATACATTTTCATATTTATCAAACTAAAAGTAACTAATAAATTAGGTTTTTAAAAAGTATTTAAACTAGCTTTTGATGTTTTTTTTTATTTTTTTTAATTTTTAAATATATCTTTAATTAATTATGAAAAAATATATTTTTCTAAATACCTTTTACATTATTTTATATATTTCAACTAGCTTTTCAGTCGTACAAACATAGCTTTAATCAAAGGACCATGGTGTAAGAAAATAAAACAACAAGGACAAGTCATGGCAAAATTTAAAAACTTGCACTAAAATACTAATTTTAATATACCATATAGACCTTTTTATAATAATAATAATAATAATAATAATAATAATAATAATAATAATATTTATTTATTATTAAACAACAACTGCCGGTGCCACTTCAACATTGGGAGACAACTTTAAAGCTTTCTTGGATTTTGTTTTGGGATAATATATAGGAGGGTAATAAGGTTTTAATTTTGTCACGTTACATTTTTAAGTTTATTTTTTATTTATTATTATTTTTTTAACATATTAAATCAATATGGTTGTTATAACCGTTTAAAAAATGTAATATGGTTTTAATGTTGTTTATATTAGGTCCTTAAGGTCTTTTTTGTATATTTTATACCAACATAGTTGTTATAACCGTTTAAAGAAGGGTAATAAGGTTTTGATTTTGTCCACATTAGTTCTCTATTTTTAATATTTTTATCATTTTATCTAACTCTTTTACAGTTTATATTAGTATCTAGTTAGATGGTTTCATCATTTCATCTTCTTATTTTACTCGCCTATTCACCACAACCACGATTTCAATTGAAATGTTACGTAACTATTTTTTGTCATTTTTAAAAAACTAATAATAATAATAATCAAATTCTTAATGATTATGGCTATGTTTGGCACGCCACAACTAGCTGAATAAGCCATTTTATTTTTCGATTTTTTTTTTAAATTGTCATGTTTGGCAAACTAAAAAGTAACTTATAAGCTAGCATTTTAAAAAGCTACTTAAACTAGTTTTTTTAAGGTTTTTTATTTTATTTTATTTTTTTAATTTCCAAATGTACCCCTTAATTAATTAAGAAGACATCTTTTTTAAATGCTCTTTTATGTCATTATATAAATTTCAGATAGTTTATAAGTCAGTGGCAGAGCCAAGATCAAAGTAAAAGAGTATCCCCGATAATTAGTGGTGTATTGGGGATACCCCATTGGCGGAGCCATTACTTATCGGGGATATTTTTTTACTTTAACCCTGGCTTCGCCACTGACTTATAAGCCATTTGAAATTTATATAGAGAAAATTGCAAATTTAGCCAAATATACTACTTAGTTTGTGGAAAATAGCCCAAAAAAAAAAAGAAAAAAACCAAAATTGCATTTTTAGCCACTAAAACCGCAGATGGGTATAATCCATCTGCGATTTTGCCATGCCATCTGCATACATACAAGTGGCTAAATCACAGATGTGTTTTAGCCACTTGTACATTTGCAGTTGGTTTTTCCCCTCTCCTTTTAAATTGAGATTTTGTGAACTTTTTTTTTTCATTTTTTCATTTTTTTGTTTTTGTTTTTCAATTTTGATTATGAAATTGATAGATTTGACTACAAAACAACCTTATTATATATATAAAATTTTTCAATAAATTATCATTTTTGTCGTTATTTTTTTGGAAAATTTGTTTAAAACATCTCTAAGGAAATCGTCCATGATATCATCCATGATAGCTCTAAGGAAATTATATATATATATATATATATATATATATATATATATATATATATATATATATATATAGAGAGAGAGAGAGAGAGAGAGAGAGAGAGAGAGAGAGAGAGAGAGAGAGAGAAATGACGAAAAAAAACGTTTCTATACTAGATCCCACGAAATCGCGTATGAACTTCACAAAATCACAGATGGAAGGGCAAAATCGCAGATGAGTTTAATCCATCTGCGATTTTAATGGCTATTTTTGTAATTTAAGTTTTTTTTTTTGACTATTTTCCACAAAGTAATTAATGTATTTGGCTAAATTTGTAATTTTCTCATTTATATAATGACATAAAAGGGCATTTAGAAAATATTTTTTCTTAATTAATTAAGGGTATATTTGGAAATTAAAAAAAAACTTTTAAAAACTAGTCTAAATAACTTTTTAAAACGCTAGATTATAAACTACTTTTTTGGTTTGCTAAATATGACAACTTAAAAAAGATAGAAAAATAAACTACCTTATCAGCTCGCTGTGGCGTGCCAAACATAACCTTAGTCATTAAGATTTTGATTTTTTTTTTTAAAATGATAAAAAATTGTTATGAAACCTTTTAATTGAAACTGTGGTTGTGGTGAATGAGAAAATAAATTGATGAAACCATCTAACTAGATTACTAATATAAATTGTAAAAGAGTTAGATGAAATGATAAAAATATTAAAAATAAGGACTTAATATGGATAAAATTAAAACCTTATTACCCCTCTTTAAACGGTTATAACAGTCATTTTGGTGTAATATGTACAAAAAAAAAACCTTAGGGATATAATATGGACAATATTAAAACCTTATTATATTTTTTAAATGGTTATAACAACCAACACCATGTTGGTGTAACATGTACAAAAAAGACCCCAAGAACCTAATGTAAACAAAGTTAAGACTTAATTACGTCCTAGGTTATTATCCATTTTGTTTTTACTTTGTTAATACTAACGTTTTTCAAAATATGAATATATTTTTATTAATCTTATAATCGTTTTAGATAATCATTGTAACAAAACTTTGGGTTGTTTATACAAAATACTGTACTTGTCGTTTGTTTACACAGGTGGACAAAAGATTATATATATATTCCTTGTGTGACTATAAAACTAAGACAAACACATACGACAAAGTCAAAATTGAAGCTTATCCGCGTGACCAAGTTTGTTGATCATCAGATTAATTCTCAAAGTTCAATTTCTCCAAAGTCCATAATCTCATATTTAAACATTAAAACTATATTAATTTAAAAATATTCCCTGGAAAAATATGGCGTAAAAGTATGGACAAAGACATTAAAGATTCGTTTGGTTGGCAGGAAATGAATGAAATTCGAGGGAAAAAGATTCTAATTTCTTCGAATTCATGCGTTTGGTTGGATTTAGAGGAAGGAAAATGATTTCTAAATAAAATAAACTTTCCACCATATGGAGTAAAGTGAATTCCTTCCAAAGTTGGATGGAAAACATTTCTTCTTATCAAGGAAAGTGAGATTACAAAAACTTACCCCTTGTACTTATTAGAAAACCCACCACCACCATCACTGACCACCGCCACCACTGCCGCTACCATTACCTCCGCCACCATCACAATCACTGCCGCCGCCCCACCGACCACCACCACCACCACTATCACCGTCGACGTTGCCACCACCGCCGCCACTACAATCGCTGTTGCCACCACCACCGCCACCATTGTCACTACCACCACCACCGCTGCCACCACAACCACTATCACCGCCACCGCCGCCACTACCACTGCCACCATTGCCGCTACCACCACTACCACCACCACCGCTTTTGCCACCACAATCAATGCCACCGCCACCATCACTACACCGTTGCAGCCACCATCACCGCCATTGCCCCTACCACCACCGCCGAAATTTTACTGTTTTATAATTTTCATAATGTATTTTATATATAAGTTAGAAAACAAGGTAAAATTAAGTAAAAATGCAAAAACAATAATTATGTCATTTTACATGAAGTCATGAATTTCAGTTCTATTTCCTACGAACCAAACAGATTCTGAAATTAATTTCAATTCCATTTTCTGCCAACTAAACAGCATATGAAATTAGATTCAAATTCCTGACAGATTTCTTTTCTAATTCCAGTTCAAATTCCTTCGGCAATATTCTGCGAATCAAATAGCACCTAAAGAATCCTATCATGTTTATTATGATTTTAGTTTTAGTATATATTATATAATCCATCATCTACAATCAATTATTTACTATTTTAATTTTAAATTTTAAGACACGTATCAACGTAATCAAAGGAACCTACCAATAAAAACTGAACTAAAAAAAGCTTTTAACACTTGAAAATGATTCTTGGAATTTCCTGGACCTCTCATATAGTTTCTTCGTTCAACTCTCCTACAGAATTCTCAAATAAAGCCTATGAAAGAGAAAGGAAACCTGTTGAAAGATTAGGGCTGACGAAAAGTGCATTATTATTATTTTTTTGGGATAAAATACATGTAAAAAAGGTAAAAACATATGAACCTTATAGTTGTATACTCCTTATGTTTTAAAAATTGGTAAATAAGTCATTGTGCGTGATACAATCTTTTCCGCAAAAAAGATATTATAATTTTAAATAGAGAACATAGTAAAAATAATTTAATCTTTGATCGATTATTGGTATCAAACCATTAACTTTTCAATACAAAAATAAAAGAGAAACCTTTTTTCTACTGTAGGACATCCCAATCAAGACCACCATCATCAGCAAGTTGTAAGAAAGTATGCATAAGAAATTTCGACATATAATATTGAAGAAAAGATTATGACAAAAATTGTTACAACCTAATTCGATGTTTCATACCAAAGAATTTCATGGCAGAAGGAAAGCAGGAGGCGGCGGAATTATTTATAAAGCTGTTTGTTTTGTTTTATTTAATTTTAATCCAACTTAATTATAAAATGAACTTTGAACAAATGTCATCCACAATATTATTGGAGATTATGTTAAAATCTGACTGATATTAAACACAAAGTATAATTATTTAAAACAAAATATTAACTTTAAGTATGTTCAAATATATCACTCAAAACTTGAAATATAATAGTGCTCTTATGTTACATGTTTTATTCCTTAATCTTTTTGAGGGTTTGAAGATATATGTAACATAGAAAACTAACCAAGTTTAAGCTAAAGTCTTTATAATAGCGTTGTTTGTAATATAACATGAACTATAGGCATAAAAAAAATATAGATTAATTCGTGTTTCAGCTAATTTGATGTTTAGCATGTTTATATGCATATATAATATAGACAAGTATCATATATTTTTATTATAAATTTCAGTTAATATAATATTACATGATTCCATGTTATCAATACATATAACCAACTGTAGCCTACCGGATAAGTCACTAACATCTCTATATACAATGTTCAAGTTTAAATATTGAAGGTTTCTATTAGTTAAACCATGAGAGGATATGCAATCTAATTTGATTCTTAGCATATTGTCCAAATGTCCAAAAGATGAACCATCTCTCTTTATCCTTGCAAAGTGAGGAACCACAATGGATGTTTGTGAACCCCATTTTTTTTTTCATGTTATCAATACATGTGTGACAACTTTCATAAAAGAATATTATGCTATCCATAATGATCAACATTTTTTTTTTTAAATTTCTTTGGTCGAATCAAACTTTTATTAATTTTATCTAATAAAACCAAGTATAACAAACCTTTTTCTAATGTTCGATCATTTTCAAAAAGAAAATCTTAACTAACTAATTTATACATATTATACGAATTGTGAAAAAATATATATATTTTTTAAATTGATCATTGTCTGAAAAAATCTTTAAAAAAAGATAAAAAAAATATTCAAGAAAAAACACATATTTTACAACATTAAATGTATTTTTCAATTCATGACGTATTTTATAATATATGAATTTACTTTTCAATTTATAGTGTATTTGCCATAACATTTTTTGCCTTAAAGTCCTTCTAAAAGCTTTTTAAGTGTTGTCATCATATTGTAGATTATCATGTTATATTATATTGTAAATCCGTCTTTACATTATCCTACATATATATATCTAAGGCCACTAATTATTGTTTTATTATTTTATATAAGT
Source organism: Lactuca serriola (assembly GCF_051521515.1). Classification (NCBI taxonomy): domain Eukaryota; kingdom Viridiplantae; phylum Streptophyta; class Magnoliopsida; order Asterales; family Asteraceae; genus Lactuca; species Lactuca serriola. Next base: position 160,179,272 of record NC_136413.1, on the reverse strand, counting down.
CACATGATTTGATATCTTCATTTGTTTATTTAAAAACAGAAATATCATTTCTAATTTACTTTTGAGTCCGCAAAACTTTTTATCAACTTAGAGGAATCTTTGTAGTCACAGAAGAAAACTTTGTCCCGTTCCGTTTAATCGATTTTTGTATTGACAATATGAAATTCTGTTTATAAGTTTAACAAACAATAAAATTGCAATTTAGTAAAAAAAAGCGAAATGATAATGAACAAATAATAATGAAAAATAGATACAAACTATGAAACATATTTAAAAAGAAAATATATCTGGTAACTCTTTTTAATCATTTTATGGGGTGAAACATAAAAATAAAAAATGTGAAGGAAGGGATAAGGTGAAGATATATTACTTTTTTGGAGTTTGAGAATAAAGGGAAGCCAAGTGTCAAAATAAATTCGGATAAAGTTTTTTTATGATAAGGTTTGTAAATGATAAGATATCATGTGTAATATCAAAACAAGTAGATCTCAACCACCACCATATTTTACATAAACAAATATATCCTCTTTTTTAAATTCCCTTCCGGTTATTGTTATCTTAATTTTCTTCAAAAAATTATAATTTTTATTACGAATTATGAAGAAACCTAAAAACCAGAATTCTCTCGGCTGTAACAATGTTTGTTTACAATATAATATATTATATTATAATCCGTGGAAATCACAGTATGTTTATAATTATTATATATAAAAAAAATATTGTTAATAAAATTTAGAACATTGAAGCATAACCAAGAGTCATCATTTTTCATAGGTCATGAAATAAACAATATTGTTACTTGGAACCCTAATCATTAATCAAAGATTTGCAAACAATTATTAATTTAGAAAGTTACATGTTTTCATTTAGGTTAATATTTAAAAATCTGATTGATTTTTTTTTTCGTATTAAACAAAACTGTGATGAAGTTAAAAAACCTCACTTTTTACGATTAGGTTAAAATTTAGAAATATGATTTTTTAAAATACCCATGGTTTCTAAAATACCAATGAAAAAAAGGTCCAAAGATAACATTACCTCTAATCTTTAACACATGTAAAATAAAAAAAACTACTAAGATTTACTAAATGTGTGTTGTTATTCATCGCATTTTGCCATGTATTAAATTATCATAAATTACAAATCTAAGTTATGATAACGTTCTTGCAACTCTTTATATTTGTATTGTGTAAGATTTTCATAAATGCAAATAAAAGGGAAAAAGTTATTTTTATTTATTGTCATAACCTTTAGACATAGACCAATAACACACATACATACACACTGTATATCTCCAACACAGACAACACAAACCCACACTTTCTAAGCGCAAGAAAGCAAACTAACCCAATTACATAATAACATTGTACTTAAAAAGTACATTGTTATAACTGACATTACTTTTTTTGTTTTAACAATTAACAACCATATAGATAATTAAAAAAAAATTCCATGGAAATGACCCCTAATGTTAGGGATGTCAATGGGGACAAATGGGACGGGGAGTGCATCCCACGCCCCCAAAATTTTCTTGTTTCCTCGTCCCCGCCCCCGAAATTTTCAGCCTTCCTACCCCCGCCCTCGCCCTCATTCCCCCGTCCCCGATTGATTTTGGGTTGCCTATTTTTTTTTTTTTTTGGCTAAAAGAAGTTATTATTTATGCTAAAAGAAGTTATTTTTTAGGTAACAAATAATTATTTATAGTATAATTTTACATGTTAAAAATAAAAAGTTATGGCATCTTAAAAACATTATACTAACAACTTAAAAACATGTTTTTTGATGAATTTTAGAAGCTCAAAATCATGTTATTGTTTATTATATTTATATAATTAATATATGTAAATATATGTGTAATTTATTAACAGGGTCCCAATGGGTGTTTCGGGACGGGATTGCCTACCCCCGCCACCGCCCCCGTAATTAAAACGGAGGTTAACCTTGCCCCCGCCCCCATCCTTATCCCCGATTTTTTTAAAAAAAATTCCCCCAAATGGGACGGGGCTCCCACGGGACTTTTTGACATCCCTACCCAATGTACGAGTTGAAACTTGAATACGAATACAAAATAGATCCTTATATATGAAATTACAGGATATAAGATTAACAAAAACATAGGGTAAATTGTAGGAATAACATTTTTAACTTATTTTATAAATGAAATCAACGTACTTAACATTTTTACGCACAAGTTCATGAAAAGTACATTGCTCTTTTTTACATTTGATCGAAAAAGAAGCTAAATGCAAAAATAACAATGTACTTTCTACTTAACAAACATTAATGACATTTCAATATGTAAATTACTGGAAAAATTGCACGGAATAGAATCGTACATAGAAATGTACTTAGAATAGTTCAAACATTACATGCAATCCAAAGAGTACTTCATACGTATAATCCACAAAAATAAAACTATAATCACTAACATGATTATTATGTTAATCACTTACATAGTTATGACCATCAAGATAAAGCAAAAAGAAAGAGCTGCCAAAAATAGCTCTCAATCTGTTGGCAAAAAAACAACTGGTAAGAATAATTGAAGCTATATATGAATGAATAATGCATGCATCAACTGTCTATGTTCACAAATTCAAATTCACTTAGTTTATATGATGAATGAATGATGCAACTAAAACTGTTCCTATTTAAGATATTAATAAAACATATTTAAGTATGTTTTCGACGATCTCTCAAATTACATGCATCAATACCTCAAATTACTTGTATCAATACCTGAAATAGGAAACAACATTTTCATATATTTATGAAGAATTGTGTATTAATTATAAGTGATAAAAATAAATAAATACATACCTGAATTAGGAACCAACTAATGTGTAGGACATCTTTCTACACCAACTTACATCTTTGTCAACATTTTGCTCCATTTGATTTACATGTGCTCGTTACAGAGATGGACCTGGGGAATTTAAAAATACAGTGTCACAATTGGATAATATGTTATAAAAATTAGCATATAAGTAAGAAAGATAACTTTAGTACAATGAATTTTCTCCAAAAAAAAATCTCATCCTCTATAGGAGGTCAATCATCCATCTTTTTTGAAAAAGAATATATATTAACTTACAATTAACACTTAATACACACTAACAAATATCAATAAAAAACCAACCTCCCAGCAAGTGAGCATGCTAATGATGGCTTGATGATATTCCATCTTGGGTACTAAAAATATCAATAACCCTAAGAAATACAAATAGATAGATTTTGAAGCAGTTATAGAAAGATACAATCCATGTAAGAGTTTAGAAACCCCAAAATCCTCAGAAATATGACACTCAGATCATGCTAGGGCCCATGGTTTCCAGTTAACGACTTCAATTCTGTCCTAAACCTAAAACACAAGATCTATATCTCAAAAACGGATATGATTTCATCATTTATAGTTTCAAGACCCTAATAAAGCCTCTTCATTTATAGACGAAAAATTATAAAAAAAAATGTAGGTTGAGGGAGGTTGAAGGCGCCACCACCATCTCTAAGCAGAGAGAGAAAGAGAGGCAAATTGATTTTATCGTTGTCAAAAATTAGCTTCAAATGAGAGTATAATTTCATAATTGTATCTCATTGTACACACTAATTAATGGTTCTCTTAGGCATTTTATCGAACACATGGCATCCAAAATAGATTTATCAAGAACTCAACAAATAACATATCTAAACAAACCGCTGTGAACTGTGCAATCAGAAGAGAGCGAGAGAGAGAGAGAGAAAGGAGGGGTTTGCTCGTTACCTTTCGCAACTGTTTTCGCACATTTATAATCTTAATAAGAGAATCATAACCAACTTTATGATTTAGTGTTCATCTTCTTTGATTTTGCCCATCAAGATTTAAATGTATTGTGATTTTTCTTTCTGATCTTGTAGCACCTAGTTCCTGGTACGTAAAATTTATCTTAGTGCTTATCATTTTTAGCCTTGGACTCGACGAGTTGTAGGTCCGACTCGCCGAGTAGAGACGGGATCCGGAGCATGTTTAAGTTGGCGACTCGGAGAGTCCATATTCCGGACTCAGCGAGTCCCCGCTGTCTGATGAAACCCTAATTCCAAGGGTTTGCCCCCTATTTAAGCTAGCTTGTGCGGCTCAAGCTCGCCCCCTTTCACCCTCAGAGCACCCTACATCAAACCCTAACTCGTTTCTTGTGAGATTGAAGTGTTTAGAGTGATTTCTTGAAGATTTTGGGAGAAGAAGGAGAGTGGATCAAGAAGAGAAGAAGGAGACCAGATATCTTGGTGCTATTTCAGAGTTCTCTGAGGTATATCTCTACTCCTTTCTGTTTGTATGCTTAAAACCCCATTAGAGAACCTTTTGAGCTCTTCTTGAACCTTTTTCCAAGCTTGTGCATGAAGTAGAATTCACAATAGGTTGATTATCCGCTAGATTTAGTCATGTTTGAGCTCCAGAAGCTCAGATCTATAACCTTTATGGGAGTAAATTGCTTGAATGTCCTAGATCTACTTTCTTAGCACTTATTTCGCCTTTAATCCCCATTCTATGCATTTCTACACGTAAAGTTGGAAACTTTACGTGAAAATCCTGCCCTAAGAACCCAGATCTGTAAATGGCATGAACTGGTTTCGAGCAAGATCGAGTGTATAGTATTTGCATGTGGCAGACTCGGCGAGTCGCTCATCGGACTCGGCGAGTCGAGCCGCGAGTCCCCGAGTTTTTCCCCCTTTTCGTTCATGCCGAGCAGAGTAGTGAGTCCTGGGTGGACTCGGTGAGTTGGAAGCCGAACTCATCCATGAAAGAACTCGGCGAGTCAATTCCCCGACTCGGCGAGTTCAAGGCAACCTTTTTAGATCAAGAACAGACTCGACGAGTTGTTCATACAACTCGGCGAGTCACAGTATAAAGTGTTCATCGGATGAAGACGAACTCGGCGAGTTGTTCATACAACTCGGCGAGTAGGATGAAGGACTTGGACATCAGTTTAGAAGGCGAATTCGTCGAGTCAAAGCCTAACTCGACGAGTAAAGATGGGATTAAGGACAATCAAATGGACGGGACTCGACGAGTGGGCGAGCCAACTCGGCGAGTCGGGTCAACTATAAGTTGACCCTCACTTTGACTTTGGACTTGATCAGGGGTAAAATGGTCATTTTACCTGAGGGGGGAAATTAGCGGTGTTTGACTGAGTATTTTTGTGGGAATTATAGCCGGAGGATTTCCGGAGCGGCAGCAGCAGCAGACAGTCAGTTCCCACACCGATCAGCAGCTATTTTGAGGTGAGTTACCTTCCAGTAGCGGTGGGTCTACGGCCACAATGCCAGCCCACCAGTAGGAGTTGTATGATAGATGAGTGTCTCTATGACACTCATCTAAGGTTGCTGCTATCTGTAACATGTTTATGTGTTAGTATGATGTGATTATGTGCTATGTGTTACGTGATAGTAGTAGGGGGTGAAATAGTCCCCAGTATCCGATCATAAGGACCGAAGGGGTAGGTCGGGCACCTAGATATGCCTGGAAATATCCGGTCGTAAGGACCGAAGGGGCAGGTCGGGCACCCAGATATGCCCGGCAGTGTCCGGTCGTAAGGACCGAAGGGGAGACCAGCACCCAGATATGCTAGTCAGTATCCGGTCGAGTGGACCGAAGGGGTAGGTCGGGCACCCAGATATGCCCGACAGTATATGTTTGTTATGTGATTATTTGGTATGTGGTACAGTGGGGGAGCTCACTAAGCTTCGTGCTTACAGTTTTCAGTTTTGGTTTCAGGTACCTCTTCTTCGAAGGGGAAGGAACTGGCGCGGTAGCGGTACATCACACACATGCCTTACATTCCGCAATGTGATATCACTTGGGGATTTGTACTCTGACACTTTTATGTTTTATAAAAATGTTTTCCAGACATGCAATATCTTTTGTGAAATGATATGATCGTTGAATGTTTTATTCCTGATGTTTTGCTAAGTACGTGTTCTTAAAAATGAAACTTTTGGCTCGTATTTTTGGGATGTTACAAGTTGGTATCAGAGCCCTGGTTTGAGGGATTCAGACACACCTTCGGGGGTGTTTGAACTCAAATCCAGGGATTAAAGGATTTTGGAAAAAGAAAATGTTTTCTAAAAGGCTAAGTAAAGGGTTTAAGAAAGAACAAAGTGTGTAATGTGCGCGACCAGCCAAGCTCAAGTAAGTATTCCCCAAAGTACCTATACAATCTTATGTTATGCTTATCAGTTTTAGTAGAACAGCATGCTAGAATAGGACTAAGGATCTAGGAGTGATGCCTTATGTGCCTGCTTTATGTGTTTCAGTGTATGAAAAGTTGCATGCTAGAATTGAGTAGACAGCGGTAGGATAGCCTGTTTAGGTTATGCCTGATAGTATGAGTTTAGCATTGTATGCTAGTTCAGTTTTTCTCTGTGAGGATAGAGTTGCTTGAGATTGTTTCCTTTTTGTCCAAATGCTGTTTGCTTTGTGCTTTGTGGGATTTTGAGTGATGGGAGTTAGCCATTAAGTGAATACGTCACGTCACATGTGATCAGGGTTGAATAATCTTAGAGTGCTGGATTTGGCCCTATTACGCAGCTCTTGTTTGAGTCTAACCGTTATAGGAACGAATCTGTTACTCGAAGGATTATCTGAGCCTCATCACATGTGATGGTGTTCAGGTAATGACTAACTGGCATCACAAGGAGGCCTTCAGCAGCTGAGGACCGGGTCGAGTGGAGATCGAGATTTTCCTAGGGTAAGCCTAGGATGAGTATAGCAGTGGTCAGCGGTAGTGGCAGGGACCTGGTGGAGTCAAGGCAGTCCTTGGAGAAGGTACGGATAGATGTGGAAGGTAGTATGGGCCCGTACTACTGAAAGCAGAGGATCCGTACCCGAATCAAGGAAGGCCAAGATAGGACCAGGAAACTTGTAGTAGGTGTGATCCCTCCAGAGGTATCAGTATCGCTAACAGTTGTTATTTCTTTTGTATTTCAGAATGGTGGTACTACGTTCGAGGCCAGCAGTTGGCAGTACAGGAGAGGGATCGGGTTCGGGATCAGGTTCCAAGCCAGTAGATGAGGGGCTACGTGAGTTCATCGCGTCTGAGATCACCAGAGGCATCCTTGAGTCGACCCCCATCATCTTCGGGTCAATCAAGGAAGGGATATTGGAGTTGGTGGAGGATCGCCTCCGGGCATTCAGGAGCGACATGGCATCTGGCCAGTCGGGATCTCGCACGCTGTCCTTCAAGGACTTTCGGGGCAGTGGTGTGCCAGATTTTCATGGGGCAAAGGACTCCATAGCTGCCAGACGATGGATTGCCGACATTGAGTCTGCACAGATAATTAGCTTCTGCCCTGAGGGGTTGAAGGCGAGGTTCGCAACAGGGTGTTTACGAGATCGAGCTAAGGATTGGTGGGAGTCCGTGGGGGACTCGTTGGGAGCCTCGGCTGTCGAGGAAATGACTTGGTCGGACTTCGTGACCAGGTTCAGGGCAGAGTTCGCGCCGACGGTCGAGCTTCAGCAGCTGGCCAGGGAGTTCTTGGATATGAGACAGACGAGGGAGACTGTGGCGGAGATCACCGCCAAGTTCCGGGAGAGAGCATTGTTGGTGCCCCAGTATGCGGGTGATGAGGACATGAGGAGGACCCGCTACCATGATATGCTCCGAGCTGATATTCGGGAGCATGTCAGTTTTTCAGCTTTCCCCACCTTGGACTCTATGATTGCCAGGGCGAGGGAGAGGGAGATAGATCTGGAGCACATCCGGAAGAGGAAAGCGGAGGAGGGACATGTTATGGGGGCTTCGGGGAAGAAGCCCAAGGGATTGGATGTGGGGCCGAAAGGCCAATAGGGGCGGGGCCGCTGTAAGAAATGCGGCAGGGCGCACGAGGGAGCGTGCAAGATGGGATCGTCAGGCTGCTATAAATGCGGCAAGTCAGGGCACTTCAGCCGAGATTGTACCGCTCCTGCACCGGTGATGCAGACGTCTGAGTTTCTGTGTTTCCACTGCAACCAGAGGGGCCACAAGAAGGCCAATTGCCCCCAGTTGACAGCATCAGCGCCGGTTAAGGCGCCAGCTCCAGCTACCCTGCGGATTACGCCAAGTTCTCCAAATGCGAGTTTTGGTTGTGCGCCAAGTTCTCCAAATGCGAGAGCTTGTACGCCAAGTTCTCTAAATGCGAGTTTTGGTTGTGCGAGGTGCAGTTTCTTGGGCACCTCGTCAATCAGAACGGGATTTCAGTAGGCCCGGCCAAGGTGGAGGCCGTGATGAGGTGGGAGGTTCCGAAGTCTCCATCCGAGATTCGGAGTTTCCTAGGATTAGCAGGCTACTATCGGAGGTTCATTTAGGATTTCTCCAAGATAGTCGTACCCCTGACACGGTTGACTAGGAAAGCCGTGGTCTTTCTATGGGGGCCTGAGCAGCAGGCAGCGTTCGAGACTCTGAGACAGAGATTGTACGAGGCGCCGATCTTAGCCCTGCCCGAGGGCGTGGAGGATTTTGTGGTATATTGCGATGCGTCGATCTCAGGCTTAGGCGCAGTGTTGATGCAGAAGGGGCATGTCATTGCTTACGCCTCGAGGCAGCTGAAGCCTCACGAGGCGAACTACCCGACGCATGATTTGGAGTTGGGGGCGGTGGTTTTCGCCCTCAAGATTTGGCGACATTACCTCTACGGGGTTCGATGTACCATTTACACGGACCACAAGAGTTTGAGGTACCTCATGGATCAGCCAAATCTGAACATGAGGCAGCGTCGGTGGTTGGACGTGGTGAAGGATTATGATTGCGAGATCCTTTACCACCCGGGGAAGGCCAATGTGGTGGCCGATGCGCTTAGCCGCAAGGCAGCGCCGATCAGGGATATTTGCATGAGGATGACTGTGGTGACTCCCCTGTTGGAGCATATTCGGGAGGCTCAACAGGAGGCTATGAAGGAGGAACATCGGAAGAGTGAGCGAATAGTGGGTCAAGTCACCTCCTTCGATTATGATAGCCGAGGGTTATTGACATTACACCGTAGGGTGTGGGTACCGTATCACGGAGGCGTGCGCCAGATCTTGATGGAGGAGGCGCACAAATCCCGATTTTCTATTCATCCAGGGGCGACGAAGATGTATCGGGATCTTCGCCTAGACTATTGGTGGCCCTGCATGAAGCGGGACGTGGCGTGGTATGTCGAGCGGTGTTTGACCTGCAGGAAGGTCAAGGCCGAGCATTAGAGACCGCACGGCAAGATGCAGCCGTTGGACATCCCATTATGGAAATGGGAGGATATTACGATGGATTTTATCATAAAGCTTCCCCGGACGGCGCGAGGAGTGGATTCGATTTGGGTCATCGTGGATCGATTGACCAAGAGCGCCCATTTTATTCCGATTCAGGAAAGTATCTCGGCCGAGAAGTTGGCCGATATCTACATCAGGGAGATAGTGGCACGGCACCGGGTGCCAGTGCCAGTGGCCGATATCTACATCAGGAAGATAGTCGGCAGAAAAGTTATGCCGACATGCGTCGATCAGACCTGGAGTTCCAGGTCGGGGATATGGTTCTCCTGAAAGTGTCGCCTTGGAAAGGCGTCATCCGAATTAGGAAGCAGGGCAAGTTGGGCCCGAGATACATTGGACCGTTCATGGTTGCAGCCCGGGTGGGCAAGGTGGCATATAGGCTGGATCTGCCAGCCGAGCTCAGCCAGATCCACAACACCTTCCATGTCTCCCAGTTGCGGAAGTGTCTCGTGGATGATTCAGCGGTGGTGCCATTAGAGGATATACAGGTTGATGACAACCTGAATTACATTGAGCGCCCAGTCGCAATCCTCGACCGGAAGTCGAAGGATCTAAGGAACATGAGGGTGGAATTAGTGAAGGTGCAGTGGCAGACCGAAAGGGGTCCGAGTGGACTTGGGAGCCGGTGGAAGAAATGATGGAGCATTACCCTGAGCTGTTTCAGGATCGAGCAGCAGACTTCGAGGACGAAGTCTAAAAATAAGTGGGGGAGATTCGTAGCACCAAGTTCCTGGTACGTAAAATTTATCTTAGTGTTTTTCATTTTTAGCCTTGGACTCGGCGAGTTGTAGGTCCGACTCGCCGAGTAGAGACGGGATCCGGAGCATGTTTAAGTTGGCGACTCGGCGAGTCCATATTCCAGACTCGGCGAGTCCCCGCTGTCTGATGAAACCCTAATTCCAAGGGTTTGCCCTCTATTTAAGCTAGCTTGTGCGGCTCAAGCTCGCCCTTTTTCACCCTCAGAGCGCCCTACATCAAACCCTAACTCGTTTCTTGTGAGATTGAAGTGTTTAGAGTGATTTCTTGAAGATTTTGGGAGAAGAAGGAAAGTGGATCAAGAAGAGAAGAAGGAGACCAGATATCTTGGTGCTATTTCAGAGTTCTCTGAGGTATATCTCTGCTCCTTTCTGTTTGTATGCTTAAAACCCCATTAGAGAACCTTTTGAGCTCTTCTTGAACCTTTTTCCAAGCTTGTGCATGAAGTAGAATTCACAATAGGTTGATTATCCGCTAGATTTAGTCATGTTTGAGCTCCAGAAGCTCAGATCTATAACCTTTATGGAGTAAATTGCTTGAATGTCCTAGATCTACCTTCTTAGCCCTTATTTCGCCTTTAATCCCCATTCTATGCATTTCTACACGTAAAGTTGGAAACTTTACGTGAAAATCCTGCCCTAAGAACCCAGATCTGTAAATGGCATGAACTGGTTTCGAGCAAGATCGAGTGTATATTTGCATGTGGCAGACTCGGCGAGTCGCTCATCAGACTCGGCGAGTCGAGCCGCAAGTCCCCGAGTTTTTCCCCCTTTTCGTTCATGCCGAGCAGAGTAGTGAGTCCCGGGTGGACTCGGTGAGTTGGAAGCCGAACTCATCCATGAAAGAACTCGGCGAGTCAATTCCCCGACTCGGCGAGTTCAAGGCAACCTTCTTAGATCAAGAACAGACTCGACGAGTTGTTCATACAACTCGGCGAGTCACAGTATAAAGTGTTCATCGGATGAAGACGAACTCGACGAGTTGTTCATACAACTCGGCGAGTAGGATGAAGGACTTGGACATCAGTTTAGAAGGCGAACTCGTCGAGTCAAAGCCTAACTCGACGAGTAAAGACGGGATTAAGGACAATCAAATGGACGGGACTCGACGAGTGGGCGAGCCAACTCGGCGAGTCGGGTCAACTGGAAGTTGACCCTCACTTTGACTTTGGAGTTGATCAGGGGTAAAATGGTCATTTTACCTGATGGGGGAAATTAGCGGTGTTTGACTGAGTATTTTTTTGGGAATTATAGCCGGAGGATTTCCGGAGCGGCAGCAGCAGCAGACAGTCAGTTCCCACACCGATCAGCAGCTATTTTGAGGTGAGTTACCTTCCAGTAGCGGTGGGTCTACGGCCACAATGCCAGCCCACCAGTAGGAGTTGTATGATAGATGAGTGTCTCTATGACACTCATCTAAGGTTGCTGCTATCTGTAACATGTTTATGTGTTAGTATGATGTGATTATGTGCTATGTGTTACGTGATAGTAGTAGGGGTGAAATAGTCCCCAGTATCCGATCATAATGACCGAAGGGGTAGGTCGGGCACCCAGATATGCCTGGCAATATCCGGTCGTAAGGACCGAAGGGGCAGGTCGGGCACCCGGATATGCCCGGCAGTGTCCGGTCGTAAGGACCGAAGGGGAGACCAGCACCCAGATATGCTAGTCAGTATCCGGTCGAGTGGACCGAAGGGGTAGGTCGGGCACCCAGATATGCCTGACAGTATATGTTTGTTATGTGATTATTTGGTATGTGGTACAGTGGGGGAACTCACTAAGCTTCGTGCTTACAGTTTTCAGTTTTGGTTTCAGGTACCTCTTCTTCGAAGGGGGAGGAGCTGGCGCGGTAGTTGTACGTCACACACATGCCTTACATTCCGCAGTATGATATCACACACATGCCTTACATTCCGCAGTATGCCTTACATTCCGCAGTATGATATCACCTGGACAAAGACAAAAATTCGTTACATTTCTAGGTCATTAACCCTATAAAAGTAGGTGGATACCGGATACATGCATGTTGTACATAAATAAAACTATATCATTTAAAATTTATGACAAATGTATGTTATGAAAAATAATTAAAGTATTACTATTAAATATAAAATAATAATTTTTATAAATATAAAAAGTTCATTTAAACATTGTTGTTATTTTATACCATCTATTTTGTTTGCATGACTTCAAACTCTCATAAGTTTTCAAATTTCTATTTAATATTTTAATTAATGATTTTTGTTGTTGCCTAATAAGTGTAATATGTTTATTAAATAAGTCTTTTAAGAGTTATTTGCATCATATTATTTCTTTAAATGAAACATTACAAAAACTTTTAAGTTATTCTTATCATATTATAACAAAAGTACAAACTAAAAGTTTTAATATTGTAATTTGCCTCTCTGAATGTGACGAAAAACCTTGAACCACACAAACCTTTAAATTTTCCAAATATTTCTTCATATCCGTTTCTCTATGATTTTTTATATGATTTGTCTCTCTATGTGTGTTTCCTCAAACAATTGACATTTTTATAGTAATAAAAAAATTACAATTAATTCAGTTGTAATTTTTTTTACCAAATGTAATAATTGGGTAAATAATTATGAATACAATTTTTTTAAAGTTTTAAACACCCAAACATAAAAATATTATCTTCTTTTGTAGTCACAAAAATTGTACAAAGTTATAAATATCAAAAGTTGTATCATACGGAGATTTTAATATGATAATTTATTATTAATAATATCAAAATGCTCAAATGAAAATCCAAATCATCAACCAATTAAATAAATTTGATTTTGAACTATAAAATAGACATAAAACGTAACTATAATAATAATATGGGAACCATTATTTGATACTCATAAATTTAGTGGGAAAGTAATTTCATTCACTCATATTTAATATTTAACAATGTTTGTAAGCCAATTTTTAGTCTATGGAACATAATTAAAACTATTAAACTACTCTACTAGTAATATATAACAATCATATAAATAAAAAGTTTTAACATTATAATTTGCTGGTCGAAAAAACTTAAACCAACATAAAAACCTTTCTAACGTTTCTTTATATTCGTTTTCTCTATATTTTTTATGTGATTTGTGTGTGAGTACGTGTGTATTTTTACTCAAATAATTGAATTCTTTTATAGTAAAAAGTTACTAAGAATAAAGTTATAAAACCTTTCAAATCATACCATATTAATATGAATATTTAATAATCATATATCAAATTAATAAGGAAATGTGAAGAGTTATATAAGTTTCAAATCAATATGATGTTAGGATGATGTCCGCTACTATATAATATACTAGATGAATACCCGTGCGTTGCGTAGAATACAATAATAAATTTGGAATTTTTACAAATATATATTTTTTCAAATATATCAATAACATTGTTGTTAGCTCTTATATAATAAATCTTAGAATAAGTTGGTATAAACGTTGTTTATTTAGAATTATATGATAACGTAAACATCATTTAAAATTCTATAATCTAAATTGTCCCAGTGTCCTCTACATGTGGGTTACTCATAAATAAAATTAAATATAATATATGGTTGAATGATATCTATAGTTGTTGTTAGAGAAAATTACAAATTTAGCCAAATATACTAATTACTTCGTGGAAAGTAGTCAAAAAACCCAAATTACAAAATTAGCCATTAAAATCGCAGATGGATTAAGTCCATCTGCAATTTCGCCTTTCCATCTGCGATTTCGTACTTTTGTTGTATACAAACATTTTTTTCTCCATTTTTCACTATCTTTTTTAGAGAATCTCTCTCTCTCTCTCTCTCTCTCTCTCTCTCTCTCTCTCTCTCTCTCTCTCTCTCTCTCTCTCTCTCTGCGATTTTCTTAGAGACATCATGGACAATTTCTTCAACAATCCTGAAAATATGATAAGATCTTTGTGTTTTAATCAATGGGACGGGTTAATATTCCATAAAATGTTTCTTCATCAGCTACGGCCGGACGCCGTTTTATCCTCAGATGACATAAAACGGTTATATTTTAGATTGGGATATACGAAAATGGTTTATGGCCCGGAAGAGTTTTGTTTGATAACCGAGTTTAATTTTGGTGTGTATCCTAAAATGACTGGGAAAAAAGTCTCAGAAAAAAAAATAGTAGTAAAAATAGATGTTTATTGCGGGAACGTCTTTTTCCGAACCATACAAATAGTTCAGTGAAAATTTATGAGTTGAAAAGTTTTATTTTAAACCATCCATTCTTTGAAGCTACCGACGATGATGCAGTTAGAGTGTGTCTTATATACGTTTTGTGTGAATGATTTTTGGAAAAAGAATTATATGATCGGGTGCCACAAGACTATGTTCTTTTTTTTTTTTTTTTTTCTGAGAATTTGGATGTTTGGAACATGTATTTTTTGTCTAATTTGAAAGTTTTATATTATTAATGTTAATGTATATTATTATTAATTTTTATTTTTTGGCAGTTTTGCTAGGAGTAGCCATTTGTAGGAGTTTACCTATGATGACCTTAAGGATACATAGATCAAGATGAATATATATATTTTTCACTGCCGGAGCGTCGCAAAACTTTTAAATACTCCGTTTCAGGATTTATTGCTATGTTAGTTATTTTAATTTTTATTACTATAATTGTGAAAATTTTAGATATGACTATATTAGATGCTTTCAGCTGTTCATGCTGGTGGATTTGCGTTACGAATAAACAGAGACACACTTCGGATCAAATGATGGAGTGATACCAAAAAATTGAAATAAGTTGATGTGAACAAGATTTTTGACATGACAAAGGTTTTTAAAATATTATTTTAATTTTAAAAATTCATGATTCCACTTTTATATGAATTTTTAATATGTTAAATTGTTTTAGGAGGGACGACGACCAAGACATAACACGTCACCGAGTGATGATGAGATGACGTCTTCTTATTATATGTCATGTCAAGAGTATGTATATGGTGAACGAAATTCAGTTCCATCCCCTGTACGGGACCATTTTAGGAGACAAGACAAATCTTCGTCTAATATATCTTCTAGTGGTTGCTCTCACGGTAGAGGTGGACGTAGTGGGAAACCAAGCTTAGAGGAGGTGTTGAAACGGCTACATGCACTCGAGCAACAAGTGTTTATGAACCGAGAACCTACTAAGGTGTTTGTAGAAGAAGTGGATAATGAAAGCATATGGAACAACATCACTTTTAAGGAACCTGCAAAATTCCAAACAAATTTTGGTGAAAAGATTAGTGACACCGTACATTTATAATATAATTTGTTAACAAGTTTGTAAAATTTTGTTAATATTTTATAGCTAAAAATGTAGGTTAGACTCAAACGAGAACTACGCAGCAGGGTCAAATCCATCACTATCATGTGACTTGACATATTCACTTAATAGCTAACTCACATCACTCATGAGTTCCTCAAAGCACAAAGCAAGCGACATTTGCGTAGAGGAGCCGACTGGCACTAAAATGCCATAAAATCAGACAAATCCTAATACAAAATCCTCGATCTTCAACTCCCCGTACCACGGATTCACCTTCACCCTGCTTTCACTCTCCCCAGAGTGGCTAATCATTCCTTGCGCTGACTCACTAAACACTGCACTCACTCATGAAACTTCCACCAAACCTGCAACACTTGTGTATGTTAGCCATACATAACACTGGATCCTATAGACAGTCACTGATCCTACCCTAAGCCTTTCATCAAACAAGAACATGAAATAAGGTTAAACCAAATATTCTCAGGCTATAGAATCTTAGTTATGTACAACTATGATGCATACACTAAGCAACTACAGTAATGATGTCAATCCCATAAAAGAAAGGTCCTAGGCTATCATGCATCATATAATCAGGCAATTCTATCATGAAATTCATGAAGATCCATAGCCTATCACTAGCATGTTGTTCTATCATATGACAATATCAAATAACAATATGGTATTTTGGGGTCTACTTACCGGCTCCGACTGATCGTACACATCGCATACTCCTTAAGTATTTTGAAAACCATTTGAAAATCTTTCTCTTTAGTTTGAGATGGTATTCACACGAGTGTTCCTCCAATTCACTCACACCAAGGCTATGATACCAACTTGTAATATCCATAACAATTCATAAAATTTAAACTTTTCAAAAAACCCTTTTTCTAAAGAAGTGTTTATAAAAAAACATTGTTCCCAAAACATTATTTAAAATCAGAATCGCTTTCCACATAGTTTTCAAAACATTCACATTATCAGAGTTTCCCAGAAATCATAAGTCCAAAAACGCGAGGATGTGTACGGTCACACCTTCACTTTGACACGATCCATTGAAGTACCTGAAACCATAAACCAAAACTGTCAGCACGAAGCTTAGTGAGTTTCCCCCCAAATACCAACACACAAACAATACCACATATACAAAACAACATATTATGGGTCCAATCAACCATCGAGTTGGAATACCCCAGAACCCTCAACCATCGGGTTAGAATGCCAACATACTATGGGTCCAATCATCCTCGGGATGGAATACCCTTGGCCCCTCAACCATCGGGTTGAAATGCCAACATACTATGGGTCCAATCATCCTCGGGATGGAATACCCTCGGGCCCATTCAACCATCAGGTTGGTATGCCCCGACCTGTTGACTTACGCACAAAGCAGTGAAGCCTCAACCACTGTCCAAACATGTGCACATATAACAGATGATCATATAGTAGTCTACAACCAGTCAAACAGATCTACAGATCACTAAGCATAACAACATCCTATCTACCAGGATACCGATCTGACATATCAAAGCAGCATAGCAACATGAATAACATGATATAAATCCAATGAGCTGACATTGGTGCCTTCGACCCTCAAGTACAATGAGGACAACTCACCACGCAATGCCGAATCATACTGACCTCCGACTGCTGGTTCACAAAAATCCCGAACTATCACAACCAAACAAATATCCAATTAACAATTGGATTACCATCCTTGACTAATGGTTTATACATAGGGTAAATTTCCATTTTACCCCTTCCCTAACTGGGCCAAGGCCCAAGTCCAAATCTTTGATCCAAAAGGCCCAAATTACCTCAAGGCCCATGATTGGCCCAATATCTAAAGGTCCAATCCTCTAATTATCCAGACACACTTATCCAAATAGTCCCTTAGGGCCCAAGTATCAAAGCCCAACAGATGGCCTAATACCCGATGTGACATCCTCAAATTTCACGGCCATAAAAGACTAATTTGTTTATGCTTTGTTTTAACATCAGAGTAATCTTTTAAATAAAATAGTTGCGAAATTTGTTCCCAAACAAAATATGATAAACCTTTATCAAAACATTTCTCAAAGAGAATGTACTTTTCATTAAATAATAAAACCTCGGGATGTCATGTTCCGATACAGACCAAAAATCATAAAAAGTACAATTTAACCTTATAACAGTTATTTACAACTACCGGTCTATAATCCAAAATCTCTCGTTAAATTAACCAAATTATACTCTTGTGCCATTACCTATAATGCAAAGAAAACTGAGGGGGTCAGGCTTGGGAGCTTGGTGAGCATATAGGGTTTTCGACCCACAATAATATAATTATTATATTCAATCATCAATCAATCAATCCAAATTACCCATCCCCATTAACTCCTTTATTTCTTAAGGATTTACCCTAAGAATCAACTATCATTTATTCATTTATTCCTAAGGATCGACCTAAGGAATTGACACCATGTCCACCACTGCCAAGGTCCTCAAATTACAACCGGTAAACACTTAGTTCAACTTACTTAACGAACACCTAGTTCTAAAACTCCTAGTGAACACTTAATTCAAAACATCTGGTGAATACTTAGTTCTAAAACACTTAGTGAACACTCTCAGTTCAACAACACCAAGTGAACAAATCTAGTTCAAAAATACTTAATGAACACATTGAGTTCGAAAATACCAAGTGAACACATAGAGTTCAAAAATACCTAATGAACACGTTGAGTTCAAACACCAAGTGAACACATAGAGTTCAAAAATACCTAACGAACACATAGAGTTCAAAAACACCAAGTGAACACATAGAGTTCAAAAATACCTAATGAACACGTTGAGTTCAAAAACACTTATTATTTCGTCTCACGTCAACTATTTCGTCTACTCATGTTCTACCCAACATATTTGTAGATGCAAACACATATACAGTTTAAATCTATTAAAACATGTATAAAACATTAATTCAACATCCATCTCAAGTAAACAAACAATGTATAAACACATAGCACGTACTTCATAGCAAATACTTCATATCTATGTGTTAGAAGAAAGTAACTACACACTCACTTGATAATACGCTGATCGGACAACACTACAACTCTAAATGTAGTATTCTTCGGTGAAACTGGAAGATCTTCGCACACCAAACTTCTCGCGGGTAGAGCTTCGGCTCGGAAACTCTTTTTCTCGGGATCTTCGGGGATTCGGGACTTGCTTCGGGTGTCGGGATGATACCGGGGCTACGGGGGTATTTCTTGCACGTAAAACGAGGTAACACGGGAGAGAGAAAAGAAATTTGGCAACCAAACTCAGCTGTCTTCATGTTCTATTTATAGTGCTGAAGTCTGTCGCGAACGCAGGGCGTTCCCTTCGAACGCGGTGTGTAGGAGCGGGGTTCCGATCCTATCCCTTATCTGCTGACTTAGCATCGACGTGGCCACTCCGGAGCTAAGTATTGAACGGAGGGCGTTCCCCAATTGAACGCGGGGCGTTCCCCTTTTGGGATGCGTGCCTCGAACTTCAGAAAATCATAACTCTCACGTACGATCTCCGTTTTCGACGTTCTTTATATCCACGCGTAGGTGAGATTATGCTCTACAACTCTCGTTTATAATGTGTCGGCTAATTTTGACTTTATTTTTATTAGATTATTTTTAGTAGGCCGGGACAGGAAAACTTTGTTAGAAATTCATAACGTCTTCATCTGACGTCCGTTTTCGTCTGTCTTTTTACCGTTGCACTACTACCAGAGAGATCTTGGATTCTCGTTTAGATTGTTTCGGCTAGAAATCACTCGATCTCAAATCCGAACTTTGGGCTGCATACTGCTAAGTTGAAAATTCGAAAATTCATAACTTCCTCGTACGAAGTCAGATTTAGACGTTAGTTTTATGTATGCTCTCGGTTTAACATATTTTACGTCTTTCATTTAGCTCGCTAAGGCCAAATATCACTCTAACATAAATTCACTATTTACTTCGCGCTGTGTCGTGCCGGTTCTGTCGCGAAACTTCAAAAGGTCATAACTTCTTCGTTATAACTCGGATTCGACGTTCTTTATATGCACGGAAACCTTGTGACATATACTACAACTTGGTTATGATTATTCATTCTAAACACTCTTCTATCAAAAATTCAGTTTTGACGCTTATCGTCTTTAAATTGACTAGCCTTGATCTACGGGAGTTACACCCGAAGCCCAAAGTCTGAAACCCAAATCGAAGGCATACGCGAGGCGTACCTCGCCTCGCATTGACCACCTATGGGGTGGTTGACTTAGTACGCAGAGCGTACCCTGCCTTACGCGGGGCGTACCCTCGCGGGGCATAAAACTTCCATAAGTGCTTAATGGATTAAGCACTTAAGCTCAAACTTCAGAACCAAAAAGCCTCAAACTATAAGACTTTGGTCGTCCAAAAAGTCCTTAATAGATGGTCTTAATCCATTAAGACCTCCTACAAAGAACAAGGAACCAAACTAGCTAAATGGACTTCATTTTTATGTCTTAGGACCCATCCTTGGGTCTGAAAGGACAGCCAAACACATCCAAAACAAAGCATGCATAATATTGGGACTTTTGGGACAAAAAGAACACCATAAAGCTACCAAAATAAGATCCAAACCATCCAATCATAAAGGTAGAAGTTTTTTACCTTCTGGAGCTTCCAAAGAAGATGATAATCCAACATCTACAAACTTGCTATCCTTCCTTGACTCCTTTGATGCACTTTCTTCTCCTTTTGGCACACAAAAATCACACTTGAAGCTCAAGATGCTCACTTATGGGGTTAGGGTTTACTCAAAACGGCTTGAGGACTTGGAGGCTGAAAGAGTTGGGCAAAATGATCCATAATGGTGCTTAAATAATCCACAAACCCTAAAAAATTAGGGTTTGCACCCGAAAACATGTACTCCCAGCATACATATGTGTACGCCCAACGTACTAGGCCACGCCCTAGTACACTTAGCATACCTATATGTACGCCCAACGTACAACTCAAGATCCCAATAATTATTATTTTGCCACTGGGGCTTCTTAGGGCTAATTCCACCCAATTTCAAGGACCAATAATGACATAATTAAAACCCAAGGGATGAATTTAAAATTACTTGAAAACTGGGTGTTACACCAAATGCACTCGATGTTTTGAGGATGCACATGAGAGGATACGCTGTGGATAATGCATTCTTGGCCTTTGATGATGCGCTGTCTGTTGCTGAATGCGCTCCTGAATTCTCCAGATGTGCTGCTAATGAAGGATGCACTCCATGGATGCAATTTTGACAAATTTTCTAGGGGAGAATGCGTTGCTCATGGAGGATGCACGACTAATCATGAGTGATAAGTTGTAAGCTCTTTGAGGCACTGAGAAACTACTGATTCGCTCCATACATTGCCAAAGGCGCTCCTAGGTGCATGGAAGGCACCCATACACATCTATCAATATTAGAGATTCTAAAAGAAGATGCATAACGTATTGTGATTGGTTAACATAATTTTGGACCTATGAATGGGTGGGCTTGACCCATTAGGGTTTCATGGTTAATTCCTAGTATATAAATATGGTTTGTTAACTAGGATTTATAGGTTATCTTTTTTGAGATCATTAGAGAATCTTTATGAGGTCTTTATGTGTCTTGATTTTTACCGTTACTTTTTGTGAGTTTGTGAATAAAAATGCTCCCTATGTCTGTGTAGACGTAGGTCACATTGACTAGATCACGTTAAATATTATGTCTTTGTATGTATGATTCTTTGTGCTTTCTCGTTTATTCTATAACAAGTACTTTTATGAAAGTTGGGAATCAATATGGAATGTAATAGATGCCACATTATTGCTAATGGCCAAAAACTGTATTTTAAGTGGAGGTTGACTAATGTTAGTTAAATGACTTTGGCCTACATGATTCCTGCCATGATTGTTATTCCTTCCCTACCACCCTGTATTGCAACACGGTTATTTCGCTTTTTATACAAGCATATGAAGATGTTTAAATTTGTATAAGTGTTAAATCTAAGGCTTGCACATAAGTCACAAGTAATGAAAAATTACAATGATAGGTTGGATGGTTGTTTAGCCATACGATGTAGTTTTAAAACAACCCAAAATACGACCCCAAAATTTTTGTTTGAATAATACTAAATATATTAACCATTTATAATATATCATGAAATCGTACGTCATAAATCCCAAAAAGTTATAATAGATGTGTCATGACAAAAGAACTATATCAACATAACATGGTAACTGCAATGAACTCCCAGGACAAAAGCTGACACTGTGGTGTGTGCAATGCCATCATCCCAAGCTCTTCCCTTTGCTTGCAGAAGTACATGAAACCAAGACTGAAAACTGTAAGCACAAAGCTTAGTGAGCTCCCCCAAACTACCACATATCATACCATAATACAGAGAGCACATACTGGGCCCCGCCCACTACATCGGGCCCCGTCCGGCATCAGAAAAAAGTCTGGAATAACTTGGTCCCCGCCCACTACATTGGGCCCTGCCCGGCATCAGACCGATGTCCGGAATAATTTGGGCCCCGCTCACTACATCGGGTCCCGCCCGGCATCAGACCGAAGTCCGGAATAATTTGGGCCTGCCCACTACATCGCTCCCCGCCCGACATCAGACCGAAGTCCGGAGTAACTGGATACAACATATCATGAACGTATAGCATAATCACATTCTATATCGGGTGTGCCCGACCTACTACTCATAACAAAACATGCATGAATCACGAAGACATCAAGCATATATACTACTGCATCGGACCAAGGCCCGGAACTACTGCCAACTAAACGGGTCGGTATTGTGGCCGTAGACCCGTTCCTACTGGAAGGAAACTTACCTCGTAATGTTGGCTACCGGGGTGCTAAAACTGAGACTGTCTAACTGCTGCTCCGGAACTCCCCGGCTACAAATCCCATAAACACTAAATCAAATATTGATAACTAATCTTAGGGTAAAATGACCATTTTACCCCTGCTATGGTGTGGGTCACAAACATGGCCCCAAACGCTTAATTCCTTCTAAGACCTCCAATGGCCTACTAAAGGCCTAATAATGGCCCTAATTCCTATGTTGGGCCCAATTCTCTCTATTGGGCCTTACCCTAGGCCCAACACCTTTATAAGGCCCATATTTGCTGACTTCTGATGACTCCTAAGGCCCAAAGACTCTAAGTCCAAAACACAGCCCACTCCGAGGCCCAAATGCTCAAAGTCCAAACTGGTAGCGTACGCGGGGTGTACACCAAGGTACATTGAGTGTACTCGCTGCTGGCTTGTACGCGGTGCGTACCTCCTTGTACGCCCAGCGTACAGCCCTGTTAAGCAAAAATCTCATTAAGTGCTTATTAATCCGATCCAGAAGCTACAAATCTAGATCCTAAGCTTGTTCCATGTCTTAAGCCATAAAGTTGCTTACTTGATGGCTTACAAGTCTCATAAAGGCTCAAACTTCCAAAAATAACATTCTACTTCCATGGAGCTAACTAGATCTCATGCATGGTTCCATATAAGCCACAAAGATTGCAACTTTATTGCTAGGAAGATGTTTTTGAGCCTTAATGATGGCAATCCAAACTCCAAAACCGACTTACAAGATCAAGACTCAACCTTTGGACTTAAAAAGGTCCAAACTTCGATAACCTAGATCTAGAAGGAAAGAGGAAGAAAGTTCAGAACTTTATACCTTCCTTTGCTGACCAAGAGGGTGCAAAGTCCAGATCCCTGAGCTCAAGCTTCTTCTCCAACTTCTTCCCTTCCTTCTACACTACTTCCTTTCCTTGAAACACTCACAAAAGCTTCTTCACACACAAAGAGATGATAAAAACGAATTAGGGTTTTCTTGAGAGTGAGGAGGTTGATGGGAAAACAGGGAAGGAGGCTATAATGGGGTTTATATAGCCTTAAACCCCTAAAATTAGGGTTTTCCCCTGGCCGCGTACGCTGGGCGTACAATATGGTACGCTGCGCGTACGCTTCTCCTCCCCGCGCTTCATTTAATTGCTACGCCCAACGTACAACGGGTTTATGCCCCGCGTACGGCTTATGGGCAGACTAAGGCTCGACCCAAAGCAAAGAGGCCCAATCCCATAAACAATTCTATTATAGCCCAACATAAAACTTGAGAATCTAAATAATTTATACCTCGGAAGACGATCGTTACAAATCTCCCCCACTTGAATCAGATTTCGTCCTCGAAGTCCGCTGCTAATGAATCTGAAAACAATTCCGGGTAATGCTCAAACATCTCTTCCTCGGATTCCCACGTCCACTCTGAACCCTTCCGGTGTTGCCACTGCACCTTCACTAGCTGAACTACCTTGTACCTCAAGGTCTTTGTCTTCCGGTCCAAAATCGTGACCGATCTCTCAATGTAATTCAGGCTGCTATCAACCTGAATGTCTTCTAAGGGTACAACCGCTGAGTCGTCCACTAAACACTTCTGTAACTGGGAAACATGGAAGGTGTTGTGGATCTGGCTGAGCTCTGCCAGAAGATCCAACTGATAAGCAACACGACCCACCTGGGCCAAAACCCTAAAAGGACCGATGAACCTGGGGCCCAGCTTGCCCCTCTATCTGATGAAACCCTTCCAGGGTGATACCTTCAGGAGGACCATGTCACCCACCTGAAACTCCAAGTCTGAACGCCTCCTGTCGGCGTAACTCTTCTGCCGACTCTGCGCAGTCTACAGTCTACTATGAACCTGCTGAATCAACTCTGTCGTCTTGAGCACCACTTCGGTGCTCCCAATGACAAGCTGACCGACCTCGCCCCAACAAATCAGGGTCCTGCACTTCCTCCCGTAGAGCATCTCGAAAGGAGGGCGGTCAATACTCGCATGGTAACCGTTGTTATACGAAAATTCCGCTAACGGAAGATACGTATCCCAACTGCCACCGAAATCTAGAACACAAGCCCGGAGCATGTCCTCGAGAGTCTGAGTCGTCCTTTCGCTCTGCCGTACGTCTGAGGATGGAAAACGGTGCTGAAATGGAGACGAGTTCCCATCTCGTTGTGAAACCGCTTCCAGAATCTAGAAGTAAAACGGACGTCTCGGTCTGACACCACCGAAACAGGCACTCCATGCCGTGCCACAACCTCTCACACATAAATATCGGCTAGCTTCTCCGCCGATATGCTCTCCTGGATCGGTATAAAATGAGCATTTTTCGTCAACCGATCCACAATAACCCAAATCGAATCCACTCCACGCGCGGTCCTGGGAAGCTTAGTGATGAAATCCATGGTGATGTCTTCCCATTTCCACACTGGAATGTCTAACGGCTGCATCTTTCCGTGAGGCCTCTGGTGCTCTACCTTGATCTTCCTGCAGGTCAGGCACCTCTCTACATACCAGACGACATCCCGCTTCATGCAGGGCCACCAATAATAGGGTCGAAGATCTCTATACATCTTTGTCGCCCCTGGATGGATGGAAAATCGAGACTTATGGGCCTCGTCCATCAATACCTGCCGTACACCGCCCCAGTACGGTACCCAAACTCTCCCATGAAGGGTCAACAGTCCTCGACTGTCATAGTCAAAGGTAGCTACTCGACCCATGATCCTCTCACACTTCTGCCTCTCCTCCTTGAGGCCCTCAACCTGTGCCTCTCTGATCTGCTCCAACAATGGAGTAGTCACTGTCATCCTCAGACATATATCCCTGATCAGTGCTGCTGCCACCTTGCGGCTCAGGGCCCCGGCCACCACGTTGGCCTTCCCTGGATGATAAAGGATCTCACAATCGTAATCCTTCACCACATCTAACCACCGACGCTGCCTCATGTTAAGATTCGGCTGATCCATGAGATATCTCAAGCTCTTGTGATCTGTGTAGATGGTACAACGGACCCCATAAAGGTAATGTCTCCAAATCTTGAGGGCAAACACCACTGCCCCTAGCTCTAAATCATGCGTAGTATAGTTAGCCTTGTGAGGCTTCAACTGTCTAGAGGCGTAAGCTATCACGCGGCCTCGCTGCATCAACACTGCTCCCATACCTGTGATCGAAGCATCACAGTAGACTACAAAATCCTCTACTTCCTCTGTCAAGGTAAGGAATGGTGCCTCGCATAATCTCTGTCTGAGGGTCTCGAATGCTGCCTGCTGCTCAGGCCCCCAACGAAACACCACCGACTTCTTAGTCAGTCGGGTGAGCGGTACAACTATCTTGGAGAAATCCTGGATGAATCTCCTATAGTACCCTGCCAAACCTAGGAAGCTCCGAATCTATGATGGAGACTTCGGAACCTCCCACTGCATCACAGCCTCTATCTTAGCCAGATCTACCAGTATACCCTTCTGGTTGACGAAATGCCCAAGGAACAGCACATCGCGCAACCAGAACTCACACTTAGAGAACTTTGCGAAAAGCCTCTCCCTCCTCAAGGTCTCTAACACCTCCCTCAGGTGCTCCTCATGCTGCTCCTGCGTCTTGGAATAAACCAAGATGTCATCTATGAATACTATCGCAGACCGATCCAGTATCGGCCTGCATACGCGGTTCATGAGGTCCATGAATGCGGCTGGAGCGTTGGTGAGCCCAAACGGCATCACCACGAACTCATAATGGCCATAGCGGGTCTTGAAAGCAGTCTTCTGCACATCCTCATCCCTAACCCGCATCTGATGATACCCGGAGCGCAAATCAATCTTGGAGAACCAAGATGCTCCCTGAAGCTAATCAAACAAGTCATCTATCCTTAGGAGTGGGTAACGATTCTTCACCATCACCTTATTCAACTCCTGGTAGTCTATACACATACGGTGCGACCCGTCCTTCTTCTTTACGAACAAAATCGGTGCTCCTCAGGGGGAACTGCTCGGCCTAATAAAACCCTTGTCTAGCAGCTCTTGCAGCTGCATAGACAACTCCTGCATCTCTGGAGGAGCCAACCGATACGGTGCCTTGGCTATCGGAGCCGCACCATGGATCAGGTCAATCCTGAACACGACCTGTCTCTCAGGAGGAATTCCAGGCAAATCCTCGGGAAATACATCCGGCTAGTCTCGCACTACCGGAACATCGTCAACCGTAGTCTTTCCCTTCTCCCGGGCATCTAAAACATTGGCAATATAACCGGCGCAGCCCTGCTGGAAATAGCGCCTCGCTCTCGCTGCTGAACACAGAACTGGTCCGCGCTGTGGCTTCTCGCCCTGAATCACTAACTCTCCCCCACTAAGAGTGCGAACTCTCACTAACTGTAGCTCACAATCTATCACCGCCCCATTGGGCCTCAGCCAATCCATGCCTACTATGACCTTATTCCCTCGCAGGGGAATAGGGACTAAGTCTACCGAAAACTGCTCATCGAACAATTGAAGGGAACATCCTCTATGTACTCTCGCAACCCTAACGGTCATGTCAGCTGCTATCTCAACCTCAAGTGGACAATCCAGCTCCCCTGGAGCTCTGCTAAACCTCTTGCTAAGCGCAAGAGAGACGAATGATCGGGTAGCCCCCGAATCAAACAATACTGTAGCTCTGCTAAACGTCAGGCGTCACTCGCGCCTCCTCTTCTGTCATTTGAAAAGCTCTACTCTTCGCCACTGGCGCCTCAGCCCAGCCCTGACGACCGTCCGTAATCCTCAAAGTAGCAGGGGCAGGTGCCGATACCTTCCCTGATGCGCCTAAACTCGAACACTGGGACTTTTTATGTCCCCTCTGATTGTAATGAAAGCAAATCAAATCTGCTGCTGTGGTGGTGGTAGTAGTAGCTGTACAATCTCTGCTCATGTGCACAGTCCGACCGCACTTAAAGTAGTCGGGACTCCCAGGACAAAAGCTGAAACTATGGTGTGTGCAATGCCATCATCCCGAACTATTCCCTTTTCTTGCGGAAGCACCTAAAACCAAGACTGAAAACTGTAAGCACAAAGCTTAGTGAGCTCCCCCAAACTACTACATATCATACCATAATACAGATAAAACATACTGGGCCCCGCCCGACATCAGACCGAAGTCCGGAATAATTTGGGCCCCGCCCGACATCAAACCAAAGTCCGGAATAATTTGGGCCCCACCCGACATCAGACCGAAGTCTGGAGTAACTGGATATAACATATCATGAACGTATAGCATAATCACATTCTATATCGGGTGTGCCCGACCTACTACTCATAACAGAACATGCATGAATCACGAAGACATCAAGCATATATACTACTGCATCGGACCAAGGCCCGGAACTACTGCCAACTAAACTGGTCGGTATTGTGGCCGTAGACCCGTTCCTACTGGAAGGAAACTTACCTCGTAATGTTGGCTACCGGGGTGCTAAAACTGAGACTGTCTGACTGCTGCCCCAGAACTCCCCGGCTACAAATCCCATAAACACTAAATCAAATATTGATAACTAATCTTAGGGTAAAATGACCATTTTACCCCTGCTATGGTGTGGGTCACAAACATGGCCCCAAACGCTTAATTCCTTCTAAGACCTCCAATGGCCTACTAAAGGCCCAATAATGGCCCTAATTCCTATGTTGGGCCCAATTCTCTCTATTGGGCCTTACCCTAGGCCCAACACCTTTATAAGGCCCATATTTGCTGACTTCTGATGACTCCTAAGGCCCAAAGACTCTAAGTCCAAAACACAGCCCACTCCGAGGCCCAAATGCTCAAAGTCCAAACTGGTAGCGTACGCGGGGTGTACACCAAGGTACATTGAGTGTACTCGCTGCTGGCTTGTACGCGGTGCGTACCTCCTTGTACGCCCAGCGTACAGCCCTGTTAAGCAAAAATCTCATTAAGTGCTTATTAATCCGATCCAGAAGCTACAAATCTAGATCCTAAGCTTGTTCCATGTCTTAAGCCATAAAGTTGCTTACTTGATGGCTTACAAGTCTCATAAAGGCTATAAAGGCTCAAACTTCCAAAAATAACATTCTACTTCCATGGAGCTAACTATATCTCATGCATGGTTCCATATAAGCCACAAAGATTACAACTTTATTGCTAGGAAGATGTTTCTGAGCCTTAACGATGGCAATCCAAACTCCAAAACCGACTTACAAGATCAAGACTCAACCTTTGGACTTAAAAAGGTCCAAACTTCCATAACCTACATCTAGAAGGAAAGAGGAAGAAAGTTCAGAACTTTATACCTTCCTTTGCTGACCAAGAGGGTGTAAGGTCCAGATCCCTGAGCTCAAGCTTCTTCTCCAACTTCTTCCCTTCCTTCTACACTACTTCCTTTCCTTGAAACACTCACAAAAGCTTCTTCACACACAAAGAGAGGATAAGAACGAATTAGGGTTTTCTTGAGAGTGAGGAGGCTGATGGGAAAACAGGGAAGGAGGCTATAACGGGGTTTATATAGCCTTAAACCCCTAAAATTAGGGTTTTCCTCTGGCCGCGTACGCTGGGCGTACGCTTCTCCTCCCCGCGCTTCATTTAATTGCTATGCCCAGCGTACAACGGGTTTACGTCCCGCGTACGACTTATGGGCAGACTAAGGCTCGGCCCAAAGCAAAGAGGCCCAATCCCATAAAAAATTCTATTGTAGCCCAACATAAAACTTGAGAATCTAAATAATTTATACCTCGGAAGGCGATCGTTACAAGTTTAGATTAGACTTGCTTGAAGGATGTTTGTTTTGATTTCTGTAAACAAAGTCATGATCAATGAGAAGTGTTTGAAGGTTATCATATGTGTTATTATCCCTCAAGCCGTAAAGGGGGGGGTGATAAAGATACTAAACTCTGTATAGGAAGATATATTGACTATGATTGTGATGACTAAATCCCTACCATGCATGGGCTCACTAATCACGATAGGAAAATCAACATAATTTTTTTGCACATTATACATAGGTCATGATATATTCATCACTTCCAATTTCTAGTTTAAGAAGGTTGCTTTTGTGAGTTAATTCATAAGTGATAGTATAAGGTTTATACCCTTATAAAGCGTCCCAGATGTCATTAAACATTCCTTTTCAATATAATGCACCATATGTGTGTTTGGAAATTGATTATAATAGAGATGACAACGGGGGCGGGGAATACAGGGGACCCAATCCCCATCCCCATCCCCAAATTCTCATTCCAATCCCCATCCCCACCCCTAACGGGGGCCGGGGATCTACAGAGGGGAATCGAGAATTTCTTTTTCTCTTTTATTACGAAAACTTTTACGTAAGGAAAAATCTAACTTGCAATTTTACCTACATAAGTTTAAATATCTTAAGAAACATAAACATATTCATAGATTACATAAAACTACAAAACAAATTTTGTACGAAATTTAAATTCATCCATGAAAAATCAAATAAAAAAAATATACCAGAGTGATATTTGAGGTAAAATAGATAAACCAATGAAAAAAAATTATACATGAGGTTAAATTAGATAAAAGAAGAAGTAAAAGTACAATTTCAACTAAGTAATGACTAATGTGTTTGTTTACTTGGATAAACTTTTAGATATTATAAAGTATACTATAAATATGTTTTGTATTATTTGTATATATAGTAATATACATATACTGGGTCGGGTCTAAAGGTCTAGGGCTATCCCCATCCTCATCTCCGTCCACATCCCCGGTCAACTTGGGGATTCTCGATTAAAATGGATGCGGGTTTCGGGTTCCCCGTTGGGTCTGGGGATTTTTGTCGTCCCTAGATGATAACAATATCATTGTGTTCCTTCTAGATTGTAACACTCAGTTTGGAGGCTAAGAGTTATATATATATATTCTAGTTGCTGTTGAACAAAGACATGGAATGAATCCATCTAAGTACCCGACAAGTTTTGTGTCGATAAGAAGGGTTCTACCAATAACCAATGCGATAAAGTAGGTATAAATAGATTTTACTGTACATAACAACCGCTTAAACTACAACGTATTGCTAAATTCGAAACATTTGGATTGTAGTGAGTTGGTAAAACATGTGAAAGATATGATTAACACATTGATTCATGCTCAAATATTGACACTACGCAACAAACATGGTCATGAAAGTTCGCTTAAAATGACTCCAAAAAATGAGACATAGCCTCATGTTCGCAACAAAAGATTAACAGGTACACGAAAGCTGATCCGAAAACTTAGTTAGAGATGTGCATTTCCAAAAAAAAAAACATATTGCTAAGTAAATAGTGCAATAGCCTAACCATCGATTGTGAAACCGTTGCATCAATTGATAATGGCATGATTTTGAGGTGTTTTGAGTCCATGACGTCATATAAATTTTATAAAATTCCTTTTATGAAGAATGTAATATTCCATATTATACTTAACTTAACAAAATTGTTTGGCCGAATATAAAAGCTAAAGAAAAATATTTTTGCCAAACCATGAAAGAAGTGACATAATAAAGATTCCTGTAGATATATAACTGTATAATAACGACAATATATATATATATATATATATATATATATATATATATATATATATATATATATATATATATATAACCAAAATCTATGTTATATCATCATTTGAGAACACATTTTGAGTCTCTCTCGACTCCTTTGATACTTTTTAATTATTATTTTTGTTTGTATTCCATTAAACCATTCGAAACAAAATATAATTAAACACAACCCCATTCATAATTATATAGGCTTAAATAAAAACCATAGTCACGTTTATATTATAAGAAAAATATATTTCAAATGAAATGTATGTAGTGAACGAGAAAAAGAAAAAAAAAGGTATTAAATTTTTGGTGCCAAATGTAATAATAGACGGACATTAGTATCCCACGTGTCTATATACATACCCTCAAAAGACGGCAAAAGAAACGTGGTGCGCATGCAAATCATGAATTTATATGCAAAATATTATTTTCTAAATATTTTTATATTAATATATTATTTTACATTGTTTATCGTACCCTTTGGTACAATAATTGGTTCACTTTTAAGTTAGATATTTTCAAATTAAAAAAAAGTCAATGCAAAATATAGAAAATCTCCAATGTTATAATAATCGTAATATTAGTTTAAATTATCCATATTACATAAATTTAATACCTTTAACGAGTTGATTAATATGCTAAAAAAAGAATATTGGTGGATTAAATGAAATCCCACTGGGCTGTATAATATCCTATAAAACATTTAACATTACATAATGTAATTATCTATTTTTTTTATGAAAAAACAAAACAAAAGATCTTTCATAATTAGTGAATTGTTATGCTCGTTCTTGAGCATTATAATAGTTTCTTTGATAATATATTTAAACTTCTAAATTATGATTACATATATTTTAACTGAATAAAAAGTTTTCTTTTTCTTGTTTGTTATTTGTTTTGTTTTTTTTTTGTTTTTTGTTTTTTTTTTTTTTTTTAAATTGAACTTAATACCGTATTAATGAGACGCATTAAACCGAATTTATGCACGCAAAGGTGAAAAAATGTACAGGAATGGAATATTAATGTTTTAGTACTTGCATTTTGTCTTATGTTCAATTTTAACCCACATGTTTTTGTTGAAAGGCTTTTGAATAGAGAAATTGATTTTGATTGTAATCGTCCGACTATTTAAAGATTGAAAATTTAAATATTTTTTAATATTTTCTTTCTATTTATCTTTCTGCTCATATATGATTATGACAAGTGGCTACTATTAATTCTCTTTGTTAATCAATTCTTTTGATTTTAACACTTGTCTTGATCCAATAAATAGAATGATAACTAAGAAGAAAATGTTGGTGATTTTAGTCTCACAAGACATTTTAATGTAATTGGAACTTATATGTGAGCTAACGAGCTTATTATTTGTACTCTATATTATATGTTTGGAAAATGCGGAGTGCATGTGTATATAAGATAGAGTTATAACCCGGTACGATAGAAAACGGTGGTCAAGGGGCCACACCCCCTTACAAGGTCTTAGGGGCGTTGACCCTAGTGGGGTCCAAGGGATAGAGCCCTTGGCGGTGGGTGATTATGATAAAATTGATAAATCTTATCAATTTTGGTAACTATTGATTATGTCATTAAATTCATGATTCTCCTAACTAATATAAAAGGCGAAAACCCTAACCTTCTCATCTCTTCTTCTTTTATAAGAATTTAGAACCTTCTGACGATTTGACATGTGTTTTTGTGCCTATAAAAACAAGTGTCATTTTGGATTTTCATAAGGTGGATTTCCTATAACCCAAACATAGGATGTAAATATCATTTCAGAAAGTGATCTTATACGATTCAAAAGAAATCCGGTTCTCCACCATCACCTTATTCAAATATCCTTCTACAGAAAAGGTTGGAAATTTTTTAATTTTTCTTAAAGATTAAATAGTTACTTTCATATTTTGTGCAAGAAAATTGATTATTTTACTTTGTGTCGATTTTAATAATGACACATTTTTAATTTGCATTCATGAGTTGTTTGGGATTGCATTATAAAACACGATTACCTTTTGATTTTGTTACTTCAGGTCGTGATAATCAATTTTTAGTGTTTGTAGAAATTGATTTTGGTTTTAATCATCTGACTATTTAAAGATCAAATAATCACTTTCATATTTTGTGCAACAAAATTGATTATTTTAAGGAAAAACAACAACTTATGTATTATTCAACTTTCTTTTTAATCACTTTTAAAAGATGTTTGCCCACTTTTCATTGTTAATAAATTTGTCAGGACAAAAAGTAGTTGTTGGAATTATTGATGACATAACTTTTTAAAAAATATTTATAAAACTATTATTATAACTAGAAAGGTTATTCCCGCAACGCGGGGGCCAAAAACTTTTAATATTGTTTCCGAATCGATAAATATAACAGACGTAGAAAATGAAAGGGTGAAAAGTCCGGGCTATGTCCGAACCGTTTTTTCATGTTTTTATGAAAAAATGTAAAAATTTTGGCTGCAAGGATCAGAAGTGTCAAAACGGCTAAAGAATTAAAAGATAGGAATTAACAAATTTTTAGAAAAAGGATCAAAGTTGTCAAACCGTAAAAGTTTTGTGGCCAAACTTTAAATATTAAAAGGTTCCTAAAAAGTGTAAAAGTATTGATTGCAAGGACCAAAAATGTCAGTTTCAATTGGACCGGAACTTGGAATCATGCAAGTTGTATACTATGATGAATGAGAACTTTCAAGCATTGGAAAATTAAGACTAATTACTTGTTCACATGGATGTGTGAGTCAAGTAAAGGACTAAGGGATCGAGTACACATTCTTGTGCACTGATCAAGCCCACCACAAATGTAACTTGAGTGACACATCTTAAAGAAGGTTTATTAATACTAGTAAAATGTAAGAGTAAAAGGTTCTCTGTTCTTGTACATTTGAATTTGGTAAGTTGTGATGTTTTGGATAAAACAAAGACCAACTTAGGCCAATTGTGTTAAGTGTTTGTCTTGATTAGAATCCACACTATCTCTTGAATATTTGGCAAGAAAGTCGTATATGTCAAGGAGACAGTGGGAGTCTAAAAGATCCTGAAGGGCTAAGAGATCGAGTACACATTCATGTGCACTGATCAAGCCCACCACAAATAATCGATAAGACTATTCGTAATGATTTACTAAAGTTTGGTAAATATGGTTATACTTACAGGCTTAAGTATAATTCTGATACATTGGAAAATTTTCGATGTATGGCAGAACGAATGAGAAGAATCAAATTAGGCAGAAGGATAAAAGTTTCTCAAATCTGAAAAGATGGGAGAGTAATTTAGTATCATGTTATATGATCATCTTAATGATTAAGAGACCTTATCACGATTCATCCACTAAGTGCATTCTGATAGCTAAGAAGAGGAGTTATGAATTGTTGAAGTGGTTAAATCAAGAAGATAAGTCATACTTCGTTCCAAAACAATCCTTAGAGTTATACTCTAAGATTATAACTTGAGTGACATATCTTAAAGAAAGGTTTAAAAACACGTGTCAAATGTAAGAGTAAAAGTGTCCTACTCTTGAACATTTGAAGTTGGCAAGTTGTGATGTTTTGGATAAAACAAAGACCAACTTAGGCCAATTATGTGAAGTGTTTGTCTTGATAAAGAATCCGCACTATCCCTTGAATATTTGACAAGAGAGTCTTATATGTCAAGAGGACAGTGGGAGTCTTAAAGGTCTTGAAAGTCTCAAGAGCTAATCAAGAATAAAACCTGAGGTTCTTCACTAGCACACGACTTGAGGTTTATAACCTATCGTGTTGACATATTTTGTGCCCATTCCAGTTAAAGTTGGCTCTTCATATGAGTTCTTAGAGTTCTTAATTGGTTGCATAACAACTTGGAAGCAATGGCAGACCCTATACTGCCAGGTGGCAAGACGTTAAAATTGCATAAGTTCAGTCCATATGTGTTTGGATTTGTCATTAAGCTGTCTTATGACTAAGGTTTTGACAAATTCATATGGGTAGGAACTCATACACCATAAAAATCTAAGTGTCATAATGTTTCTCTCCGATTCATGAAAATGATGGTGAGCAAACAATTTCACTAAGTAGATTTTAAGTAGATAGTAATCTTTGCATTCTCAAAGTCGTTAGTAGTTTACACTAACATGGACTTATGAGAAACAACAAAGGTCTAACCAATTGAGACTATGATTACGACATTCCTTTTCATAGTTCTGAAATTGTTTAGACACACCTGTGAGCTATCTAAGATAAGGTGTATGATTTTGATATAGTCTTATCAAAGCAATCTAGTATCAGAAATCTGACCTTTGGTAAAAAGGTTAATAGCTGATTTCTGAGTACATGTCAAAGCTAATGGGAGCATAAGTGTTATGCTAATAATCATCATGTTAGTGGGAGAATGATAATTATGATAAGTATTGCAAGTTATAAATGTTAATTATAGAAAACAAAAGTTTCAATGCGTGAGGTTGAAGGGGTTGAAAAAGTTGTTTTGCTATAATTAAGGGAGAGGAAATTATACTTCATTTCAAATCTAAAAAGCTTAGATTAAGTTTATAATCATTCTAAAGAGCTTGTATTGAGATTTTAATCACCTTTAGTCAAGAATTTATATATTAATTTCATGTTGGATTGATTCAACTTAAGAAAATTCTATATATTGCGTTCTCAAAATTCGATTATGATTACGGCTTCCCTTTTCATAGTAAAATTTTGAGAATATGGCAAACAAAAATTATTATGGCAAAAGAATGGTCTAGAACCATGTCTTTATGTGAAACATCATTAATCGTGTCCCATTTACTTTGGGTACAAGATCGATTACATGTGCTATAATATTTATTCTTTATGAATTTTCCAAATGCCTTGGAGCATTAAGAATAGGTAAAAAGAATGAGGAGCAAAGTGCAGGACCAATTTTGCCAAAAAATGATAACTTTATTATTCCTAAGATTCATATATATATATATATATATATATATATATATATATATATATATATATATATATATATATAAATTGGTAATAAATACATTTGTTATATTGTAAATGTAAATTCTTAAACAACATGAATATATATATATATATATATATATATATATATATATATATATATATATATATATAGGGTTAAGTTATTATGTTCTAACTATGTATTGTGTGCATGTAGGTTGATTCTAACCAATCATTTTAGTTATTTTTAGAAAATAATTAATGTATATTACATGTTAAAGATATAATGAGCATTAATTAAACCTTCAATATTTAATATGCATTAATTAGTTTCTTAAAATAACTAAAATGATTGGTCATCATCAATGTTACAAGTACACAATAGATTGTAAAAACATTTGAACCTAACTCTCTCTCTTTATATATATATATATATATATATATATATATATATATATATATATATATATATATATATATATATATATATTTTGAGGTTTCAATAGAAAACACATGAATCCTAAAATCCTAGAAATCCTAAAAGATTAATAAAAGTACATAGAAAAATAATACTTTTAGATATATAATTTGTTTTTTGACTTTACAAATAGTAAACTGGCATATATATATATATATATATATATATATATATATATATATATATATATATATATATATATATATATATTCACTGAATTAAAGAAAACAAAATAATAATAATATTAATATAATTTAAAAAACTAAAAAAAAATCAATTTTAATTTATATATATATATATATATATATATATATATATATATATATATCGTAATAATTAAAATTCATCAAGTATTTAGGTTCTCTTTAACAAAAAATAAGTTAGTTTATTGTAATTTAATGTTTGGTAAAATCATGGAAGTAGCTTGTTGTAAGTTAGATTATTTTTGACAGACTAGCTGGAAAACTAACTTTTAGTTAAAAAAACTAGGTGATAGATGATAGCTGATAAACTAGCTTATGAATCAATAGTGTTTAGTAAAAAATAGCTGATAAACTAGATTTTAAATGTAAAATGACGTAAATGGATATTTAGATATAAAACTAAAATAAAATTATTGTACTAATTAATGGTCTATTTAAAATATTCTTGAAAAAACTTCATAAACTTTTCAAAAGTTATTTCAAACAGCTTTTTAAAAACTATATTGTAAGCTACATACAATAAGCTATTTTTTTTTGTTGTACTAAACAAAAAATTACAATAAACTATCTTATTTTTGCCAAACATGGCCTAAAAGATAGTTTATAAGCTAACTTATAAGCTAGAAACTATTTTTTTTTACCTATTTTGCCAAACAAGACCTTAATTAAACAATTTATTATCAGTTAGTACAATATGTAAAATAATATCACCCACAACACATGATGCTAAAACTGAATATTTAATTATGATTATTAACTGCCACAATAGATTTCATAACACAAGTCTAAGCACCTTTTAGGGTGTACTGAGTGGTGAGATTTAGAGGTTTTGGGCTGACGGATATCACTGATATCATTGAGCTAACGACTTCGAGACAAAATTGGTACCGCTCCAATGGTCATATGTGGGTTGATAGACATGTGATTCTTCCTAAAGACACTAATTTAAATATTTTTTTTAATAAAATTTCCTATTATAAATACCCCTAATACCATTTCAAAACCACACTTATCTTTATTTTAGTTCTATTCCATTTTACTCTACTCTCTGCATTTCAATTCAAAATTTGAAAATGGATGTCATTTTTAGGCCAGTTCTAATCGCATAATGGTCTGAAATTGAAGAAGTGGTGTTGGTGAGAGCATACACCGACCCTTTCGAAAATAGACATGTTACTCAACATATATCGTCATCTTTTTGGCAATTAATTATAAATTATTTTAAGCAGCAACTTGGATGCTCAGATCATTCAACACATCAAATTGCATACCAATGGGAAAATATGCACCAAAAAGTTAAAAAGTTTAATATTGTTTTCACCCATAAGATGAATACACGGGAGCCTAAAGTTTCCAACAAAGAAGTTCTAAACGCAACAAAAAAACGAGTATATCGAACACGATATCATGAAATATTTTCGTTATGAGGTAGCGTGGAATATATTAAAAAATTACTCTTTTTTTTTTTAGAATTTAAGTATTTTTTTAGTTTGTCGTGTTTCATTTGTAGAATTTAATTAATATTATTGTAGTGTGGTTTTTTAATTAAATGTTATTTTTAATATATATAGGGATGACAAAAATCCTCAGACCCAACGGGAAACCCAAAACCCATATCCGTTTTGATCGGGGAATCCCCAAGTTGACCAGGGATGGGGAATCCCCAAATAAAAAAATGGAGATGAGGATGGGGATGAGGACCCGGGATATGTA
Source organism: Lactuca serriola (assembly GCF_051521515.1). Classification (NCBI taxonomy): domain Eukaryota; kingdom Viridiplantae; phylum Streptophyta; class Magnoliopsida; order Asterales; family Asteraceae; genus Lactuca; species Lactuca serriola. Next base: position 160,141,293 of record NC_136413.1, on the reverse strand, counting down.
TATTACTATATATATACAAATAATACAAAACATATATTTATAGTATACTTTATAATATCTAAAAGTTTATCCAAACAAAAACAAACTCTTAGTCATTACTTGGTTGGAATTGTACTTTTACTTCTTCTTTATCCAATTTAACCTCGTGTATAATTTTTTTTCTCATTGGTTTATCTATTTTACCTCAAATATCACTCTTATACATTTTTTATTTGATTTTTCATATAGGAATTTAATTTTTGTAGAAATTTGTTTATAGTTTTATGCAATATGTGAATATTTTTATGTTTTTTAAAATATTTAAACTTATGTAGGTAAAATTAAAATTTAGATTTTTTCCTTACATAAAAATTTTCATAATAAAAGAGAAAAAGAAATCCCCGATTCTCCATTGGATCTCCGGTCCCCGTTAGGGGTGGGAACGGGGATTCATCTATATTCCTTGATGGGGATGAGGATGGGGATTGGGGTCCCCTGTATTCCCCACCCCCGTTGCCGTCTCTCTCTCTCTCTCTCTCTCTCTCTCTCTCTCTCTCTTTATATATATATATATATATATATATATATATATATATATATATATTTTATGTTTCATTTTATTTTAACTTTTCTCATTTAATTAAATTAAAATTAATGATGTGATGGGTTGGGAAAGATACCGTTTACATGTGTTGTGTGTTAGAAAAGATAAAAGAAAGAAGAGAGAGAAAAGTTGATGTAATATTAGGTTGAGAATGATTCATTCCCTCTACCCTTAGGATGTGTGGTATAGGACCCCACTACGTGGAGGAGGTGATGTGGCAAGCCCTAAACGACGTTGAGGGGATGGAAACACTGCCCTGCATTCATGTTATATGAAGAGATTAACTACTCAAGATGGCACAACGTCCGGGTGTTGCCCTCCTTTTTAGAGGTTGAGGGTTCAAGTCTTATTGGAGACATATGTGGTATTAGGAGTAGTATAGATTTGCCGTTTTAAAAAAAAAGATGGTACAACGTAGGGTGGAGGACTAAAAGCCAATCGTCTTTATTCATTTAATTTCTTTATATTTGTTTTTATATACATTTCATCTTAAAAATAATAATAATAATAAAATGGTATGGTAGTTATTTCCTAAAAAATATAATATTGTATGGAGACCGGAAAGTGACATAACATAGAGAATGTGATCCATATCAACATCCTTAAAATATGTTTGATGACATGTAGAAACTTTTTACTTTTAACTTGTAAGAAAAAATTAGAATTATTTTTAAAAATAATTTGTTCAAAAATAAGATTTAAAATTTTTTATTTAGAAAAAAAAAAACTTATGATGCAAAGCTATTCAAATTAGTTTTTTAAAGCATGTAAGTACCTTTTAGATGATTAAGTAAATATAAGGACTATATTTGTAAACTAGATGAAAGTAAAGGGCGATAATGAAATTTATACCTGGTCGACTCTATATACACATTTATTTGCAAATGGATCATGTTGTCTCTCTATCTTTGTCGTGTGTTCTTCATCATTTCCTCTTTCATTCAATCCAATTTTAATAAATTCTTCAACCAACATCCGTCCAAATCTCAAATCCTATCTACCCAAACGTATCAAAAAGCATAATTCTTTATCCCAATCTCCTTAATTTACACCTCCTTTTCGATTACATACGCGATCTTCATAGCAATCGATTTGAAGAACAGAGGAGATAATCAGTCAATCAACGATGACTAGGCGATGTTCTCATTGCAGCAACAATGGACACAACTCGCGAACTTGCCCTAATCGAGGTCTGAAGCTATTTGGGGTTCGGATTACAGATGGATCGATTCGGAAGAGTGCAAGTATGGGAAACTTGAGTCACTGTAACGGATCCGGAAGCGGCGCCTTCTTCAATGGATTTTCCGGTGGCGGCGGCGGCACCGACCTTGATTCGCCAGGAGATACCCCGGATCATAACGCCGCCGGTGACGGCTACGGCTCGGAGGATTTCGTTGCCGGCTCGTCTTCAAGCCGTGAAAGGAAAAAAGGTAAATAAATATCGAATTTTTAGGGTTTTAATCAGTTTTTGTAAATTTCATCCTGATTTTGTGTTTCGATTTGCAGGCGTTCCATGGACGGAGGAAGAACATCGGATGTTCTTATTAGGTTTACAGAAGCTCGGAAAAGGGGATTGGCGAGGAATCGCGAGAAACTATGTGATTACACGAACACCAACTCAAGTCGCAAGTCATGCTCAGAAATTTTTCATCAGACAAAGCAATATCTCAAGAAGAAAACGACGATCCAGCCTTTTCGACATCGTCGCCGACGATTTCCCGTCGCAACCGGAGACTCAATCAGTCAAAAACCCATTAACCATCCCGACTCTAGAAGAAGAAGAATGCGAGTCGATGGATTCCGCTAACTCAACCACCGCAGATCCCCAAATCGACCCCACACCAACACCTGCAACTGTAAGTGTAAATCTCGAGGGTGGTTCTGGTTCACAGTGTTTGATTCCGATGATGTTTCCGGCGTACGTTTCTCCGATCATACCGGTTGCTATTCCGTACTGGCCTGGACCCTCTTGTCAAGATCAAGATTCCATGGCTAAGACTGAAGCTCATGAAGTTCTGAAGCCGACTGCTGTTCATTCAAAGAGTCCGATCAATGTTGATGATCTTCTTGGGATGTCGAAGCTGACATTAGGTGATGGTGGTGGTGCTCCGACTTCACTGAAAGTTGGAGGGCTGAGCCGGCAGTCGGCGTTTCATGCAAGTAACCCTGGTGCTAGACCTTCTTCTAAAATGGATTCGAATCATAGTCCTATTCATGCGGTTTAGAAGGTAAAGATTTTAGGGTCTCTGTTTTGGATTATGTTTTAGGGTTTAGTTAATAGTTATGTTTGTAAGGTTTTACCAGATCAGAATTCAGAAAATCTATATATGTTATATGTATACTACAAGACAATAATTTTAAGCTTTTTAGCCTGATCAACCCTCATGGATTTGGGGGTCCTAAAGTTATAAATGATTCCTTTGCTACAATGGACCTAAATAGTAACATGTTATGATGTTTGGTGTCATGGGAAGTGATCAATGTCGCCAAGTTATATCCGGCTCCAATAGCATGGGAAAATTGTGTGGTTTTATGAAACCATGTGTTATGGCTTGAATCTTAGTCAATCCTATATTCAGAGAAAGACAGATGTCAACTGAATCCTATTTTTCTATTATTTTCATATGCGTAATAGACGGGGAAGGACGTAGTAAGACAAAATGCTCCGTAGAGTTGAAATAAAGCATAGCTCTGGAGATTTCCGAATAGATTAACCTTTCAAACTATAATTGAATCTATGGATAAGAAAGAGACAACTTTATGAGCTACTGAAATCTATGGATAACACTGACAACCTGATGAACTGAGACATCTTACCGGTCAGAGGAAAAGAAAACAAAAATGATTCATGTAGTAGCCGCGAGCATAAAATGAGATCAACCTAAACGGTGAAAACTAGGATGTGGAAGAGCAGTCCGAGGAAAAGAAAATAAAAATGATTCATGTGGTAGCCGCAAGCAAAATGAGATCAACTTAAAACCGTGAAAACTAGGCTGTGGAAGCAGGTGTCGTGCTACATTGAATGTACTCTATGCTACATTCATCGTACTCTACGGATAGATGAATATATAAACCAGATATAGTAAAATAAGAAATCGAAAGATTTTGTTGAAATTGTTCGTTTGAAAAAATTTCCTGAAAAGCTGTAGATATAATGCAAGTCTTTGTAGAAAAAACATCATAAATGATCTTCATGGTTTCTTCAGATCTGAAGTTTAGTTCACGTGGTTTAAAAACATTATAGCTGGTTCCTTGTGCTTTCAAAACTATTGACGATTGGTCATTATTGCTAACTCCGTTAAGTTTTGTCCGTTAATTGGATATCATTTTCGTCATTTCACTACCACAGGGACCATTTATGATGTTTTCATTTTTTTTCAATGAAATAATATGCAAAGGTCTCTTTATATCTTTGTCTCTCTCGTATACACCCATGCACACACTAAATAAATGCACAAAAAACCCATTCGATTTCTCTCTTTTTGAGCCCTATTCAATGTTTCTCCATCAGATCTCTCTCTCATGGAGATGTGTGTTTGTTAAAGATTATTGGCTTCCTCTGTTCTTCTCCTCTTCGAGACCCTGAGAGATCCTACACGACAATTTCTTGAATCGCAAATACTCTTTTATTCTTGCACACTTCTCGACCTGAAGAGATCCTACACGACAATTTAACACCCAAAAACATCCTTCTAGATTCTAAACTCTCTTGTAAGCTCTGTGATTTAAGATTTTCCCCATTGGTTAACGAGGAAACATTCTGATGCCGTAGTTTTCGCCTATATGAAGAGGGGAGTAGAACTTTCTCATTTACTGATTCGGTTGTTCTTCAAACTAGAAATTTAACAGTGAAATCTAATGTTTATTCTTTTGGGATGATAATCCTATGGCTACTCACAGGTAATCAGTCACCTGGGTTAGTTAATAAAGTCAGAAAGGCGGTTTCCGGTTCTACTTTGACCTCAATTTTAGATGTATCAGCCGGAGAATAGCCTAGGTTTGTGGTTAAACGGTTAGCCGATTTGGGTCTCCACTACTGTGAACATTTATATGTTCTTAGAAGACGGATGAATCTCGTCTTTTTTTCCTTTGTTCGATTCTAAAGGTGAGTAACGCCGTTTTTTCGTTGGATTTCAGTGTAATGTTGTTTATGAAGTAGGATCAATGGGTTTTTTTTTTTTTTTTTTTTTTTTTTTTTTGCAGGAAATCGTCTTCTTTCCATTACAAGCCTCTAGAAATTACCCCTCCAAGATACGACAATTCTTCATCATCACTCGATTTACCCTGAAAACAAAAAATTCATCATCATCGCCTTTGATTTAGGAATTGGGTGTTTAGGGTTGGATATAGTTTTCTTGCTTTTGATATTGAAGAACAGGATCAAAGGGAAACTGATTTGAGAGAGAGAGAGAGAGAGAGAGAGAGAGAGAGAGAGAGAGAGAGAGAGAGAGAGAGAGAGAGAGAGAGAGAGAGAGAGAGAGAGAGAGAGAGAGAGAGAGAGTTTTATATTAAATAATTATTTTTTATTTTTTATTTTCTTTAAATAATGACAAACCTCATAAATCGTCCCTGTGGTAGTGAAATGACGAAAATGCTATTTGGTTAACGGAAATTTTTTTACGAAGTTAGCAATAAGGACCAATCGTCAAAAGTTTTGAAAGTATAAGAACCATCCTAGATGTTTTTAAACCATAGGAACTAAACTTCAGTTGTGGGGAAACCACATAGACCATTTATGATGTTTTTTCGTCTTGTATTTCTAAATTGCTTTAAGAGTTTAGTTAATTTATATTTTGTTTTATTTGATTAGATTAGTTTGATTTATAATTGGTTTAATTTAGTTAATAATTTATTTAGGTTTTATAATTAATTTACTTTAATTGGTTTATTTTATTTATAATTAGTCACTGCAATATCTAACTTAATTGTTTATTTAACTGCAATTCAATACTAATAGATATAACATGGATAATGGTGTTTTATAATAATTAAACGTTGATAGTTAGATTTTTCAAAATATTATATATCAAGATGATCCTTTTCCTGTCTTGTTTAATATTTTTTGCTTGACAGAAAAAGTATTAATTTAGAGCTAATATACACTTTATGTATATAAAGCAAATCGCTTATAAATTAAACTGAATTGTTGAAGTCATTATTTAATACTTTACATTGAAATAATTAGGAATCATGTCCTAAGAGAATTGTGATGTCTTGCCTAGTCAAACATGAGTAGGTAATGATAGTTAAATATGACTTTATAATTTACAACTAGCATGTGATTATCTATGAGAGTAGTTACACAAGAAAGACTTCATTTAGATTTATTTTCAGGACGAAGAGATATTTAGTTCGTAAAAAAAACCTTTATAACTGTTTTTTTTTTTTTTTTCGTTAAAAGCAAGTCGTACTACCCTGAAATGATAAGAAAATTTGAATAAATTTATGGGGATTTAAAGGAATTATCAATGGATATTTAAATAGTGTCCATAACTAGAGACATTTAGATGGCTCCACATGGTACAACACCATCATTTGTTTGTATCATGATGTACGGGATTGGTCCAAAAAACGTGGTTTATGCATAAACGAATATATAATATATTTTCATGAGATTAATGTTTTTTTCTATCAAGCAAAAAATATCAAAATGATCCTTATGCTAAAATCCATCGGGTGGATTGGTTGAAATTGCGCCAAAATCAGAGGGCAACCTTGGTGTCGGTACCTTTCTCGCTCAAAATACATCTATTTTAATTAAATGGTGGTGGATAGGGCTCTTAATTGGGTCAACCCGATCGGGTTTCGGGTTAAACGAATCGGGTTAGTCGAGTTTTTCTAGAAAAACTATTCACCCGAAACCCGACCCTAATAAGGTACGGGTTAGTCGGGTTTCGGGTTTGTAGGGTCGGGTTAGTCGGGTTGAAGTTGAAATGTAAGATGAATTTATGTTGTGTCATTTTAATACATAATCCACATGTATAGGGACTTAAAATGTAAAGTTGGTATTGGATATGAATTTTTTGGAGTTTCTTTTACCATATTAGTAATGTAAACAGTAAATAAAATTCGTAAAATTATTACAACACAACCGTACTACATTAAGAAGAGAGGAAAATTATGTCATTTTAAATATCTCTATACATAGTAATTTTACTATCTGGTTTGTTTAATTAAGAAATACGTATTAGTTGTAAAATCTCATGAGATCTTGAATTCATGTCATTCAACGCAGTAAAAAAAATTTGGTAATAAATTCTTAATCGGGTTATTCGGGTTGACCCGAAACCCGAATTGTTTTGAAAAAATCAACCCTAAACCCGACCCTAATAATAATTCGGGTTAGTCGGGTTGACCCGAAACCCGAATTGTTTTGAAAAAATCAACCCTAAACCCGACCCTAATAATAATTTGGGTTAGTCGGGTTAACCCGATTAAGAGTTCTGACCCTATTAAACTCGACCCTAATTACCTTATTCGGGTTCGGGTCGAGTCGGGTTAATCGGGTTCGGGTTTTTTTGACACCCCTAGTGGTGGAGGTTGATGAACGAAAAAGATTGGAGTAAATTATACAAATGGTGTTTGAGGTAATTTGTGTGTTTCGTCCCTAACTTATTTTTTTAACTCAAAAGGTCCCTACTGTTTGTTTTTGTTACGTGCTTGGTTCCTACTATTTATTTTTGTTACGTGCTTGGTCATTGTCTTATTAAAAAAAATTATTATTTAAATAGGAAAAAATGGTGGAGTTAGTAAGGTAAGATTAGACCTGACAATTTCATACACGACACGATTAACACGACACGAATATCATACGAGTTTTCCGTGTATGTGTTTTAGAAATTCGTGTTTCGTGTTTATTCGTGTCTGACACGTATTTTAAATTCGTGTTTCGTGTATTACACGTGTCAAACACGAATTTACCTGTTTAAACACGTATACGACACGATACAAATTCGTGTTGACACGTGACACGTATATATACATATGCACTTTATGGTTAAATTTTATATTTATAAAATATTAGGGACCAATTTCTTAAGAGTCAATAATTAGTTTATAGCACTAGGTTAAAAAAAGGCATTAAAAACGTGTTATTCGTGTTTTTGTGTAACACGATTAAAAAACATGTTTATTCGTGTTTTTGTGTAACACGGTTAAAAAACATGTCTATTCGTGTTGTGTCACGTGTCACACGAATTTTTTATGTGTCGTGTTTGATGCCCCAGACACGTTTTATAATTGGTGTTGTGTTCGTGTTTAACAAATTTGTGTCGTGTAAATTCGTGTCTGACACGAATACACAACATGCAGACACAGATTGTTAGGTCTAGGTAAGATGAAGGGGTGAGGTTGGAGGTGTGTTTATTTAAATAAATTAAAAAATCAAGGGTAAAATAGTCTTTTTAGGTAAGACAGGGACCAAACATGCAACAAAAACAAATTGTAGGGACCTTCGAGTTAAAAAAATAAGTTAGAGACCAAACGTGCAAATTACCCTAAACCATAGGGACCATTCGTGTAATTTACTCATAAGATTGCTTATGGAAAGATGTCATCCAGAGTATTCATAATCTGCATAACAATCCAGCCTTCGATATTGCTAGAAAATCTTCAAACGGAGTTTGGTGCAACATATGTAAGGTGGTGAAATCTCTCATATTGTATTGTACTTCTGGTTTCTTGCTGGTGTGTGCTTTTTTAATGATATTTGTGGTTTCCAAAATAAATAAATAATAACCGCTTTTAATATAAATGATAAAATAATTTCTACATAACTACACCGTTATTAATAGAGTTATTGTCACTGTAGCCCAACAATGTTTAGTATATTAGTTTAAATGGTCCCTCATGATTATTTTTTGCCTTTAAAGGGTACTAACTTGTGTTTTACCGGTTAATTTGGTACCTTACAGTGTCATGTTAGCTGCCAACTAGGCAGGTGAGTCAACAATGACTCAGTGGTGAGTCGACTCATCTTTGCCGGTTGTGTTTGTGTGGATTACCAGGTGTGTTTGTGTGGTATCTTATAGCAACAAAAACCACCATTGATTCACAACCTCCAAAAATCACAACACCACTACCCCTTATTTGGGTACACATAAATCGATGAGTTCTTGGCGATCATCTTCAACTCCACGAGATATGGTTTTTGACGATGATTATGACGGAGACGAAGATGAAACAGATTTAGATGATAAGATGATTAGAGATGATAATCAGGTGATACCTTGGTCATCTTGGCCGCCTTCACTGACATCCAGTTCCTCGGGAAGGAAAGAGTACTTTAGGAGTTTAGAAACTGATTTCAAGAAAACAATTTGATTTTCAAATTGATTTCAAGCAAACATCTTAGAAAAACGGTTTTAGAAACTGATTTCAAGCAAACATTTTGATTTAGAGAATGATTTTATATGCCGGTTAAAACCACCTTCACCTCGTTGCAGACTAATTCTCCAGATTCATAAGTGAAAAGAAATTCAAAATCAGGGAAAACATCTGCAACCGTGTCATACATGTCGAGAATTCGAAAGAGTTTTTCTGAAGATCTTTGCCCAATTGCAACTGCTTCCCCAAAATTCAACAGCTGCATCACACATCCTTTTGTTGTTTCAACGAAACTAATTTCTTTGATAAGTTCGGATTCACTGAAAACTTGTTCGCATAATCGTTTTTCCCCAAAAAGAAGAACCTTGACCACGATTTTAATTGCTTGAATCCATTTCTTCATTTTCTCATCCAAAATTTTCCATTCAATTTTCTGTACTTCTTCAATACTAAGCCTTTCAACTCCTTGAATGGATAAACACTCGTTTAAGACATCAGGCAGGACGTTACTGTAAACCTGACAACACTCTTTTTCATAGCCGGACCTAATCATCCGATCGACGATGACTTTCAGCTCCTTGATTGCTTTAGGATGGATCAAATCGACAAAAACATCACCACCTAAGCGCGGGCCTCTTTCGTGATGATACCCACTTCCGCTCCCACCATCTTCATCTTCTCTGTAGCTTTCAAAATCGTTCCCAATTTCAATCTCGTTTGACGGAAACGAGAATGAACCCTTGCGGATCGATCCTTAGAGTCGATCTATGTCGAGAGGGACTGTGTTACAGAGTGAACATCAGACTCTATGCTTAGTGTTCGATTCTACCGGAGTGAACATCAGGGCCATCGCTGGAGCCGAAGAAGACAGCGACGGGGCCGGAGAAGACAACATTAGAGCAGGTGAAGATGGAAGATGGTAAGGGATTTGATCGGATTTGAGTTCTAAAGAAAGCATTACATTAGGTGTTACACGTGGCAATTGAGTTGGCATTTAAACTTGCTGATTATGATGGGTGCCATCGGGTGACCCCTTCAAATTGTCCAGAATGACCTTTTAAAACCTAAAAATACAAGTTTGTGCCCTTCAAATACAAAAAATAGTCACGAGAGACCGTTTAAACCAATATCCTAAAGTTTGTTGAGCAACAATGACAATAACCCTTATTAATAAACAATAACAATGTTATTAATTGAGTGAGAGTTTTGAGTCCCATATGTGATTGATAATTTTTATCACGATGTTATCATATTTTCAACTTGTCAATTGTTTTGTGAATGAAAATCTTCTTTCAAACTTTAAAACGTTAAATGACTCAATTTCATGCCGATTGAACAAGAAAAAAATGAAAATATTTTTGCAAAAGGAAATGGTAAATTTAAGAATGGTTGTGGATATCCCGGTGAAACTCTTTTTACCTAATGATTGAACGAGTTTAAAACAACAAAAAAATATAAATAACTCATTTTTTATTGGGGTAAATGACACGTGGGAATCAACGAAGAAATGAAATAATTCATTTTATTGGGGTTAAAAAAACTGCAATTTTATTTGACTGAAAAATTATAAATAACTCGTTTTCTATAATAATCTTGGTAAATTAAAGTTTTTCACTCGTACCCAAAGTGAATATTACATGTATGAAATTAAACTCTTAAGTATGCTACAAAGGGACATATATGGCCAATGACATTCCTTCAACATTTGGCTTATTATTCTGCAGCAAAGCTAACTACAACACTTTTAAATGCTTGATTTGAGATCTTCAGAGTACAATACAGACTTCCAAGATGGATTTCTAGGTACAAATGTCTCCTGCCATATACAAAACAACACATTAGCTTCCATTAACAATTCAACCTTCTTAATCTCTATCATGAATGCTATCTCTAACTGTTGAATCCAAGTTCAAGAACAAATAAGACGATTTGATGAATCAGCAATTGAATCTTCTTAATCTTTATCGATGATTGTTATCCATAATTGGTAAATCCAAGAGCCTTCAAGTTCAAGAACGAAAAACAGAACATTTGATGAATTAACTATTCAATCTTCTTAGTCTGTATTGATTATTGATGTCGAAAATTGGTTACTGATCAATCAAAGGGGGTTTAAAATATATAACCTGCATAAACCATCCTACTTCTAGGTGAAACATTTATAACATGTATGCAGTATGCTTTTCATTCGAGTGAAATTGATATAATCGGAGAGGAAAGACATTCATGATGATAAAACGCGGAGGAAACGTTCATACAATCGAAAAAACCCTAAAATTGATCTACAAAATTGAAGAAGGATGGAGGTAGATAAAGCTTACGGAGATGTAAGAGCAGGTAGGGATAACGGATAAGGAGTTGGATTGAGCGTGATTGAAGGCGGCAACAGCGAGATGTGAAGCTAAACCTAAGCCTCTCTTGCTTGATGGAACGAAGGTGTGAACTATATCCATCAATTTTCCACCGTTTCTCAACTCGTACTGCAAGTATGCTTGCTTGTCCTCTGTTTCAAACCTTTTCTGTCTCTCGTTCCATACTATCTTCGCCGCCGCTGGTCCGCCGCTCCCCGTCGCCATATATTTCTGTCGATCGCTTTACTATTAACCAGGGGGAAATTTTGTTTATACGACGTTAAATATATATTAAAAAACGATCCATATATTTTATATTGGTTAATTTAAAAAAAAATAGGACACCCCGTCCCGAGTTCAACTTAAGGAGAGAAAAGAAAGAAAATATTACAAAACGATCCATATATTTTATATTGGTTAATTTAAAAAAAAATAGGACACCCCGGCCCGAGTTCAACTTAAGGAGAGAAAGGAAAGGAAATAAGTGGAAATGAGAAGAAAATAAAAGAAATTGATGTTTCCGAGTTTTATTAAAGAAGGGAATTGGAAGGAAGTGGAGGAAAATGGGAGGATTACTTTCCCTCCTAACTTTCCTTCCGATTTGGGAGGATTTGGAAAAAAAGAACAAAATAATTTATTTTCCTTCCACTTCTCTCCAACTCGGGAACACAAAAGAAAATTTTGTTTTATTTTCCTTTCTCTTCTTTTCTCTCGTGACTTTCTTTTCTCTTCTCTTCTTTTCTTTTGTTAAACTCGGGAACGAGGCGTAAATATGTGAAAACTTTAAATTTATAAAAATAAAAAATAATAAATTATTAAACTTGAAATGTTTTTTTATATTTTAAATTTACACAAATAATTTAAATAAATAAACAAAAGAATATAATAAACTTTAATTTGAGAATTTTGAAATTAGAATGTAAGTTCATTAATGAAATTAATATCTATTTATTAGTAAATTTAATGTAATTACTACATTAAAATATTATGTGAAATTTATTAAAATAAAAAAAACTCATAAAATGACATGTGAAAAGGAAATTAATTAAAAATAACCATAAAATAACATTTGACAAATTGAATGAGAGTGTGACATATGACTAAAAAAACTTTCATTTATTAGACTAAACTAGAGTTTTTATTCATTTTTCAGGGCATATAACATTTTAGCCCCAAAATGTTTTTCGAATTGGATTAATTAGTTCTTAAATTTTTTTTAGTGTTTTTTAGGGGTCTAAGGTGGTTGTTGTTTTGTATTTTTGATCAGTGATACCTAATTTAACCGGTTTCATAAACCACAAAAGCATTTGAAGCTAATGTGACTTCTTGTCACCAATGAATTTCAGGGTTTTGCTTTAAAAGAGTCCACCATTTGTTTCTCTCCTCATCATTTTCTCTTCGTCTCTTGTTTCCTCCTTCATAATAGGGTCAAACTCTATCACCAGTTTTAGCGGGATGTTGAAATTGTTGAGATTAGGCTCCATCCACCTCGTCTGTCTTAGGATTTTCCTCACAAAACGACTGTAAAGGATCTTGTTCTCATCCAGTTTTCGCCGGAGATCAGTTGTCGCCTTACTCACCTTACACTCATCGAAAATCAATGGTTTTTTATTTAGATCGTAAGAGTTTAAATGTGATAGTTAACTAGATTGTAATTGAGAAATCGAAACAATGAATTGAAATGAAAATCAATTGAACTGTAATAACACAAAAAGGGAAAAGATTGTGTAGAGATTGAACTAACATTATGAAGTAATTTAGGGCTCGGAGAATTAGGGAAGATGGTCCGTCTTGAAGCACTTTGAGGTTTTCGCAGAGATCTCTAGAGAAACAAAAGTGTTACCTGGATATAAATATTATCGGTGACACTTCATGACTACATTGACAGTCTCACACGACTGTAAAGGATCCTTCTTCTAATCTAGTTTTCACTGGAGATCAAATTTCGCCCGACTCACCTCCTCCACCTCATCCCACGCCACTTTGCACTTGTCGGAATCAAGACCCTCGCAAACCTATGTCACTTCAACAACTTTCAACTCAATCAACTCCTTTAGCTTTTCCTCTCTCACCCGTGTTCTTTTATATTTGGCCGATCCTCTTCCTCCTATTCCATTTCACAACAATTGATCCGACATCTCGTTGTACTCGTCGTATGACATATTGGAAGAGTATAAGATTGGATTTGAAGGAGTACCTTGAACAAATCTGAAAGATGATGGTAACTTCAAGCTCTATATTGTCACACCCCCAAACCAGAATGGCGGAAATGTCTGAGGGTGGATGACTCCATGAACAATATCATAACTTGATGAATAATAGCGATCAAAGCAACACAACCCTCATAATTATAATTGGGAAAATTACATTTGTTGTCTGTTTCAATTCCAATACATTACGACAAAAATGAATAGTGTGATGTTGTAATGTCCATCCTCACAACTTTGTAATTACCTTGCTTAACGATTCCCTGAGAATACAAGTAGTTTGAAAATGTGTCAACAATTAAGTTGGTAAGTTCATAAGAGTTTTGAATGTGAAAAATCTATAACTTTTTCTTGTAGAATAATAGTGTATGTTCCAGAAAATCCAATATTTTCTTAAAACGAGTTGTAGTCTTAAAAACCCTAAGAAAAAAAATGTATAAGTACTTTTGTACTTGAAGATAAGATTATGTAGTTTTATTATATAAAACCATTTGAGTGAAAGTTGCCCTGTAAACCAAATGTATCATTGATTTCCCAATACGAGTTTTGTATGTGAAAAATCTGTAACTTTTCCTTGTAGAATGATAGTGTATGTTCCAGCAAATCCAATATTTTCTTAAAATGAGTTGTAGTCTTAAGAACTCTAAGACCAAAAATGTATAAGTACTTCTGTACTTAAAGATAGTATTATGTAGTTTTATTCTTATATAAAACCATATGAATATATGTTATCTCCGTAAACCAAATGTATTGTTAATACCCTATGTGAGTTCTTATAACCATGCTAAAATCGTAGTTGACCTGCTGCGGCGTTCTTCAGGCGTCAGAATGTTATGACAATTGTCACTCAAGAACTGCCGGTTTAGCTGTAGCAAACGGCTTAGGTGCGGGATTGTCAGTCCCGTATAGATCTATATACAAGTATCACGCTCTCTTACGGGAGATTCTGGTTATAATAAAAGACTTTTGTAGGTACTCTGGTAGGTACGGTGAAGACTATGTCTCACAAAATTATATTAACATGTTTACGTATAGTGTAATGAACGCCCTTTTGTAACTGGAAATATTACATTTCCATAGTGATTACATAGTGTAAAATAATTATACATTTAAATAATTATGTTTTCGCCCCAAAATGGTAAAATAGTGTTAATGACCCATAAACTACACCCATTGTCGTTTGTCATATATGTTTTGTTGTGTCCACATATATATATATATATATATATATATATATATATATATATATATATATATATATATATATATATATATATATATATATATATATATATATATATATATATATATATTAGTTAGGTTGTTTAGATGTTTTAACAGATTATATCATATAATTTTACATCTAATTATACTATAAAAACATTTAGTATGATAAAGCCAACTTTTTCTAGTCTTCGGCCTTTTTAACGTCACTAACAGGTAAAAATTAGATTTTTTTTGTAAACTTTATAAAATTTATTTTTAACTTTTTCTGTCCATGTTTTTAGAAAAATTATAGAAAAATCATCATACATTGAAATTTGGATTCGTAAACTCTCACAGGTTAGAAAATGAGTCTACTTTGTCCATAATTTTTACCCTGGCCTTAAGTGGTTCCTAACCAGAGTGAAAATGTTTATTTTCACAGACTTATCCGAAAATATTCTGAAATGATAGACAGTTTTGTAAAAGTCACCATAGATAGTAGAAAAATCGTATGAACGTACGTGAGTAGTCCTTAAAAAGGTATAGACCTGAACTATTTACATATTGTACAATTTTGAAATCTATTAATTTTAAGAAGGGTAAAACAGTTCGTGAATAGACCATAATTTTTCTATAAAAAGCTGATATTTACGCTTAGATATGTTTTAGTGACATAACTTGTATTTTTTTGTTTGCAAAGCCTTTAAATTATCAAAATAGGATTTGTTTAGAGTGTGTTCTCCCCCAAAACTTGTAAAACATAAAAGGCGCCATAGAAAACTCGCATTTACATAAAACGTTAGATTTTTAAGGTTTTTTTTTTTTTTTTTTTTTTTTTTTTTTTTTTTTGCAAAACTAAATCTTTGGTATTTTGACTAGTTTCAAGACATATGTTCCAAATAACATATATTGGTTTAAATCCCACAAAAATGGTGTATTGACTTGGTTATAACCATTTTTTTCTAGAAAAGTCATATTATGTTTATCAAAACCCTAGTTTTTATAGTTTTGTTTTTGTGACCTTTTTCTCAAGACCATATAATTTGTTTATACTTATTTTTCATAGTTTTGTATTTCTAAACAAACATACCACATGTAAATGTTCAAATAACTAAGTAACAACATCTTTTCATGAATACAATATTTTTACACAACTTGAAGAAGAAGCATGTATAACAACATGTGTTATTATACAAGTTTACTTGTATCCCCCCCCCCCCCCCCCCCTAAAACTTGGAAAAACTTGAAAATGAAGGGGTATAAACTCACCTAATGTGTGTTTTCTTGATGAATGAAAGGTTGTAGATGGAAAGTTTCAATTCAAGAACACTTGAAGAACACTTTGAAGATTTGAAGATCCTATGAATAGTAACACGTGACAATGTGTGTAAATGGGTTGAAACTAATATATAAGTGTGTAGAATCACTAGATTATGAAGGAAATACTTACCAAAAACTCAAGAACCACTTGGAAGAATTTAGCTATGGAAGTGGAGAGCTCTTTCTTAGAGAAGAAGAAGAAAATGATGAAGATGAATGTGAGAAAAAGGTCGTTCGGCCCTAAGTTAAAGAGAGAGGGGGAAGGAGGGTGGGGGTAGGGTGGGTTATGGGGGTGGTATGGGGGACATGGATGAGACTAAAGGTAAGCTACTATAGGGTTTAGGTGGTTGCCCCTTCAAGATGAAGGTACAACTTAATAACTAGTGAGTTTTTTTTATAAAAAAAAGTCAAACCTTTATAAAATCTTGGTATTTTTATAAAAATGATGACGTTTTTATAAAATAAAGATGGTATAAAGGATGTATAAAATATTTACTCTGAATTATAAAAATTCAAATTATTATAAAGTTCATTATTATTAAAAATAACAATACTTTACATGAAAGTTAGTTGGAACTCCCAAGTTCTTGCCGCTAAAGGATTTAGTTTCCCACGTTTTCCAAAATGTATCATTCCCTTCCAAGGTGAGATCTTCAACATTACGCGGTCACTAACCTGGAATTCCAAGGTTTTTCGTCGTTTATCCGCATAACTCTTTTGTTGGTCCTGAGATGCCTTTAGTCGTTCACGGATCTGAACGATCTTCTCTGTTGTTTCCTGTATGATCTCAGGGTCAGTGAGGGTGCTATTGGTCGTTTGACCCCTTAGCCAGTTAGGAGTCCCCAACTTTAGCCCAACACAATGGTGATCTGTACTTGCGCCCATAGAGGGATTCAAATTTAGCAACCTTAATGCTCGAGTGATAACTGTTGTTATATGAGAAATCGATGAATGGTAAATGGGTATCCCAAGCTTTACTGAAATCTATCACATAAGCTCTCAAAATATCTTCCAATGTTTGAATAGTTCTCTCGCTTTTCCCGTCGGTTTGTGGGTGATAGGCTGTACTCATGTCAAGTCGGGTTCCCAAGGACTTCTTGTAACGACTGTCAAAATGCAAGGCGAATCGACTATCCCAATCCGAGATAATAGGCAGTGGCACACTGTGTAGTCTCACAATCTACTGGAGATATGTTCTTGTCTACTTTTACATCTTATCCGTCACTTTGTTTGATAGGAAGTGTGCGGATTTGGTTAGTTTGTGTACGATCACCCAAATGGTATTGTGTCCACCCGTACTCTTGGGCAACTTTGTCATGAAGTCAGTGGTAATCACCTTCCACATCCATTAAGGTGTTTCTGGTTGTTGTAACAGCCCAAAGGGCTTCTAGTATTCTACTTTGACCTTAGAACAGGTTAGGAACTTACCTACGTAAGTGGCAATCTCTTCTTTCATGTTTGGCCACCAATACACCCCTTTCAGGTCCCGGTGCATCTTGTATGCCCTAGGGTGAATGGAGTATTTTGTCTTGTGTGCCTCGTTCATGATCAAATCCCTATGATCGTTACACTTTGGCGTCCAGATTCGATTCATGAAATATTGTATTCCGTCATCTCTGAGTTTAAATTTTTATCCATTCCTCGCAGTACTTTCTTCTTTGTTGACTACATGTCCTTGGAAGTTGTGACATCCCCAAAATCTCGTCCAGAAAAGACCGATTTTCATTTATGCTTTTAAAATAATTTCAGAGTAAATCCTTTTGATTTGAAAGAGTTGCGGAATTTGTTCCCAAAAACAAAGTATGATAAAATAATTTTTACCAAAGCATTTCATAAAAGAAATGTATTTTCATTATATAATCAAAACTCGGGATGTCATGTTCCGATACAGACCATAAAGCATAAACGATAACATTACACGTCATTCAACAAATATATACATATACAGACTTGTAAACAAAACCACTTGATGGTTCATCCATCTTATGCCCTTGCGCCACTTCCTGTAATACAAATAAACTGAGTGGGTCAGGCTTGGGAGCCTGGTGAGCATATAGGGTTTTCAACCCACAATAAATAATTATATTTAATTTCACCAACCAACGATAACCCGATTACCCATTCCCGTTATCCTCACTTTACGTCCCTAAAACAACATCTATCTCAAGGGACCTAATCTAGGATTTTCATCGGGACGAACATTACTGCTAAGGGGTTTCCTCAACAATAGATATCCTAAAGGCAACCATGAGGGGGATTGAGTACACCGGTGAACACATCGTTCACAACACCTACAAGTTATGAACCTGCTAGCGTTCCACTAGACTGTCTAGAAAGAGTCTGTGGTCGTTATTCATACTCCGTTGAATAACTAGATCAACAACAACAACATCGAGGCCTCTCATCTGTTTATCACACATCAACTATCTACCCATGTTCTACCCAACATATTAGTAGATAAATATATATATTTTTATACATAGTTTAAAACCTGTATAGCATTTTCATTCAATACATATTCCACATAACAAATGAGGCACACCCACATCACACGTATTCCATAGAAAATAATTCAGATGTATGAGATAGAAGAGTGTGAATATTCATTCACACACATAACAACAAAATTATACACATAACACGTATTTCGTATAGAATACTTCATAATTATGCGTTAGAAGAAAGTAACTACACACTCACATAACACGTATTTCATAGCAAATACTTAATATTTATGTGTTAGAAGAAAGTAACCACACACTCACTTGATCAGAAGATGATCGGACAGCACTACGACTTGCAGAAGTAGTATTCTTCGGTAGATCTGGAAGATCTTCACAAAAACCGGTCTCCTCGCGGGGAGAGCTTCGGCTCGGGGATCGCACTTCTCGGGATCTCGGGAGCGTAAAACTTCCTTCTTAACTTGGATATGAGATCCGGTGTGTCGGGATGGCTTCGGAGGTTTACACGCAGAGCTTCGACACGAAAAAGAGAAGAATTGAGCAAATATGCCCGGAACCCTCGCATCCTATTTATAGGAGGCTGAAGCCTCGCAGTACGCTGGGCGTACAACCGTACACGGGGCGTACGCGTCCGAATTCATCACTGCATGCGTCATCCGAAGAACTCGAGTGCGAGGCGTGTCATGTTTCGTTGTACGCTGGGCGTACTTCGGATCAGATCGGTGACTCATTTGGATATACATCCGAATTAAAGATTAAATTTAAATATTAAATATTTAATAAACTTCGGAAATTCATATCTTCTTCATACGAACTCCGTTTTCGATGTTCTTTATATCCACGCGTAGGTGAGACTACGCTCTACAACTTTCGTTTAGACTCCGTCGGCTAATTTTGAATTTATTTTTATTATTTATTTTTTTAGTAGGCCGGGGCAGGAAAACTTCGTTATAAATTCATAACTTCTTCGTCCGACGTCCGTTCTCGCCTATCTTTTTATCGCTTCGCTACCACTAAAGAGATATTCGATTCTCGTTTAGATTGTTTCGGCTAAAAACCGCTCGATCTCAAATCGAGTATTCGGGCTGCATACCGCTAAGTCGAAACTTCAGAAAATCATAAGTTCCTCATACGAAGTCAGATTTAGGCGTTCTATATATATTGGGAAACCTCGTTTCGGCCATTACAACTTTATATAAAGATATCGAGTTTATTTTACACTTAAATTTTGATGCTTATTTTTATTCTTAATCAATCAAATCACATAATTAAGCAAAAAACACATAATACTTAAATAATACACTTCTATTATTTCAAAACGGGTTACAAAGGTTAACCTAGACTATTATATCAACATTAATGACAAGCCCAGAAACACAGGCGTTACAATTCTCTCCACCTTAAAATGATTCCGTCCCCAGAATCACACATCAACAAACAAATGCGGATAGCGACCCATCATGTCACTCTCCGTCTCCCAGGTGATGTTCGGCCCATTCGTGTGTTTCCATCTGACAAGCACTAACTCGACCATCTTGCGTCGCAACTTCTTATTCTTTCGGTCAACGATTGCCTCTGGTTCTTCAATCAACCTTTTGTTCTCATCGATTCTCAACTCCGAAAGTGGAATCATGTCAGGAACTTCTCCCGTGAACTTCCTCAAATAACACACATGAAAAGTGTTATGAATTCCATTCAGTTCTTCTGGTAGTTCGAGCTTGTAAGCTTGGTTCCCAATCCTCTGAAGAACTTTAAATGGTCCAATAAACCTTGGACTTAATTTTCCCCTTTTACCGAATCTTATAAGTCCCTTCCACGGCGAGACTTTAAGCAAAACCGAATCTCCAACTTCAAAAGTCATCGGTCTTCGCTTGTTGTTAGCATAGCTCTTTTGACGATCCTGGGCTGCTAACATTCTTTCCCTAATTATTTTCACCTTTTCAGCAGTTTGATGGACTATCTCCGGTCCCATACACTGCTTTTCCCCAACCTCAAGCCAAAAAGACGGCATACGACACTTCTGTCCATACAAAGCTTGATAAGGTGCCATCTTTATGCTCGAGTGGAAACTATGATTATAGGAAAATTCTACCAAAGGTAAATGTTCATCCCAATTACCTAGGAATTACAGGGTACATGCTCTCATCATATGTTCAAGTGTTTGTATCATTCGTTCGCTCTGACCATCAGTTTGTGGATGGTAAGCTGTACTTAAACACAACTTGGTACCCAATTCCTCTTGTAGACTTTTCCAAAACCTCGAGGTGAAACGGCTGTCATGATCCGATACAATCGTTAACGAAACACCGTGAAGCCTCACAATTTCTTTCACGTAAGAATTCGCAAGCTTATCCATATACCATTTCTCCTTGGCTGCTATGAAATGCGCACTCTTAGTGAATCGATCAACGACCACACAAATCATGTCGTGACCACTTTTTGTTTTGGGCAGTTTAGTGACAAAATCCATAGCAATGTCTTCCCACTTACCCATAGGCACAGACGATGGTTCTAAACTCCCGTACGGTTTCTGATGTTGTGTCTTGACTCTCACACAAGTCACACACTCGGCCACATACTTTGCAACATCAAGCTTCATCA
This sequence comes from Lactuca serriola, assembly GCF_051521515.1. NCBI lineage: Eukaryota > Viridiplantae > Streptophyta > Magnoliopsida > Asterales > Asteraceae > Lactuca > Lactuca serriola. Next base: position 160,120,238 of record NC_136413.1, on the reverse strand, counting down.
TCGGCCACCAGTAGTAGGGTTTCAGGTCCCTATACATTTTAGTGCTACCGGGATGAATCGAGTACATGGTCTTGTGAGCTTCTTCCATCAGAAGATCTCTGATTCCTCCTGTCTTAGGTATCCAAATCCGATCTTGGAACACCTTCAGTCCATGACTGTTTATACCGAACACCAACGTTTTGCCCAAACGTTCCTACTTTTGGTCATTCTTCTCAGAAGCTTCCTCTTGAGCTTTCTTTATACTTTCCACAATTGTCGAGACAACTTCAATTCTCAACACTCTTGGCCTTTTCCTTTCAAGATTGACTTTCCGACTGAGAGCATCAGCAACAACATTAGCTTTACCGGGGTGGTAAAGTATCTCACAGTCGTAGTCCTTAAGTAACTCTAGCCAACGTCGTTGCCTCATATTCAATTCTTTTTGATTAAAGAGATATTGGAGACTCTTATGATCAGTAAAAAGTTTGCACTTCGTGCCATAGAGGTAATGCCTCCATATTTTCAGAGCGAAAACTACCGCTGCCAACTCCAAATCATGAGTCGGGTAGTTCTTTTCATGCTCTTTCAATTGTCGAGACGCATATGCGATCACCTTATCCCTTTGGGTCAAAACACAACCCAATCCAACCCCAGACGCATCGCTATATACAGCGAAGTCTTCAACTCCATCGGGTAGAGAAAGTATCGGTGCCTCACATAGTTTCTTCTTTAGCTTCTCGAATGCTTCATTATGCTTATCACTCCAAGCATAGGTAGCTCCTTTGTGGGTCAAAGTTGTTAATGGACTAGCGATCGAAAAAAAGCCTTGGATAAACCTTCGGTAATATCTGGCTAATCCTAAAAAGCTTTGGATTTTCGTAGGACTTTTTGGTTGCTCCCACTTCATCACAGCTCTTTGCTGGATCAACCATTATCCCTCCTTGGTTGACCACGTCACCCAAGAATTGGACTTCTCGAATCCAAAAATCACATTTGGATAACTTTGCATACATCTTCTCCTTCTTCAAGACTTCCAACACTTCTCGCAAGTGTCTGCCATGCTCTTCTTGGCTCTTTGAATAAATCAGAATGTCGTCAATGAACACTATCACGGATTTAGCAAGGAACGGATTACAAACCCTATTCATCAAATCCATGAATGCTGCTGGAGCATTGGTTAGTCCAAACGACATAACCAAAAACTCGTAGTGTCCATATCGTGTTGTGAATGCAGTCTTCTCTATATCCTGCTCTCTTACTTTCAGCTGATGATATCCTGACCTTAGGTTGATCTTTGAAAAATAACTTGAACCTTGTAGTTGATCGAACAGGTCATCAATCCTCGGCAACGGGTATCTATTCTTTATCGTTGCTTTATTCAGCTCCCTGTAATCAATGCACATCCTCATACTTCCATTTTTCTTCTTTACAAATAACACCGGAGCTCCCCAGGGCGATGAACTAGGTCTAATGAAACCTTTGTCCAATAACTCCTGAAGTTGCATCATCAGCTCCTTCATCTCCGTCGGTGCTAATCGGTAAGGTGCTTTTGCTATTGGCGTCGTTCCTGGTAACAAGTCTATTCTGAACTCCACTTGTTTATCAGGTGGTAATCTAGGAAGATCTTCGGGAAATACTTCCGGATAATCACACACCACTGTAATACTCTGCATCACCTTCTTTTCCTTCTTAGCATCGATCACGAATGCTAAATATGATGTACATCCCTTGGTCAAACACTTCATGGCTTTCATTAGGGAAATGATTCCAGAATTTACTCGTCGTTTATCCCCGTACACCATAAATGAATCTTTCCCAGGCGGGTTTACTTTAACTATCTTCTTCTTGCATAAAATTTCGGCATCATTGGCGCTAAGCCAATCCATTCCCAAAACAATGTCGAAACCATTAAGTTCGATAGGCAATAATTCCTCGTGAAACTTATTCCCATTAAGGTCGATTAAGATGTTTTTCATACGATGGCTAACAGGTACAAACTTGCCACTAGCAACTTCGACTAATAAAGCATTATCTAGTCTATCAACAGGCAAAGCTAGTTTTCTACCAAACTCATGCGAAATAAAGGAGTAGTTGGCTCTACAATCAAACAAAATTTGAGCAAGTAATTCGTTTACGAGAAAGGTACCTGAAGCGATATCAGCTTCATCTTTTGCAGCCTCAAGTGTCATCTGGAAGGCTCTCGCCTTCGGCTTTGGTGAAATGTTGGGCTTAGCTGCTTCCTTCTTCTTCGGACAGTCTTTCAAAATGTGCCCCTCTTCATTACAACCAAAACACATCCTTTTGTTGTTCGGACACTCATTGGCAAAATGCCCAATTTTTCTGCACTTGTAGCAAGTTACATCCTCACTACATTTCCCAAAGTGCTTTTTCTTACACTTATCACACCACTTCGCTTCGCCTCCTTTTCCTCCACCAAACTTTTTCGAATCAGATTTTGAAAATTTGCTTTTCTTACCGGAACCAGATGATCCCTCAAACTTTCTCTTCTCACCAACCTCAACCTTGTCGGTGGTTCTCCCCTTAATCATGTTCTCAACAGACTTGGCAGGCCAGATAGCTGCCTCTAGAGTATGTGCCTGACGTACTGGCACCTCATACTCCTATGGGAGTCCTTTTGCGTATCGGTCAACCTTTGTCAGCTCGTCTGGCACGATGCGCAATTAAAACTCCATCTTATCGGTAAAGTTATTAGTGTATTCATCAACTGACATGCTGCCTTTTGTCAATGCCAAAAACTTATTCTCCAAATCCAACAAATTTTGGGCCTAACAGAACTTGCGTTTGAACTGCACCAAGAATTCTGCCCATGTCAATTGTAGTGGCTCATTAGCGCTCAAAGTCTTCCCTAAAGTGTTCCACCAACGAACGACTCCACCTCGGAACCGGTGCACTGCATAGATAGTCTGCAACTTGCCTCTGCAGCCACAAGTCATGAAGGCCAACTCCATTTCTGAGATCCAATCCATAACTCCAATCAGATCCTCCTTTCCATTGAAGGTTGATGGTTTGCAAGTTAGAAAGTCCTTGTACTTGCATCCCATTCCATCATTCCTTCCGTCATGGTTGTTTTGCCTAACTATCGGTGGGTTGGCTTGACCAACAGACCCACTGAAGTTTCCACCTTCCGAGTGCCATTTATTTAATTCGGGCTCTTCCACACGAATTGACAGTTCTTCACGATTCTGTTGAAGCAACCGCCTAGTCTTCTCCATTTGACGATCCAACATTGTTTGAATCATCATTTGCACACCAGCCATGGTTATTGGCTCAGGTGCTGCTGCTACGACAGGTATTTGTTCAATCAATAGTGGTTGATTCCTGTTTTCATCAGCATTTGCAACTCCACTTCTTGTTCTCACCATTTTTGATCTACACACCGAATAAGGTGAAATTAGATCCTCATTCACGATAGATATTCAAATCATCCTTATCACTCCGAAACGTTTACATGTTAGTTCTAATACCGTAGACATACGCTTAGAATCCTACACACATAAGGTTTCCACATCCGGTCGGCAACAGACCATAGTCCGAACAATTAATATCATATATGGCAACATATAACATTTAGCACGTAAAAGCATTTTAGGCAACTTTCCTAAAATAAACTAGTGCTCGTGTCAAAAATCCAATAGACACTTAACTCAAATTTCCACTTAGCATTCTAAGTTTCAGTCTAGAAATCCTAAAAATTCCTAGTTCGCTTAAACTAATGCTCTGATACCAACTGTGACATCCCCAAAATCTCGGCCAGAAAAGACCGATTTTCATTTATGCTTTTAAAATAATTTCAGAGTAAATCCTTTTGATTTGAAAGAGTTGCGGAATTTGTTCCCAAAAACATAGTATGATAAAATAATTTTTACCAAAGCATTTCATAAAAGAAATGTATTTTCATTATATAATCAAAACTCGGGATGTCATGTTCCGATACAGACCATAAAGCATAAACGATAACATTACAAGTCATTCAACAAATATATACATATACAGACTTGTAAACAAAACCACTTGATGGTTCATCCATCTTATGCCCTTGCGCCACTTCCTGTAATACAAATAAATTGAGTGGGTCAGGCTTGGTAGCCTGGTGAGCATATAGGGTTTTCAACCCTTAATAAATAATTATATTTAATTTCACCAACCAACGATAACCCGATTACCCATTCCCGTTATCCTCACTTTACGTCCCTAAAACAACATCTATCTCAAGGGACCTAATCTGGGATTTTCATCGGGACAGACATTACTGCTAAGGGGTTTCCTGAACAATAGATATCCTAAACGAAACCATGAGGGGGATAGAGTAAACCGGTTAATACATCGTTCACAACACCTACAGGTTATGAACCTGCTAGCGTTCCATTGGACTGTCTAGAAAGAGTCTGTGGTCGTTATTCATACTCCGCTGAATAACTAGATCAACAACAACAACATCGAGGCCTCTCATCTGTTTATCACACATCAACTATCTACCCATGTTCTACCCAACATATTAGTAGATAAATATATATATTTTTATACATAGTTTAAAACCTGTATAGCATTTTCATTCAATACATATTCCACATAACAGATGAGGCACACCCACATGACACGTATTTCATAGAAAATAATTCAGATGTATGAGATAGAAGAGAGTGAATATTCGTTCACACACATAACAACAAAATTATACACATAACACGTATTTCGTATAGAATACTTCATAATTATGCGTTAGAAGAAAGTAACTACACACTCACATAACACGTATTTCATAGCAAATAGTTAATATTTATGTGTTAGAAGAAAGTAACCACACACTCACTTGATTAGAAGATGATCGGACAGCACTACGACTTGCAGAAGTAGTATTCTTTGGTAGATCTGGAAGATCTTCACAAAAACCGGTCTCCTCGCGGGCAGAGCTTCGGCTCGGGGATCGCACTTCTCGGGATCTCGGGAGCGTAAAACTTCCTTCTTAACTTGGATATGAGATCCGGTGTGTCGGGATGGCTTCGGGGGTTTACACGCAGAGCTTCGGCACGAAAAAGAGAAGAATTGAGCAAATATGCCCGGAACCCTCGCATCCTATTTATAGGAGGCTGAAGCCTCGCAGTACGCTGGGCGTATAGCCGTACGCGGGGCGTACGCGTCCGAATTCATCACTGCATGCGTCATCCGAAGAACTCGAGTGCGAGGCGTGTCATGTTTCGCTGTACGCTGGGCGTACTTCGGATCAGATCGGTGACTCCTTTGGATATACATCCGAATTAAATATTAAATTTAAATATTAATTATTTAATAAACTTCGGAAATTCATATCTTCTTCATATGAACTCCGTTTTTAACGTTCTTTATATCCACGCGTAGGTGAGACTACGCTCTACAACTTTCGTTTAGACTCCGTCGGCTAATTTTGAATTTATTTTCATTATTTATTTTTTTAGTAGGCCGGGATAGGAAAACTTCGTTATAAATTCATAACTTCTTCGTCCGACGTCCGTTGTCGCCTATCTTTTATCACTTCGCTACCACTAAAGAGATATTCAATTCTCGTTTAGATTGTTTCGGCTAAAAACCGCTTGATCTCAAATCGAGTATTCGGGCTGCATACCGCTACGTCGAAACTTCATAAAATCATAAGTTCCTCATACGAAGTCAGATTTGGGCGTTCTATATATATTCGGAAACCTCGTTTCGGCCATTACAACTTTATGTAAAGATATCGAGTTTATTTTACACTTAAATTTTGACGCTTATTTTTATTCTTAATTAATCAAATCACATAATTAAGCAATTAAGCACAAAACACATAATACTCAAATAATACACTTCTATTATTTCAAAACGGGTTACAAAGGTTAAGCTAGACTATTATATCAACATTAATGACAAGCCCAGAAACACAGGCGTTACAGAAATCTACCTTTTGTAAGCAGAGCTCGCACTTCGAGAACTTTGTGTAAAGTTTCTCTTTTCGTAGTAATTCTAGTTTTGATTGTAAGTGTTGCTTATGCTCCTCTTCACTTCATGAGTACATCAATATATTATCAATGAATACGATCACAAATTTGTCTAGGTACAGTCTGCATATGTGATTCATGAGGCCTATGAATACTATTGGATCATTGGTCAATCCGAATGACATAACTTACAAACTTTTAGTGACCATATCGGGTTCTAAAAGCCGTTATAGGGACATCTTTCTTCCTGAACTCTAAGTTGATGGTATCCTGATCGCAAATCGATCTTTGAGAAGTAGTCGGATCCTTGTAATTAGTTGAATAAATCATCGATCCTGGGAAGTAGGTACCGATTCTTGACAGTTGGTTTTTTCAATTCCCGATAGTCAATACAAATCCTAATGGATCCATCTTTCTTCTTCACGAATAAGACTGGCGCTCCTCAGGGTGAGAAACTTGGTTTAATGAATCCCTTGTCTAATAATTTGTGTTGTTGACTAGACAATTCTTACATTTCCGCCAGGGCCAGTCTGTGCGAAGACTTTGCTACGGGGGCTGCTTCTGCGATTATGTAGATTATGAACTCGACTTGCCGTACATGTGGTAACCCCTGGGAGGTCTTCTGGAAACACATCAGGAAAATCACGGACTTTTGGTATGTCTAATATTTCCTTCACCTCTTTCTGCTAGTCCACTATGTGTGCTAGAAATGCATAATACTTTTTGTGCAAGTGCTCCTGCGCCTGGATGCACGAGATGATTCGGAGGCCCTTGCTGTGTTTGTGGGTTCTGGTTTAGTAGTTGTTTGAACTTATGACTAACAAAGATTTTCTCGGCACCACTGTCGAAAAGTACATCGGCATAGGAGTTATTGATAGGGAATGTACCAATTACATCGGTGGGCTCCTGCATTGTTTCTCTTATTCCCTAGTGGATGCCTTGGTCAGTCAACTAATAAGCGATGCGTTTTGCACTGTCAGAGGTGGTTGGTAAAGAAGAAATGACCATCCCTTGGATTTATGGGGTAAGACATTAGATGTATCGCTCTATCCTTTTGTACCCAGGAGTAACCATTCCTGGGCACAAGACAGCCAGATCATTAAAGCGGTTGATGTAAGCCGCTATCTCAGAATCCTTCATTGTGAGATTACAGAGTTCTTGTTCGAAGCCTTGCATCTCACTCCTCGGACAATATTCCTCTATTATCATGACTTTCAACTTTTCCCAACTCACGGCGTTCGCAGTATTGAAGCCCATAGTCTTTACATGGCCATCCCATCTTGTCAAGGCAGAATCCATGAATATGTAGGCAACGAATTTCACCTTGCACTCGTCCGTACATGAGTTGATCTCAAAAACTTATTCAATCTTCTCGAACCAACGTGATAGTTCGATCACTTCCCCGTTTCCATAGAAGTTTTTGGGTTTACAGTTGGAAAAGTCCTTGTATGAGCAAGTCCATGAGCTTTCTCGGCTGTCGTTATGGAAATTGTTGTTTACGTGTCCTGACCCCTTGTGTCTATCAGTGTGGTAGTTGTCTACTACGGTTGCTACCCTTGTCTCAGCTGCTAGGGATTTCACTCCAAGGCAGCCATCTTTCCCTCTAAGGAGTGTACGTGGGTCGTAGTGTCCACCCGCTCACCCCATAGAGCTAGTATGATCTCCTAATGGCAATCTTGATCTTCGTAGAAGCATCAAACTCGTACCACCATGATTTTGGCCTTGCCTTCGATCTATATCATTAATGATGGTTTGTACTCGTGTGCCTAGGAGGGACACTCATGGTACCATAATGGGTAGTGCTTGGTGTGCGGGGGTGCTAGGGCTCGAGGCATGGTGCGATGGATACATGCCAAATATGGGTCGTAGACCATCCTCTCTCGCTCGTGTGTGTAGCTATGCCACCCATTGTGGAGGTGCATCCTGAAAAGAGGGAAGTGGAAGGGCTCATCTCTGCCCTTGATGGGATAAGTCTTGTCAATGATCTCCCTGATGTGTATCTCCTCGTCTGACTCCTCCTCAGAATCCTCTTCCGGATCTTCCTCAAGATTTTCCTCATGAATCTCCTCAATACATCCACCATTCCCATTGTTTGGAAAGTAAGGGTTTCCAGCCGTAACATCCCCAAAATACAGGCCAAAAATTTTATTTTTAAATACTTTATTATAAAACCAATTGTATTATAAAACATCCATAATATCATGTCATGTAAAAAAAATTAGAAATAATCAAAACAGGTTATCATAAAACCATATCAGAGTGTAATCCCAAAGATCTCATGTGCGGAAAACCATAGTGTGATGCACTGTGATCGAGCTGACTCCTTTCCTTTGAAAACGAAGTACCTAAAACCAAAACTGAAAACCGTAAGCACGAAGCTTAGTGAGTTCCCCCATCATACCACATACCATACAATCACATAGTATACATACTGCCGGGCAATTCTGGGGTGCCCGACCTACCCATGTCAAGCCATTCTTGGGTGCTGACGTACCCGTGCCAGGCCGTTCTGGGGTGCCTGCCTACCCTTCGGTCTATCTCACCCGGTCACGGGGACTATTTCATCCCTACTTCTATCACATAATAACATATCATAAACATGCTTTCAGACATATCTGGGTGTTCGACCTACCCTTCGGTCCTAACGACCGAACCGTGGGACTGTTCCCCTCCTACTACCACTATCACATAGAACATATCATATTGGCACATAGAACACATCAAGTAATAGCAACCCAGATAATTATCACAAAGACAATCATCTCAACTGTAATCAACTATTAGTGGGTCGGTCTTGGTGCCTTAGACCCACTCCTACTGAAAGGTAACTCACCTCACACTGCTGAAGTCCCGCAGACCTAACCCCAACTGTTGGATGACAGGTTCCCGAACTGTCAACATCAAAATAACACCCAATTAATAATTGGATTCCAATACATAATCATAAGTCCATGCTTGGGGTAAAAGACTGCTTTACCCCAATCTTAGCTTGATCCAAGCCTAAGGCCCAATCCAAAAGCCCAACAGTCAACTATGAGTCAAAGCCCAACATATGGCCCAATTTTCCAAATTAGGCCCAAACCTTTACATGGTCTCACTCTAAGGCCCAACCATTTATTCCAGTCCAACAATTGACATTCTAATGGCCCAATATCATATAATCATTAAGGCCCAAACTATGGCCCATCTATGGCCCAATTTTCCAAATTGGGGACAAGTCCTCATATGGGCCTTACCCTAAGCCCATCAACATATTCCAGTCCATATGATTATTCTTGGATGGCCCATTAATAATCCAATCATCAAGGCCCAATAGAAGGCCCAACAATAAACCCATGTGAAATTAGGGTTTTCACATGAAATGATGATTAGGGTTAAGTGCCTCTACTTAATCCATTAAGTCCCACCCGACCTTAGGTTAATTTCAATTGGTTATTAATTAATATTTTAAGTTCATTAAATAATTCCGATGCGGTCCCGATATGTCCCAAATTAGGGTTTCATGTCATTAGGGTTTTCCAAACCCATATTAGCCTAATAGGCCCAATAACTAGGTCCTTTGACCAATTAGGGTTCATTAGGCCCATTAAGGTTTCACTAAGCCCATTAGGGCTTCATTGGGCCCATTAGGGTTTCAAGTATCCCAATCGAATCAAAACAACAAGGCAAAACACACCGCCACCCGACACGGCGGCTGGTGGCGGTAGCCACCACCTCATGTTGGTGGTTAGAGTTTCTTTCTCATTATTCCATTTTTGTTACAATTTACAATGAAAATACCAAAAGTAACACACACAATAACTAACACACACACACACAGCCACCTAATGGTGGCCGACGGTGGCGCATGGCGGCAGCCACCACCCTATGGTGGTGGTGATGCCGTTTCCGAGAACTTTAGCCATACACACACACACTCAACAACGAAAACACGCACATCTTCACTTCTTTTCTCGGGAAGGGAAGCCAACCACCCATTTGGTGGTTAAGGTGGCGGCAGTGGTGATTTTACGATGACAGCCACCACCTCACGGTGGTGGCGGTGGTTCCTTTTGTTTCCCAGTCAAGCAACAACACCCCCACAGCAACCTTGCTCGGACTTTCGGATGCAACCACCACTTGGTAGTGCATAACGACAGCAACAACGTCTCGGAGGAGGAAGAACAACAGCGCTACAACGACACTTACAACGGCTAGAGCAGCGACCTACAACACAATAGTCCTTCTGGATGGCAACCGATGACCGAAGCAACAGAAACGAGCCCTCCGGCGGCGCCAACAACAATGAAACAGTGACGGGTGGCGTCTCCCAGCTCCGACGTCAATTGATATGGCAGTTGCTCCCATCTCTTGCCGATTCTCAATGTTTTCGGTGACGAGAACTACCCTGATGGTGCTAGGCGGTCGGAAAAGCGAACAAGGTGAATGGTGGCGGCATCGGAGACGAAGAGATGAGAGTGGCGGCTGACACTTCTTTTAGGGTTAAGGTTTAGAACTGGGGTGACGGGTTTATATACCCCGACCCCCCAAACTTGTTACCATAATGCCAAGATCAGTCCCTCATTTCCCTTTTCTTTAAAAATGTAATCCAATATTACCCTTCCAACCCAATCCATGGAAATCCCTTACATATTAAGTCCCGTAAATTACCAAACAGCCCCCCAATATCTTAATTATGACATGTTCAACCCTTCCACCTCTTTTCCTTTCAAATTAAATCCAAATAATTACCACGGAGCCCCTGTCTTCATTAATATTTACAAATTGAGTCTGGAACTCACACTTTTAACCCCCAACTTCTAAAATTACGACAATTAGCCCTTCAAGACCATCCTTTGATATAATTATTTATTTTAGGGCTACTACTCGTTCGTTAATTTATTTATTTATCTAATATATAAATGGGGTGTTACACCGGCTAGGTGAAATCCGGCCATGTCAATTGTGCAAGAATAGAGGTATAAGAGGCACATAATGAATGTAGATGTATGGTTCTATAGTGTCATAAAATACTCCTATAATATCTTAAAATTTATGTTTGGTTCTAGGATTTATTCGTATAGGGTGTTGGTAAGTTTTAGACTCGTTGTTCACCACGACTATTCCCAAACACATGTTAGTCTTATCTCGCATAAATATAGTTGATTAGTCTATATTTATCCCAGATATGATTACATAACTATCTAAGCTTAATCGTAGTGTTCAACATACTTTTTTTTTTTAACTTTTGTATTGTTGTTGTTATGACACCGTTCTAGTACGTATGTATGTACTTATACTTTCTTATAAAAAATATCATTATTTTTTAAAAGTATACTTGTGCGAAAATGTTTAGTCAGAGAGTTTTAGTCCCATTGTATTTATAGTTGTATATCTTACATGGTTTGTTATACTTAGTTTACTATAAACAATGCTCTGATACCAATCTATCATACCCCTAAACCAAAATGGCGGAAACATCTGAGGGTGGATGACTTCATGAACAGTATCATAACATAATGAATAAAAGTGATCAAAGCAACACAACCATCATAATTATAATTGGGAAAATTACATTGTATCCGAATGTTGTTTGTTTCAATTCCAACATTCTTATAACCATGCTAAAACCGTAGTTGGCCTACTAAGACAAAAATGAATAGTGCTTCTGTACTTGAAGATAGTATTATGTAGTTTTATTCTTATATAAAACCATATGAATGTATGTTATCCCGTAAACCAAATGTATTGTTAATACCCCGATTAAGTTCTTATAACCATGCTAAAACCGTAGTTGGCCTGCTACGACGTTCTTCAGGCGTCATAATGTTATGACAATTGTCACCCCAGACCTGCCGGTCTAGCTGTAGCTAACAACTTAGGTGTGAGATTGTCAGTCTCGTATAGATCTATACACAAGTATCACACTTTCTTACAAGAGATTCTGGTTATAATACAAGACTTTTGTAGGTACGGTGAAGACTATGTCTCACAAAATTGTATTAACATGTTTACGTATAGTGTAATGAAAACCCTTTTGTAAGTGGAAATATTACATTTCCATAGTGATTACATAGTGTAAAATAATTATATCTTTAAATAATTATTTGTTCGCCCCAAAATGGTAAAATAGTGTTTATGACCCATAAACTACACCCATTGTAGTTTATCATATATGTTTTGTTGTGTCCATATATATATATATATATATATATATATATATATATATATATATATATATATATATATGTTTAGATGTTTTAAAAGATTATATCATATAATTTTACATCTATCACGAGTATAAAAACATTTAGTATTTGTTGGGGCCAAGATCCTTTACAATATTCAGGATCCTCAAATATCTAGGATCCTCAGCTACCTCAGGATCCCGACTAATTACCATTATTATTTTTATTGATATTTATAACGGTTATATTTTGTCTATAACTAACACCTGTGCAGAAGTAGTCAAGGGAAGAATAATTCTCAACAAAGAATCGTCCCAACAATGCTAAAGACCCGGGATACTTGGTCAAATAATGTTCACGAAGATGGTCATACAGGATCCCGTAAGTATCAGACATCTTGTTGGCTAGTTTAGACTATAAATTTACACTTGTAATCTGCACACAACACACTGTTTTTTCACTAGAAGTTTACTCTATGAAATTATTTACTCATTTTTACTTACAATTCACTGTAATCAACATTTTATATCAATAAAATCATCAAGGCGGGTGATCATTATCACCTCCCAAGGTTTTATGTCGGAGATCCTAGCAAGGATCAAGGGTTTTCCTTGTAAACCATTGTGTCACTTTCTTTTATCATTTGCAATTACATATTCTGAATATCACAACCTCTCATTCAATTTGGTTGATTAGCACTTAGGCAGTTTTTGACCAAAACAATTTGGCTCCCACTGTGGGGTCGTGGTGTTCGAAATCCTCGAGAAAATCATGTCTACACAACCGATACTTTCCTCATCCTCTTCTCCTTCCATTCAAACTAAAAAACCTACTACCTCCTCCGAGTGGGCCCCCTGCTTAGAGGAAAATGATTGACACTTCCAAGAAGAACACCCCTTCGGTTACCAACCAAGGGAGTTTGGGATCCCCAAGGCTCCAGGATCCGACTGCCTCAGGCACTACTACATAACTCATTGCTATGACGAGGAAAATGACGTAACAGGTGATCCAACATTCGGAGGAGAATAGAGTTCTGCTCAAAGAAGTGGAGAGGATGAAGGCGGAATTCCAGAAGTCCCAGGGAACAACGCCCACGGTTGTACAACCAAGGATCCTGAACTTTGGCGATGCGGGATCCTCAGAGAATCACCAGAAGAACACAGTTCTTGACACTGTGGCGTCACCCTGGGGGACAACCATAGACAACCGAGTATCTATGATCAATGATCTCAATGAGCCTTTAAATACTCCTAGAAACCTTGATTCTAGTAACTTCTTAAACGACAATACTACTAATACTAACTATACTAATGTTGATGTAGGAACAAATCCAAACATGGGAAGGGAACTTCAACAACTAAGGCAAATGATCTCAAATGTACCCAGAGTGGTCCAACCCATACCGGAAGCATCTCCTCCAAGTCACAGGATCTCGAGATTTTCTCCAGCGATAGCCGATACTGAAGTTCCTAAGCGCTTCCAAACCCCCAACGTGAAGCTATACGATGGAACTACAGATCCTGAAGAGCACATAGCCCAATACAAAGAAATAATGGAGATCATCCCCATCTTGGTACACTTGAAGGAAGCTTGCCTATGCAAAGACTTCGGTTCGACCCTTACAGGATCAACCCTCAAATGGCTGCTAAACGTTCCCCATACTCTATTACTACATTTGCACACTTAGTCAATATCTTTAAGAACCAGTTTTCTTGCAGAATAACCTTTGAAAAGATCACCAATGATCTTTACCGAGTGGTCCGGGATCCTAATGAGAAACTTAGGGAGTTCGTTAGCAGGTTTGGCAGTGATATGTACATAAAACGATAGATTTTTAAGTTTTCTTTTTGTAAAACTAAATCTTTAGTATTTTGACTAGTTTTAAGACAGATGTTATAAATAACATATCTTGATTTATATCCCACAAAAATGATGTATTGACTTGGTTATAACCATTTTTGCTATAAAATTCATATTATGTTCATAAAATCCTAGTTTTTATAGTTTTGTTTTTGTGACCTTTTTCTCAAGACCATATAATTTGTTTACACTTATTTTTCATAGTTTTGTATTTCTAAACAAACATACCACATGTAAATGTTCAAATAACTAAGTAATAACATCTTTTCATGAATATAATATTTTTACACAACTTAAAGAAGAAGCATGTATAACAACTTGTGTTATTATACAAGTTGACTTGTATCCCCCCTCCCCTAAAACTAGGAAAAACTCGAAAATAAAGGGATATGAACTCACCTTATGTGTGTTTTCTTGATGAATGAAAGGTTATAGATAGAAAGTTTCAAGTCAAGAACACTTTGAAGATTTGAAGATCCTATGAATAGTAACACATGATAATGTGTGTAAATGGGTTGAAACTAGCATATAAGTGTGTAGAATCACTAGATTATGAAGGAAATACTTACCAAAAACTCAAGAACCAACTTGGAAGAGTTTAGCTATGGAAGATGAGAGCTTTTTCTTGGAGAATAAGATGAAAATGAAGAAAATGATGGTGAATAAGGCCTCTTTGGCCGAGAATAAAAAAGAGAGGGAAAGGAGGGTGGGGGGTGGGTTATGGGGGGTGGTATGAGGGACATGGATGAGACTAAAGGTAAGTTACTCTTGGGTTTAGGTGGTTTCCCATTTAAGATGAAGGTACAACTTAATAACTAGTGACTTTTTATACAAAAAATCAAACCTTTATAAACTTTTGGTATTTTTATAAAAATGATGATGTTTTTATAAAATAAAGATGGTACAAAGGATGTATAAAATATTTAATTTGAATTATAAAAATTCAAATTATTATAAAAATCATTATTATTAAAAATAATAATACGTTACATGAAAGTTAGGTGGAACTCCCAAGTTTTTGCCGCTAAATTTTTTTGGGTGTTTAGCCGGGTATAGAATTTGTTGCATGTGGTGACGAATGCACCAAAATTTGTGTTTGTAGCCTTTTTTATGAATTTGCCATGTAGTATAAGGTTTATGAATTCCACTACATTGAGTTATGAATATTATTTATACTAAAATAATATAAAATTGAATTACTGAATTGTTACGATACTAACCAAATTTCAGTTTTATATTCGACAATTTGCAACCTGAGAGGAACTTTGTATTATAACTTGTCAATCGTACATTAGAAACATTAGAGACTATCACATTTCTCCTAAAATTCTAATACGATTTGAGTTGACCTGGTTGACTTTTATTGACTTTATTTGACCAAAAATTGACGGTTGTCACATGTAACATCCCAAAACCATGATAAAATTTTCATTTTTATAAAAACATTTTCCACAAGAATCCATAGTCAACAACCATTGTTTTCAATTCATATCCAAGAAATTAGAGTATCAAGTCAATCTCTCAAATCATAAAACCACATGAGGATGTGTACGATTACACATTCGCCTCTGCCCCGATCATCAGAAGTACCTGAAAAATTGAGATCAACATCTATAAGACAAAGCTTGATGAGTTTCCCCCAAAATACCACACACATCAATAGAGAAACAATGCATACACACCGGGCCCACAATATAAAACTGGATTGCCCTTGGGCACACCGTCTCCCGACTAGATTGCCCCTAGCCCACAGTCTCCCGACTAGATTGCCCTAGCCCACAGTCTCACGACTGGATTGGCCCAGGTTTTTTAGCCTACAACACAAAGTCATACCGCCTCGACCCAACCGCACTATGTCAACATATGCAATAGATAACAAAAACCAGCAAGTACATGAAATCATACAGGTCAACAATCTAATAGAGCACTATAACATAACAACATCCTATACACAATGATACATAACACAATCTAGTAGGTCGATATTGGTGCATTTGACCCATGAGTATAGTAAGAGAACTCACCTCGTAGTCTAGAAGATAGCCAAACTTATCACATATCCAACAATCAGCTCTACAAGTCACCTATACAAAAAACAAGGTTCAAGTCTCGATATACCACCCAAAATCCTCAGTTTGACTCAAAGTCAAACTTGGTCAAAGTCTACGGTCAACGATCAAAAGTCAATGGTCAACTCCAGCTGACCTACACTTAGCATAGCAGCTCTATGCCCAATGTAGAGCTTAAGATGGTAAATATGGATGAAATCAGGGCTACACTCAATGTAACATAATTTACGCCCCACGTAGACACCTGATGATCTATCTTAATTATGAAGTCCTTAAAACAGACAATCAACTCTTCCTATTTTTAGATCTATATCTTATGAATGGCTTGATGGATAAAGTCTCTGACTTTATCCATTTACATGGCCACAAGGAGCACAAATCCAAAACCTAGGTCCTTAAAGTCATCTTTTGCTCAAGAACACATGCGTGGATGGACGAGAGTGACCAATCTCTCATTTTTATGACTTAACAACCCTAAGAACGTCTGGAAATGATACACAAATGGTTTGGAGTAGCTCATACTCATAAGAACCAAGGTTATGGGGGGAAAAGCATGAAATTCTTAAGCATAACAAGATCTAACATAAAAAACATCAACGTAAACACTTTGTACCATTTGGAGATGGATGAGTGGATGTAAATCGTAGATATACACTGATTTGAGCTCCTATGTGGTTCCATAATGCTCTTCTTTCTTGAAAAGTGTCACACCCCCGAACCAGACGGCGGAAACGTCCGGGGGCTGTCGTGACTCAATTGCATACCATAACATTGAATATATATGAAACATAACAACATTCGTCACCATTCATTAACATAGTACAACCAGTAGTGTTTACATGTCATACATTGTTTAAAACATTACATTCCCAAAAATTAATTTGTTCCATTCATACAAAAATAAACTGCAACCGTCACTGATTATAGTTTCCCTTGATTCACTGGTTCCCTGAGAATACAAGTATTTTAAAAAAAACGTCAACATATAAAATGTTGGTGAGTTCATAAGTAGTGTTTGAAATCGAATGTTTGTCTTGTTTGAAAAACCACCAGAAAATCCGATATTTTCTGAAAATATAAGCTTTTGAAAACGTTTGTGAAGATCCATAAGTATGCTTGTTTGTTTCTATACTTGTGAAAAAAAAATGTCCATTGAAGATGTATGCATTTCAAATCTGTATGTAATAAAAACCCTAGGAAAACCCGATGTTCCCCTAGTTCCTTTGGAATCCATTAAGTTGCGTTGAAACCATTACGAAGATAGAAGTGTCGGTCCCAGGCGACGTTGGAAGGTTCTCGAGCAGGATTATTTACTACAAACCCGCGTTACACAAACGCCCAGTTTATAGTTATACTAACGATTCCCGAAGGCGTCGTCAGTACTAATCGCGTTATCCAATCGCCCGGACTAGGTGTCGTCCCGCATCCGAAGAGTAAGAGGACACGAAGGCCTCGATAACTCCATTAATCGGTTGGGGATAATATGCGTGCGAGGGGTCCCCGACCCGCCTCGTAAAATATGCAGACTCTTCTAGCAATACCAAGGACCCTTGGGGACCAGTGGTATACAAGCCATTGAAAGTCACCCTACGTTGTGCCAAGTCGGTGAAACTCAACACCTCGTAGAAAAATATGCGTCTTCGGGCCTTAAGATCAGGTCATTGGGCTAGCTAGGCCCAACAAGCAAGATTTTACACTTTTGGGGCCCGAAGATGGTGCGTAGACGTCTGTGCACACTCGTATGTATATGTATTACCAAACGTTTCTTGTATGAATCGTAGTGTCGTAGAGTTAGTAGTTGTAGATTTCTATTGGCTCGAGACCGAGCCAATTCGTTTAACAACGACTTTTGGTATTGTAATGAGTTGTATTTCGTCGATAGTCGCGGTGCCATTATTTGATCAAATTGTACATATTGAATTAGCCTTGAAATATTTCTGTTTTTCAGCCCCTCATTGTTTGTAAAATTTACATTTCCAACCCTTTTATTAAATACTTCCCGGTTTGGTCCTTAAACTATTTTTCTTGACATTTTAACACCAAAAATTATTGAAATTAATATTTTTCAGCATATTTTTCATAGAAAACAGTTTAAGTCCCTGAAAATGCAGTTTTCTCGGTTTTAACCCTTCTTTTCGCAATTTTGACAATTTTGGCCCAAATTGGAAATTTTTTGCAACTTTGGTCCTTTTTAAATTTAAAAAGCATTTTAAACCTTTGAAAAGGATTTGGGACACTTATAGTCCACTGTTTTACAGAAAATTACAGTTTTGGCCCTCCAAAACAGAAACATTCGCATAATGGGCCTCATTGGGCCGAAATTTTCATTTTTAGCCCATTAAGCTTGAAATTTATGTTTTTAATCCTCTAATTGAGTATAATTCCAGAAATAGTTCTATGGAAACTGTTTTGGCACACTTCATCCATCAGAATCTGTGAAATGTCAATTTGGGCCCTTAATTTTGTATTTTTCACATTTTAGGCCCAAAACTTGTGTTTTTAACCCAAAGAAAATTATTACTAAACCACTTAGCCATTTTTCTTGAAACACTTTGTGTGTAGAAATATATTTGAAGCTAAGATCATAAAACATAAGTTATATCTCGGTTTTGAGGGGTTTTATGGCTAGATCCAACATTAAAACACATAAAAGCATACATATAAGCATGGAAATCATACAAGGCATACAAACACATATAGATCTACACTTTCACTTGTATTCCCCCCCACAAAACTCATAAAAACAGAAAATAGGGGGTATGAAGCTCACCTTGGGGTGTTGATTCGGTTTTGCAAGGAAAAATGGAAGGAAAATGAAGTGTTTTTGGCCTTAGCTCCCTTTGATGAAGATCTCGAGTTTTGAGATGGTTCTAGGATGCAAGATCACGATTTTTGCATAGATTAGGAAAGGATTTTGATAACAAAAGAATTTAAACCATAGATCTATGCATAATCTTACCTTAGATGAAGAATTTTGTGGAGATTTCCTCTTGAATGCTTCCTAGAACTCGAGATTTTTGAGTGGAGAGGGAGAGTTGTTCTTGAGTGATCTAGAGAGGATTTGAGAGATTTTTATGTGTGTGTGTGTGGGTGTATGGCCGAGAGTGAGAGAGAGGAAGGAGTGAGATGATTTTTGAAGTGATACTTGCATGGGAAAAGGAAATATCTTGCATGGAGATCCTATGGACAATAATGAGGTGGCACACTTAAGTCAACTCTTCCTTATCTTCTTGGATTTGGGCCTTTGGGCCGAGATTTTTGAAAGGGAAAAGAAAAATTTGGGCTTTTTCCCTTAAGCCCAAAATTAGAGTTTGTTAGAGTGTGTTTTATGCTTAAAAGAATGTAGTAGGATTTTTATGTTTTTCTTGAACTAGTTTTAGGTTATTCATGTATCAAGGCTCTTAATCCATTTCATTCTAGGCCCAACATGACCTAAAATGTTAAAATAAATAAGTGTGGGTCCAATTAGAGCCCAATTAGGGTTCTAAGCCCATGATAATCTAATTGGAAGCTTATTGGTCCGTTTGGATCCAATAAGGGAGTCCTAATCCAAAATGGACTTAACAAGGACTTTTAGGGTCTCCAATTGTTTGATGACTATTTGTAGTTCTAGCATGTTGTATTTGATTGAAGTTTTTGATTCCCATTAACTTGAATGTATAGATTACATGGCTCAAAATTTTCAGTTGTGACATCATCCCCCCGTTAGAGGGAATTTCGTCCCGAAATTCTGTTTGAAAGCTAGATTTGAGAATGCTAGAATAGGTGAGGGTACTTTTGTCTCATTTGATCCTCGCGTTCCCAGGTGAATTCTGGCCCACGCTTTGCGTTCCACCGTACCTTCACGATCGGGATGCGACTCTGCTTAGTACGCTTCACCTCCCTGTCCATGATTTCGATTGGTTCTTCGACGAACAGGAGATTCTCATTAATTTCGATTTCGTCAAGAGGAATGACAAGGGTTTCATCTGATAGACACTTCTTCAGATTAGAGACATGAAACACGGGGTGTACATCGTTTAGCTCCGCGGGTAGTTGTAGTCTGTATGCTACCGGACCTATTCGGGCGACGATCTCGAAAGGTCCAATGTACCGTGGGTTTAGCTTTCCCCGTTTTCCGAAACGTATAACCCCTTTCCAGGGTGAGACTTTCAACAATACTCGATCACCGACCTGGAATTCCAAGGGCTTTTGTCGTTTGTCGGCGTAGCTCTTTTGTCGGTCACGCGATGCTTGTAATCGAGCTTTGATCTGGACAATCTTTTCTGTGGTCTCGCGAATGATTTCCGGTCCTGTTATTGCCCTATCCGACATATGCGTTCTTGCTAGCTGGGTGTCACCTACTTCAGCCCAACATAACGGTGATCTACATTTACGCCCGTACAGTGCTTCGAAAGGGGCCACCTTGATGCTCGAATGATAACTATTGTTATATGAGAATTCGATCAACAGCAGGTGGGTATCCCAAGACTTTCCAAAGTCTATCACACATGCACGAAGCATGTCCTCGAGCGTCTGGATGGTTCGTTCGCTCTGACCGTCCGTTTGTGGGTGATACGCGGTGCTCATATCGAGATGAGTCCCCATTGCCTTGTGGAGTGATTGCCAAAACCGCGACGTGAATCTACTGTCCCTATCCGAGATGATAGATTTTGGCACTCCATGGAGTCTTACGATCTCTCGTAGGTACAACCGCGTCAATCTCTCCATCTTGTAGGACTCTTTGATTGGCAGGAAATGGGCAGATTTCGTCAGTCGGTCGATTATTACCCATATGGTGTCTAATCCGTTCGACGTCTTGGGCATCTTGGTCACGAAATCCATAGAAATCCCTTCCCATTTCCACTCGGGAATTGCCGGTTGCTGTAACAATCCGGAAGGTTTCTGGTACTCCACTTTTACTTTGGCGCACGTAAGGCACTTACCAACATAAGTAGCGATTTCCGCCTTCATGTTAGGCCACCAATAGTGTTGCTTGATGTCCAAATACATCTTGTCCGAACCGGGATGAATGGAGTATCGTGTCTTGTGGGCTTCCTTCATAACGGTCTCCCTAAACCCTCCGACTTTTGGGACCCAAATACGGTTCATGAAGTAGTATACCCCATTCTCTTTGACTTCCAGGTTCTTCTCCATTCCGCGTAATGCTTCACTAGTTCTATTTTCCACTTTCATAGCCTCTGCCTGGACTGATGCAATTTGAGTGGCCAAATGAGACTGAATGGTTATCGAGTGCGTTTTCGTACGGCGATTAGAGTACTCCTTCCGACTTAAGGCATCGGCTACTACGTTGGCCTTGCCTGGATGGTACTTGATCTCGCATTCGTAGTCGTTTAACAATTCCACCCATCTTCATTGTCTCATGTTCAGCTCCTTCTGATTCAAGATGTGCTGGAGGCTCTTGTGGTCCGTGAAGATGGTGCACTTTGTACCGTACAGGTAGTGCCTCCAAATTTTTAGAGCAAAAACCACAGCTCCCAGTTCTAAGTCATGGGTCGTATAATTTGCCTCATGCGTCTTTAGTTGGCGGGACGCATATGCTATCACTCTTCCACGTTGCATGAGAACGCAACCTAGGCCTTGATTCGACGCGTCACAGTAGACTACAAAATCTTCTATTCCTTCAGGTAGAGATAGTACAGGAGCGCTACAAAGAGCTTGCTTCAGGGTTTGAAACGCAATCTCTTGTCGGTCTGTCCACTTGAATGGCACGCCCTTTTGCGTAAGCAAGGTAAGCGGCTTGGCGATCTTAGAGAAGTTTTGGATGAATCTCCTATAGTAACATGCTAGGCCTAAGAACTGACGAATTTCTGTGGGCGTAGTCGGAGTTGCCCATCCCTCCACAGCCTTGACCTTAGAGGGGTCCACATGAATTCCGTCTTGGCTAACCACGTGGCCTAGCAAATTCACACTCCGAAGCCAGAAATCACACTTGGAGAGTTTGGCGTAAAGTTTTTCCGATCGCAGCGTCTCTAGGACTTGTCGGAGATGTTGGCCATGCTCCTCTTTGCTTCGAGAATAAACGAGGATGTCGTCGATAAACACAATGACGAAGTTGTCCAGGAACGGTCGACATATTCGATTCATTAGGTCCATAAATGCGGCGGGTGCATTTGTTAGACCGAAGGGCATTACGACGAATTCATAATGTTCGTAGTGGGTTCGAAAAGCGGTTTTAGGAATATCTTCTTCTCGGACTTTGAGTTGGTGATATCCAGACCGTAAATCTATCTTAGAAAAATAGCTAGCTCCTTGGAGCTGGTCGAATAGATCATCGATTCGTGGGAGTGGGTAGCGGTTTTTGACAGTGAGTTTGTTTAACTCTCTGTAATCGATGCACATTCTGAAAGATCCATCCTTCTTTTTGACGAAGAGCACCGGAGCTCCCCATGGCGAGTAGCTAGGTCGGATAAATCCCTTGTCCAGAAGCTCACTGAGTTGGCTGGACAATTCCTGCATTTCAGCAGGAGCCAATCGATATGGTGATTTAGCAAGAGGGGTTGCTCCTGGAACGAGGTCGATTCGGAACTCAACCTGTCTCTCTGGGGTACTCCTGGAAGATCTTCAGGAAACACGTCCGGAAATTCACACGCTACTGGAATGTCTTGGATGTTAGTTTCTTCTTTGGTCTTGTCCACTATGTGAGCCAAGAACGCCAAATTGTTCTTTCGCAGATGTTTTTGTGCTTTGATGCACGAGATAAGACGAAGATTCGTGCTAGGTTTGTCTCCGTAGATTACTAAGGTTTCGTGATTCGGGAGACGAAGGCGAACGGCCTTCTCGTGGCACATAATCTCAGCATGGTGGGGGCTTAACCAATCCATGCCGATAATCACATCGAAACTCCTAATTGATACTGGCATCAGATCTATTCGTAAGACGTGTTGATTTAGGGTTAGGGTACATCCGATGTAGATTTCCCTAGTGGATTCGGTCTTCCCATTGGCCATTTCCACCGTATAGGTTTCATTTAGCTTCTGGGGTTGTTGTTTTAGTAAATGTTTAAACTTCTCGCTTACGAAACTTCGCTCCGCTCCGGTATCAAATAAGATGCATGCATAAGTGTGGTTTAGGAGGAACGTACCGGTCACAACTGCGGGGTCCTGAACTGCATCACTCTGACCCATAGTCAGCATTCTTCCTGCTCCTCTGTTTCCTGAGTTGTTGTTGTTAGGGAAATCTCGACGGAAATGCCCCGTCCTTCCACACCCGAAACAGGTGTGGCTAGGCCCTGCGTTGTTGCCTCCGGCATTGATGTTGTTGGTATTGCGGTGGTTGTTGTTGTTGTTCTGGTTGTTTCCCTGACTCTGGTTCTGAGAAGGATAAGTCCTGCAGAACCTTGCAGTGTGTCCCTTTCGGTTGCAACTGGTGCAATGGAACTCCTTACATTCTCCATGGTGATGGAAACTGCACTTATTGCACTTGGGAGCATTACCGGAATAGGGTCTTGAAGCATTTGAAGCAGCTGAGGCTGGAGCATGTGAGGTGACTGGAACCGGCGCAGTAACAGCGTTAACTGCCACTGTTTGCTGCTTTTTAGAGGTCTCGGGGCCCTGACGTCCCTTTCTCTTGTGGTTCCATCCTTTCTTACCATCACCCTCCTTCTTCTTCTCAGTCTCCACTGGTTTTTCGCCCTTTTTGTTGTTATGATCATATAGTCTCTTTGCCAATCTCTTTGCACTGTCAAACGTTTCAGGGTTTGCAACTATCACATTCCCTTGAATGGGGGATGTCAATCCCCAGATGAATCGTTCGATCTTCTTTCCCTCTGATGTGATCATACCCGGGCACAACAGAGATAGTTCGCTGAATCTCGATATGTAAGCATCGATGTTCCCATTCTGCACCGTGAGATTCCATAGTTCCTGCTCCATCTTCTGCATTTCGCCTCGGGGGCAGTACTCAGCCGTCAACATCTCTTTCATTTCTGCCCAGGGAATAGAGTTGGCGACAGGGAGTGTCATAGCTTCTATGTGACCATTCCACCAAGTGAGTGCTTGATCCACAAAAGTGCAGGCCGCGAACTTCACTTTCATCTGCTCGGGGCACTCGCATATCTCGAATACCGACTCTACCTTCTCGATCCATCGTTTCAGCGCGATCACTCCTCCAGTGCCGTTGAAAGTTCGGGGTTTGGCGTTCGCAAAATCCTTGTAGGTGCACGTTTTAGTGAGTCCTTGGTTCGTCCCGTTGTTCGAACTTCCGGAGCCTTGACCATTGCCTCCTCCATTGTTTCCTCGGTGAAGTTGTGCCATAGCTGCTGTGACCGCAGCAGACACGGCTGCCTGGAAAGCAGTGGAGTCAACTTCGGGCGGGATTGGTTCGGGATTTCCGCGAGTAGCTGGGCGAGGCATCTTTCTGTCATGAAACGGAAAGATGTTGAGTGTATGTGGTTTCTGTGAGGTTGTGATCCTACTAACTAGGTGTATGGTGCGAACCTAAACATTACTACTATCGGGCATACAATCATAATATCTCAACACATAACAACTGGTAATATCATAACAAAACACACAAAAGTTTATTAATATTATCTGCATTTAGTACAAGAAAATTTGCTCGTAGGAGCATACATATGTAACACTAATCCGACAGCATAACGGCTCCATGAGTAGTGTAGTCACTTAAACATAGAGCCGGAGTACATAACATAGTTCCTAATATCCTACTATGATAAGTCTATCCCTAACCGCGATGAGCTGCGTCAGGAGGTGGTGCCGAAGATGTGGATGCTCCCTGAAGACGAGCCACCAAGCGTTCTGCATCCTGGAGTCGAGATTCCCTCCTTACCTGCCTCATGTGAAACTCCCGGAGGACGTCACGCGTCTCCTGTTCCGCACGCTCGACCCTAGTCCACAGCTGGCGTACTTGATCAGCAGTGTCCTGAGCAAGGTCGCCGGTGTCCCGTAATCGTCTCACCATGACCGTTAGGGCTCGGTCGGCCGGTCCTCCGTCCCTCAAGTCAAAGAACTCACGTGACATGCCAAATGGGGGTCGCTGTCCCTGATGTCTGCTCCATCTCCAAAGATCAATGCCCCAAGGAGGGGTAGGTCCAGTGGGTCCCACACGATAAGCAGGCACCCTGATCGGGTAAGGGGGATCGATGACCTCGGACTCTGCGTCCGAATCACCCCCTTCGCTGTCATCGAGCTCCTCTCCGAAAGGTTCTTCGTCTTCTTCGGGTTCGGCAGGCTCGCCCTCGACTTCTGCCTCCGGTTCCCCGTCAGATTCCTCTTCAGGGTCCTCCTCAGGTTCTTCTTCAGGCTCTTCCTCAGGCTCCTCCTCCTCCTCTAGCCACCCGTTGTTTCCCTGATTAGGGAAGTAGGGGTCTCCAGGGTGATGAAAGCCAGCCATGCTGTCTGCGCGAGTACGTAATTATGCTACATTATTCCTAGGGTACTATGACTATTACATAGACTAAGCAAACATTCTCTGTTTGGGTGATAAAGGGTATAGTTTTAGGTTCCCTGGCTATCCCGATCTCATCAAGACGTGTGTTAGTTGTACCTTGGAAAGAATGTAGTTGATCAGGCTACATTCAGTCCTTGGTATCCCTAAGAACAGTCTCGAATGAACCGAGATACCAGCATTATTGTGTTTGATTCAGCGTTAGGTCCTTATTCCTAATGCAAGCAAGTGTATTTTATTTACTTGTTTTGTTCAGAGTTATGTTAGTCCTTCTTTTTGGTTTATAGTTGCATATCAATGTATGGCTCGACATGCTAGTTCACTATAAACAAAGCTCTGATACCAACCTGTCACACCCCCGAACCAGACGTCGGAAACGTCCGGGGGCTGTCGTGACTCAATTGCATACCATAACATTGAATATATATGAAACATAACAACATTCGTCACCATTCATTAACATAGTACAACCAGTAGTGTTTACATGTCATACATTGTTTAAAACATTACATTCCCAAAAATTAATTTGTTCCATTCATACAAAAATAAACTGCAACCGTCACTGATTATAGTTTCCCTTGATTCACTGGTTCCCTGAGAATACAAGTATTTTAAAAAAAACGTCAACATATAAAATGTTGGTGAGTTCATAAGTAGTGTTTGAAATCGAATGTTTGTCTTGTTTGAAAAACCACCAGAAAATCCGATATTTTCTGAAAAGATAAGCTTTTGAAAACGTTTGTGAAGATCCATAAGTATGCTTGTTTGTTTCTATACTTGTGAAAAAAAAAAATGTCCATTGAAGATGTATGCATTTCAAATATGTATGTAATAAAAACCCTAGGAAAACCCGATGTTCCCCTAGTTCCTTTGGAATCCATTAAGTTGCGTTGAAACCATTACGAAGATAGAAGTGTCGGTCCCAGGCGACGTTGGAAGGTTCTCGAGCAGGATTATTTACTACAAACCCGCGTTACACAAACGCCCAGTTTATAGTTATACTAACGATTCCCGAAGGCGTCGTCAGTACTAATCGCGTTATCCAATCGCCCGGACTAGGTGTCGTCCCGCATCCGAAGAGTAAGAGGACACGAAGGCCTCGATAACTCCATTAATCGGTTGGGGATAATATGCGTGCGAGGGGTCCCCGACCCGCCTCGTAAAATATGCAGACTCTTCTAGCAATACCAAGGACCCTTGGGGACCAGTGGTATACAAGCCATTGAAAGTCACCCTACGTTGTGCCAAGTCGGTGAAACTCAACACCTCGTAGAAAAATATGCGTCTTCGGGCCTTAAGATCAGGTCATTGGGCTAGCTAGGCCCAACAAGCAAGATTTTACACTTTTGGGGCCCGAAGATGGTGCGTAGACGTCTGTGCACACTCGTATGTATATGTATTACCAAACGTTTCTTGTATGAATCGTAGTGTCGTAGAGTTAGTAGTTGTAGATTTCTATTGGCTCGAGACCGAGCCAATTCGTTTAACAACGACTTTTGGTATTGTAATGAGTTGTATTTCGTCGATAGTCGCGGTGCCATTATTTGATCAAATTGTACATATTGAATTAGCCTTGAAATATTTCTGTTTTTCAGCCCCTCATTGTTTGTAAAATTTACATTTCCAACCCTTTTATTAAATACTTCCCGGTTTGGTCCTTAAACTATTTTTCTTGACATTTTAACACCAAAAATTATTGAAATTAATATTTTTCAGCATATTTTTCATAGAAAACAGTTTAAGTCCCTGAAAATGCAGTTTTCTCGGTTTTAACCCTTCTTTTCGCAATTTTGACAATTTTGGCCCAAATTGGAAATTTTTTGCAACTTTGGTCCTTTTTAAATTTAAAAAGCATTTTAAACCTTTGAAAAGGATTTGGGACACTTATAGTCCACTGTTTTACAGAAAATTACAGTTTTGGCCCTCCAAAACAGAAACATTCGCATAATGGGCCTCATTGGGCCGAAATTTTCATTTTTAGCCCATTAAGCTTGAAATTTATGTTTTTAATCCTCTAATTGAGTATAATTCCAGAAATAGTTCTATGGAAACTGTTTTGGCACACTTCATCCATCAGAATCTGTGAAATGTCAATTTGGGCCCTTAATTTTGTATTTTTCACATTTTAGGCCCAAAACTTGTGTTTTTAACCCAAAGAAAATTATTACTAAACCACTTAGCCATTTTTCTTGAAACACTTTGTGTGTAGAAATATATTTGAAGCTAAGATCATAAAACATAAGTTATATCTCGGTTTTGAGGGGTTTTATGGCTAGATCCAACATTAAAACACATAAAAGCATACATATAAGCATGGAAATCATACAAGGCATACAAACACATATAGATCTACACTTTCACTTGTATTCCCCCCCACAAAACTCATAAAAACAGAAAATAGGGGGTATGAAGCTCACCTTGGGGTGTTGATTCGGTTTTGCAAGGAAAAATGGAAGGAAAATGAAGTGTTTTTGGCCTTAGCTCCCTTTGATGAAGATCTCGAGTTTTGAGATGGTTCTAGGATGCAAGATCACGATTTTTGCATAGATTAGGAAAGGATTTTGATAACAAAAGAATTTAAACCATAGATCTATGCATAATCTTACCTTAGATGAAGAATTTTGTGGAGATTTCCTCTTGAATGCTTCCTAGAACTCGAGATTTTTGAGTGGAGAGGGAGAGTTGTTCTTGAGTGATCTAGAGAGGATTTGAGAGATTTTTATGTGTGTGTGTGTGGGTGTATGGCCGAGAGTGAGAGAGAGGAAGGAGTGAGATGATTTTTGAAGTGATACTTGCATGGGAAAAGGAAATATCTTGCATGGAGATCCTATGGACAATAATGAGGTGGCACACTTAAGTCAACTCTTCCTTATCTTCTTGGATTTGGGCCTTTGGGCCGAGATTTTTGAAAGGGAAAAGAAAAATTTGGGCTTTTTCCCTTAAGCCCAAAATTAGAGTTTGTTAGAGTGTGTTTTATGCTTAAAAGAATGTAGTAGGATTTTTATGTTTTTCTTGAACTAGTTTTAGGTTATTCATGTATCAAGGCTCTTAATCCATTTCATTCTAGGCCCAACATGACCTAAAATGTTAAAATAAATAAGTGTGGGTCCAATTAGAGCCCAATTAGGGTTCTAAGCCCATGATAATCTAATTGGAAGCTTATTGGTCCGTTTGGATCCAATAAGGGAGTCCTAATCCAAAATGGACTTAACAAGGACTTTTAGGGTCTCCAATTGTTTGATGACTATTTGTAGTTCTAGCATGTTGTATTTGATTGAAGTTTTTGATTCCCATTAACTTGAATGTATAGATTACATGGCTCAAAATTTTCAGTTGTGACAAAAAGTGAACATAAAACACTCCAAAGGCTCAAAACTCACAAATGGTGTAACGACCTGAAAATCACGCCATATATTTTTTTAGATTAATAAATCATTATTACAAATCTTTCCCATAAGACCAAAATAATCACGATTAAGCAAAACATCATCAAATCAGAGTAATTCATGGAATATAGAAACATATGGTGTGTGCTCTGCAATCATCCCAGACTCTTACAATTGAAAACCGGAGTTGTAGCATCCGGACTTTCAGATGCATTAATGTGTGTTTATCTTTGAGATTTAAGGAGTGACTCGATGAGTTGTGGGTCCAACTCGCCGAGTCGGGTCTGGTTGGCCATGTGGAATTAATGAGTGGACTCGACGAGTTAGAGAGCTGACTCGCCGAGTAGGTGCTGAGCAGAGAAACCCTAATTTCCCGGGGTTAGGGCCTATATAAGGGAACTTATAGCCTCATTTGCTGCTCACCTTCACTAAGAGTAAAGCCTAACGTCCTTTTGGAGCTAGAGAGTGTGAAAGGAGCTAATTTTGGGGTCTTGTGGTACATCTCTTTTGAAGAAGAGGGAATGAGTCATCAAGGAACAAGGGGGCCAGTAGATCAGTGTTATTTCATCCAAGAGCTTTTAGAGAATGTAAAAAGTTCCCACGTTTCTCCTTGTAGTGATCAGATCTCATGTTTTGATGATTAGGGATTTCTATCATCTTTTTGTTGAGATATGAGTACATGGAGTCCCTATCTAGGTCTAGACTTCGGATCTGGACCTTGTGAGGTCCAAAGGGTCCAAAGGCTCAAGCTTTATTCAGTCAGTTAAAGAGTTATTGTGTTTTGATGCCTTTTTGGAGCATATATTGGCATTATGAGCCTTATATGCCATGTTTGAACGTAAAGCTTGCAGCTTTACGTGACAATCGACCCTTAGAATGGTAGATCTAGTGTTTGGAGTGATAGATCTTCCTTAAATAGTATGAATGAGGAATCTGATCGAAGGGCCTCGCCGAGTCCATGGCCTGACTCGACGAGTCGGTGAGGGTTTGTCCCGATGAGTTTGATTGTGCGATAACTCGGCAAGTTGGGGGTCAACTCAACGAGTTGAGCTGTACTTTCTTGAGACTTCTGAGGAAACAAGTGGACTCGACGAGTCGGGTCATACATGAATGGAGGCTGGATACTTTAGATGCATAACTTCAAGTATCAATCTTTTGTGTTCTCCTTCCATCTAGAGCACAAAACCACCAAAAGAGAGCACCAAATGACCATTATAAGAGTACCAAAATGGATTTAGGAGAGAGGATAAGCGCCAAACACTTCAATGGAAGCTAAAGTTTCATTATAGGTGTTCTAGAGGAGTTGGAGGGTTAAAATGCTGAACCCTTAGATTTTATGGCCTTTAAGTGTGGGCATATTTTGATCAGAATCAAGTACCTAAGTAGAATTTTGGTGATTATTGAAAAGTATGATATTATTTTAGAGTATAAACTTTATATGAGGTTGTCATTCTTGGACTGAAGCTCCTATGCTTATGATTTCCTAAATTGAAAATTAATAATCATATTATACGATGTTAAAATGAAGTTGAAACATGTCAATAAGCATCATATAATCAATTAAGATCATTGGAAATTATTTGGAAATGTTTGAGATTGAACAGAGTGTGTTTGGATTGCCTATGAGCAAAAACTACTCGTACCAAAGTCCTATGATGTTGATCAGATTCATAAGACGTCGAGCTTCCAAACTTTTCTAGTATATAAGGTTCTTCTATATTCGGGTGAAAGTCCCAAGACACTATGTGGGACACTGATTAGAGTCCCACGATGCTATATGGGGAGTTGATGATAAATTATTTTGTTTTTCTTCCTTAGTACTTTTTAAATGGTAGGAAATAATTGGAATAATATAAATAAGACAAGAATGGATGCTTTGGGAAGATTTTTAGTGTTAATAAACAATATAATTGTTTATTATATGTGATTATTAAGTGTATACTCAAATAGTAGGAGTGAAGTGAAGTACTCTTAAACACTAATGTGCGTTATTACCCATAGATACATGTCCATACTATGTTTTCCATATTTTTAGTGCAATTTATCTTTAGAATATTCTATTATGATAAAATATTATTATATGTAAGCTTTGTGCATTATGAAAATTGTTTCACAAAATGTTTGGAATTATTGGGATTATACTTAGTGATTTAAGATGCCTTTTAACATGAATATACACATACATACTAGGGGTGGGTTGACTTATGATATGTTTAAAAAAACTTAAGATGACGGGAACACTTTCCTTATTTATTATACGCCTTAATATGATGGTAATAGTTTACCTATTTATTATGAGGCTTAAGATGATGGCAAAACTTTCCCTAATAATTAGGATGATTACAGTGACATAAGCATTTTCCCCACTTAAGATGATGGGAACACTTTCCCTGTTAAAGATGAAACTTAAGATGATATTTGACTCTATGTGAGGGGCCTATTGAGATTAATTGGGATTAGAACTAGTTTCATCATTGCATTGGATTTCTATATTTATATACCTCTTCTTATATTGTGAGATTTTTGGCTATCAAGTGACTAAAACATGATTTTACCCCAATTTGGGAACTTATTTTATTAAAATTTAAAACTCATTTAGGAGCTTGACTTTGGGATTTGGATTGGCAACTTGTCCTTATTACCTATATGGGTTGATTATGTGATCAACTCACTCTGCACCCTTAATCTATTACTTTGACATGTATCCATATTAGGATCGAGTTATGATAAGCAACTTATTTTTTAGGGACATCTAGAAGGTCATTGATTACTAATTGTTACTTATACTGTAACACCTGTAGATTTCGGCTAGTCAATTTAGATATAATAAACATTATAAATGAATTTTTAATAGCATATTATTTAGGATAATTAGTCTTAACCAAATTTATTGTATATGTGATAGGGATTCCGTACATATAAAGAACGCTGAAATCTCACTTCGTATTAAGAAGTTATGCTTCTTCGAAGTTTCACAATTAAACCGGCACAACTCTGCGTATTGTAAAGAAGTGGATTTTTGATAAATTACCTTTTTAGATTAAGGGATATAAATGAAAGTTGTAGTAGTTATTAAACCAAGAACGTGCTTATAGATAACGTCCAAATCTGATTTTGCAAGAGAAAGTTATGATTTTTCGAAGTTTCAGCGCAGTAGTACGAGAACAAAAATCAAAATTATAATCGGTCGATTGTTAGCCGAAATAGTCTAAATGAGACTTTAAGATCTCATTAATAGGAGTCCATCAGTATAGAGAACATCGACAATGGAGCTTGTGTATAAGAGTTATGCTTTCTGCAACGATCTTTAACAGCTTAAACCTATCCAAAATATAAAATTTTGATAGATTGAGAATTAGCTATTGAGGTCTAAAGAAATGTTGTATAAATCATAGATAGCTTTCCGGGGATATAAAGAATGTAAAAAACGGAGTTCGTATGAAGAAATTATGCCATTATGTAAATCTGGAAAATCATGTGTGCGACGCTTGTGATGATGTGGAACTCTCCGAAGGCGACACATGGTGATGTAGGGCAGCCAAACTCTTCGAGAGACACGTCGACATGGCTCAATAAAATCTTGACACGTGGCTCCAGAGGAATGTGACACGTGTCACATTCTAGAAGGATGAAAGGTGGGATAACGACGACGTGACACGTGGCACCGCACTAGGCCAAGCACGTCGACCATGTGCATGGCGCGCAAGTGATGGATCCAACCTATAAATAGCAGCATTTGTTCATTCTTCTTCCCACACCTCCGGTTCTTTCTCACTTGAATTCTCTCAACTTCAGTCTGAATTTTCCTTATTATTTAGGGTATTTTGGCTAGTTCCAAGATCACTAGGAGCACGACATCTAGTAGCTGTCAAGTCGGAGTCCTGCCAGCATAATTGATCTATTTATGGGAGAGGTGTCTAGGATGGTCATGTTGGCTTGGTTTTTGGATTTCATAAAGGCTATACGCCGAAATGATCCTGCCTCCCAACTGTCCTACCTGGTTGATCCTTACTTGATGAATCTTGATGTAAACAATGAGATTAGTGAGTAATCTAGACTATAATTATTATAGTCACAAGGATTACAAAACTATACTAACGCTTGGTACTTTATATGTCTTGGTATTTTCAAAGTATGAAGCAAAGCATTGTCGAAATCGTCAGTCACCCCTTTTTATTAGGTGAGTTTATAGTTGCTTTCATCTTACACATATATATGAAGTATTTAGATAATTGGATGTTATATGTGCTTATGTGCAAAAATGTTCTTTGTTAGATGAAATAAGATGATTTTTACATGATTTACCATATATGTATTTTCGTACTTATAATATATTTGGTAGCAAAGGGTAAAGAGGAATGGAAATAATAATGAGAGGTTGTAACCTTTATAGTGCTACCGGACTAGCAATGTAGTTGCCTAGTAGGGTATTGATACATTAACACATACTACTCTAGACAAGTCAGGTTGAACATGGACATGCTTGCAACCTATAGATGCTCATAAGCCATGCACGGGCAGATTTACTACCTGTAGGTGTCAGCATCATACACGAGTAGGTTTACAACCTGTAGATGATAATAAATCTTTGTGCAGGCAGGTCTATGACCTGTACGCCATAACAATTTGTATACATGCAAGCCTATGACCTGTAGGTATTACTGAACTCTACATGGGCAAGTCCTTGACTTGTAGATGTTAAGGAATCTCATACGGAGAGGATTACGAACTATAGGTATGAGAATGAATTATTTAAGTAGATACTCTATTTACCCCCATGATTTTCTTATTAGCACATATTGCTAAGGAATCCCCAAAGCAATATTATTCACTTAGAGATCCTCTAGGATATATTCTTTGAGATTATCAATTAGGACCAAGAAATGAGAATAACAGGAATGTGTAATTTGGGTTATTTTCTTAATGAACAATATATAACTCAAATTATATTATTGTGGGTCAAAAACCCTATGTACTCACCAGGTTTCCCATCTTGACCCACTCAACTTCTTTGTATCACAGGTAGCGGTATAAAGTTATCTGGATATTGATATATGTGTCTGCTGAGGGATTAAGGAGTGTTAAGGAAAACAGATGATACTTGTCAAAACTTAGAACAAATCTGATGCCACTTGCCAAGTTCTGATGACCCTTGTTAGGAAGTAATGCAGATAACAAGTAAAACTGTAAACACACAAAGACACAATATCTATGTGGTTTGGTAACGGTGACCTACGTCTACAGGAAATAGGGGAGTATTCTTTATTTAAGAGTTCTCAAACAGAGGTTACAAGTATAATTTACCAGAGATTCGTCCTACTCACTAAGGATACAAGAGACAATACACCACAAATGGCTCTGCATGCATACCTATTTATACTTGAGGGATCAGACCTAAAACACTAATGGGCAAAGCCCATTGGCTCACGAATGGTGCCAACTAATCATATTTCGCCATGCAACATCTTCTGGAACATTCTTACATGTCTTACAACCCATGAGCATCAACAACACACATAATGGACCACATGTTCCATAGTGGAGCATCATGATGTACAAGTGGCACATCATGAACACTAATGGTCCAACATCCATTATGGTGGCACAACATGGTGTAATACTTGAGCAATACTAACTTCTGAGCATCCTTGAACGATCTTGAGCATCATAGAGGACTTCATAGCATACTTGGCTCATCAGGGATACCATGGCTCATCAAGGAACCAAAAATGGCCATCTTGCACCATGATGGTGCAACATGTGCAAGGATGGCGCAACATGCTTCAAGTGTGGTGCAAGAGCTTCTAGGTTGGAGCAACATCATCACCTTGGCTCAACAAGGACCATCTTCGCGCAACAAGGACATGCTTGGTGCAACAAG
This sequence comes from Lactuca serriola, assembly GCF_051521515.1. Lineage (NCBI taxonomy): Eukaryota > Viridiplantae > Streptophyta > Magnoliopsida > Asterales > Asteraceae > Lactuca > Lactuca serriola. The sequence continues at coordinate 160,085,519 of NC_136413.1, read as the reverse complement.
AACCTACTTGGCACAACAAGGCTTCTTCATGGCGCAAGAGGGATATGCTTGGCGCAAGAAGGAGTGCCCTTGGCGCAACAACATCCTTCTTGGCCCAACACTTCATCATTTGGTGCAACAAGTTCCTTTGTTGATCCATATAACTCCCACGTGCTCCAACCCCCCTTTTAGGTGCTCCAAACCCCTGAAGCGTTAGAGTGACAAATGTGAATTATGTGGTTGTGATTGAATCTCAAGATCTATATTTTATTTTGATATTTAACAGAACCTATCTCTCTCTCTCTCTCTCTCTCTCTCTATATATATATATATATATATATATATATATATATATATATATATATATATATATATATATATATATATATATATATATATATATGATGTGCAAGGGTGAACACTTTCTAAGTTTAGTAAGGATGTATCGAAGCTAATATGACAGACTTTTTGAATAAAATCAGGTAAAACATACTTGATGGCCTTAAAGTATATTTGTCACTAAATATATATGTTAAGTTTAATATATGTTAATATTGAGTGGGTAAAAAACGAAAACAAATCAGTTATATACTCCACAACATGAATGGTAATAAACCGTCAATAAAAAAAAGCTAATAATAATAAGTTATAGAAAAATCCCCTGAGATGCTCTAATGAACAATTATAAAATCTAATTTATTTTTTATTCTCAGTGAATTTGTATATCTTTTTAATATACGTTAAAAAAAGTTATAATACGATCACTAAGTTGTAACACCACTTGAATTATTTGGTGGATCATTTACCATGACTCCACGACCAAAGCCCATATAAGCTCCAAATCAACTTAATGGGTGGTGCCGGTGGGAAGTAGTTAGTTCACAATAAAAAACAAAGTCAACGTGGGATGTTACTAACTCCACTACTCAACTTCTTAATGGCCATAATCCATAAGTCAACCCGTAAGTCAATGTCCCAAATCAAACAAAGTCTCATATACTTAATGTTTAACATCGAAGCCTTAATATCATATTTGTCTAAATAACTTTAAAACAACTAAAACTATGGTGGAAGGTAATTGTAATCTCATGACCACATATATAACCCACGAGCCAGGTCATGAGGCAGTGTCCAAAATCATATAATTAATGTCTTATTACCCAAAAGAGTACATTGGTCCAAATAACCTCCAAACAACTAACACCATGTGCTTATAAGAAGCTCATGGTTCATATCAAAAAACATATATAGGATGAGATGTTACATGGGTAAACAGTAGTTGAAATCTATCTTAGGAATCATACTCCCAATACGTAGGTATATATACTGCAGTTTTAGACCAAGTGAGAGAAATGAAAATATCAAAGATAGAACAAAGATGCGACAGATGCCACCAAAATGCACAAAGAACCAATCCTTCCCGAGTGAGCAACCATGCCATAAACTGCAGCTGGACCAAGATGTGTGACATAAATGAAGTGTTCGGCTGCTGAAGCCAACCCATAAAAGAGTAGACTGGTAACTGCAACATGCATTGATCGAGGGTGGCTTTTGAAAGGAAATTCAGAACCTTGCGACTTCATTTCTGCAAAAGCAGCTAAGCCAAAGATAATAAACTTAAGTGGGGATGGGAGCATTATTTCCCCAAATATTCGTGGGTAATAGTATGTCCAGAGGCGACCAAAACGTTCCAGTAGACTAAACATGTAGCAGATGAATTTCAACAAAAATGTTATGGTTAAACTGAATGTTCTGTGGTTGACTTCTGTGGGTGGTTCTTTGTCTATCTCCATGACTACAACTTCTTCCTTGTAAACTGGATTATTAGTGGCTGAAGGCATGATCACTATGTTGAGGTGGGGGGTGAAGTTTTTGAAAAAGCAATGGCCAATGCTCTAGGGATGTTTACTTCCAAAATTTATTTATAGAGAGCCAATCTTTGTTTGCCGAAAAACATCACACTCAACTTTTAATCCTAAAGAGAGAGAAAGAGAGTACTTCATATTTAACCTTAGAACGTCAAATGCAAAAGACATCACTTTCATCTTTTCAACAAAGGTGGAACGCGAAAAACATCACTTTCAACTTCTTCTTCTTAAAGTACTAAATTATTATAGAGTAAATTACACGAATGGTCCCTATGGTTTGGGGTAATTTGCACGTTTGGTTCCTAACTTATTTTTTTAACTCGGAAGGTCCCTATTGTTTGCTTTATTACGTGTTTGGTCCCTGCTGTTTGTTTTTGTTACGCGCTTGGTCCCTATCTTACCTAAAAATACTATTATTTAAATAGGAAAAAATGGTGGGGTAGGTAAGGTAAGGTGAAGGTGGTGGGGTTGGGAGTGTGTTTATCTAAATAAATTAGAAAATCAAGGGCAAAATAGTCTTTTTAGCTAAGATAGGGACCAAACGCGTAACAAAAACAAACAGTAGGGACCTTCCGAGTTAAAAAAATAAGTTAGGGACCAAACACGCAAATTACCCTAAACCATAGGGACCATTCGTGTAATTTACTCATTATTATATTATGATATATATGTTTATTTGTCCTCATTAGCTACAAAGATGGAAGAGAATTTGTATCAATCGACAACTTGACCTTTGGGAAACAGAAAATGAAAGAAAAGAAAACTATCATTCACAATTTAAAGATTAAAGAAAATTATATCATTTTACCAAACTACCCTTTAAGAAATCTAATAGAAAACGACGGAAGAAAAGAAAAGCAAACTTATCTACCCTAAAAAATGAAAATGACTTTGTCACATGTCATTCTCTCATAAAATTAGACACATGTAATTTTGTCATAATTTTGAGATATATATTTATTTTCCGCTTGTCATTGCTTCAAGTTATCATTAATTTAGTTTCCATAAATTAAACTTACCATAATGACTATTAATTTTGAATTTTAAATTTTAAATTCAATTTCAAATAAATTTACAGTTTAAACCTTTATGTTTAACATTTTGTTATAATTAACTCGTTTAGTACACTTAACACATAATTTTAATTAATTTATTTTTTGCATGTTTTTTTCTCATAATTTTCACTTATTTCAATTTCAAATTCAAATAAAATTTCTATTTAATCATTCGTACTTAACATTTTGTTTTAATCAACCCGTATAATATACAAGTTTCACAACTAATATCACTTTATAAAATTAACTTTTAGAGCACAAAAACCAAAGAAAAACAATCACCCCTTTATAAAACGAAGACCGAACAAAATTATACCAATTTACCAAAATGTCATTTGGGAAACACACATTGATGAAAGCAAACTAACCTTTGGAAAAAAAATCAATCTTTACATTTGATCTCATATATATTCAATTAAGTCTATAAATTTTGGGAAAATTTCATACACATCCTTACAAACATTAAGTATTACGTCAAAACCTTTTATTTACAAAAGATTTTTGTTAAAAAAAAGTTTTTATATGTAAAAATTATGTTTTTTTTTTTTTTTTTTTTTTTTTTTTTTTTTTTTTTTTTTTGTATAAATTTTGTCCAAAAGGTTTTTCACATAAAATGTTTTTTTATGTGAAAGTATGTCCTTTATACAAAAAAAACATATTCTCACATACAAAACCTTTTTTAAAAAAACATTTTTTCACATAAAAAACATATTTTTGTTTGTGCACCTATATAATTCGAAAATGAATAACATGTTAAATATTATTTTCCATATAGGATGAAAAAAATATTTTCACATAGGATGAAAAATTATTTTTATTTGTGCACCTATATAATTTGAAAACGAATATTTGGTCAAAACTTATTTTTGTAAATATCTTGGGTTTTTATGTGAAAATATGTTTTTTTATTTTAGTAAAAATCTTGGTTTTTTATTCGAAAATATGTTTTTTAGTTTTTAGCAAAATCTAGTAAACATAACCAACTTCAACGTTTTTTTATTTTAATATAAACCAATAAATTGTAACACCCATTTTCACTTATAAAAATTAATAAATATAAACATTTGTTTATAAAAAAGAAGGTGAAAATATATTGATTTTTTTTTGGCTAAAATGATTAACATGAAAGTTGTAGTAGTCGATAAGATGAACACGTACATATATAGAACGTTGGAAATGAAGTAAGCTTCGGTATATATTATAAGTAAAACAAATACTTGTAAATATACAAAGCACATGAACCATTTTTTTATGAATAAACTTATGTTTTTATAAATAAATAATTATAAACAAGCAGACTTGTATAAAGTCACAAGCATGTTTTTCTATATAAGTAAGGTAAGTACGTATATTTCATGAAATTAAACTTTTAAATACACTTTTGGTTATAAAAGCATGCAGAGTCAAAACACGTGGAACTCAACAATATTATTGTTGACGTATTTTAAAATACATGTATTCTCAGGAACCTAAGAGTTGGATATGCACATATTGAATAGTTATGGAATCAATCACATTTTTTGTTTTATACTTGCTTGTCTGTTCAGGCAAAGGTTATGTTTTAAGATTAACTTTTTGCTAAAATTGTCTTGTCTTGTACCTTTTGAGCATGAACTATGTAAACACTACTTTAAGTAAATAAAATCGTGTATTTTGTTTTATGATTTTAGCACTATTCATTGTATGATGTAACAGTGATCCAATGCTACGTCACGCGCCTCAGCGTTTTCATTGTTGGCCGAGGGTGTGGCACCATAGACAAAGCATTTAGGGAGGACGAGTTATCGTTTGATCCTATGAATAGTAGCAAGGGATCTGTATCCATGACCAGATTATCTTCTCCACATGTTTCAGTCTTCTTACTTCCTTTTAGTCATTACATATTCTTGAAAGTGCCAGTACTTTATCCTAAGTAAAATACTCAATGATCAGAAGTTATATGCTAATGGTATTATGAATTCATTTATCTGACTGTGACATACTCTTTGGTATTTAGCTTTTTAGCTCTTTTAGATATGTTGGGCACGTATGCTTTCTTGGTCATTTTCTTGTTATGGAGACTAATAGCCTACCAGATTATGTCTTAGAATAAGCCTTCCTGTTTGTCCTTGGAGTTTGGGTTTGTAATTAGGTATACCAATTATAATTGACTTTTAATTTACCCATAGGCAATTGGCTCTCTTCTTCTCGACACTTCCATTCTTGATAGCGGATATAGGAGGATTTAGAGTTTCTATGATTGACCATGTTAGTTTTAAAAGACCCTCAACATGACATGCAACTCCCTTATAGATATTTCAAAAGTTTTTCATATGAGAATTAGAGTGGATTGATTATATGTACATGTCAACTAGTTGATTATGATAATCATAGTCAACTCCTAACTTAGTAAAATTTCATTCTACTTCAAAATGTCAGTATACAATGTACACTTGGTAATTGTTTCTTTCTACAGTTTAAACACAGTAGTTGGAGGAACGTCATGAAGAGATTTATCTAAGGCATGATCTTTCTTTTCGTTCACCATAACTATTCTCAAGCTACGAATTTAGACAAGATTGATCAGTCATATCATCTTATCCTTTCAGATGTTTTATAACAGCAACTTTGAATGGATAAATTTATAAACATTATTCAATATTAAGTTTCATTGTGGTTTGTTTTATTAATCCTTAAAAAATAATTACTCAATTCATCAATATTATTTAAATAAGGCTAAAATCCATATTTCACTCCATGATGTGAAGAAGGATTCCATAATCACACCACAAAGCTATTTGGGTAGGCAACACTATTCTCCAATCTTAATCACTATGAAGTTCCAAGATCTTTAAGATTCATTAATTACGTCAATGACAAGTTAATATCGATTATGCTCATCTTAGTTCATGATAAGGATGTCGTGGATCATTGTTTAGATGGTGGATCAACCATGCAAAAACCACGTGATTCCTGGCTCAAGATACACTTTAGTATCGCGAATACCACTTTGTTTTCAACTATACCCTCAGATTGATGTGTTGCACCGCACAGGCTCTATAAAAAATAATAAAGAAAACATGTGTTTTTTATGGGTTGCATAAGATTCATGTTTACTTAGGTTCAAAACAGGATTATGTTTTTATTATTTTAAGTTAATACTTTTAACTTAAACATTATCTTATCATACCCTTTCGTTAGCTCCACTCAAAATGTAAAAAGGCGGTGAGGGTGGTAAGCATTTAGCTTTTAAAAAATGACCTTATCAGGAATCAAAGAAACCTCCTTAAACCTTTCTTATAGCATCGGAGTGGGTGAACATAGTTGTGGTAAGACTGACAATGTTTTTAAACATGCGAGGTCATCAGGTAGAGTAGGTACCTTGGTATGGAGGTCATCAGTTGGAGTTGGAGATCTAGGAGATGTGTCTCCTCTCGGTGAGTCCTCAAGATGAACTCTTTCTTCCTCATCAGCCGATGTAGACCTTCTTACCATCCTCTTAATTTTCTTAGGATGAGCCGAAGATCCCCCTTTCTCTGAGTTCCGCTTCTTGGATCCCTCCTTATCACCCTTCGTTGATTTGTCAACTTTTGAAGACACACCCACTCCTGGATTAGCAGGCTTTTCTTCCTTCTTTTTACCACGTTTAGAAGGTTTTTCCACGGCTTCCAAAGTTGCCTTCATCTCAGGGATTATTTGGCGAGGACCAGTAGGACTGAGTTTGCGATAAGCTTCTATAACATTGCTGTTTAGTGGAACCCAGCGAGACATTGTCTCAGGGATGGAGCCAATATGAGTGTATCTGGATGCATTAGCGATAATCACCTTCTTGGTGTGAAAAGTGGTCACAGAGGATAACAAAACATCCTTCATCATCGGAATGTTAAGTGAAGAGATGGCTCTTTTCGTAACAATCGTCCAGAATCACCAACAAGAAATCTATGAATGATTGTTCGAAGAATTGAGGCTTTGCACCAGTTGAGACCAAATCAATGACCCATAGTCTAGATTGAGGCTATTGTAAAGACCATACAGAATGATCATGAAGCACTTGTTGGAACCATCTGACTGTGCTACCCTTTCACCCAAACCCTTGTGAAGTAGAGTTAATAACCCATTCCATTATGGTGGTAGACACGACTTCTTGAACTTCGTAAAAGAAACAAGAACCTCAGTATAGCCCATCTCACAGAACATGGAAAAGAGGTGAGTTGTCATAATAAAATCAGGAGAGATTACAGAGGCATCGACTGCAATCCCTAACAATGAACAGAATCGAACTTTTGAAATTGAAGTCTTGCGATTAAAGATTTGAAAGTAAATCCTATCCTTGTTCTTGTCATATGAAGCACTAGAGTAAACCTCCAATAACAGAGACATCAGAACATATTCCACCTGAGATAGTGCCAAAACCAGTGGAGAATACTTAAGGCATTCAACAACCTGGAACATGTAGTAGTCGTACATAAACAGAGTCAGTTTAATGATCAAGTTCTGGTTGGGTTTGATCACTAGTAGGGAAGATGAAGCAGATTGGTCATGGTGAGAAGATGAATTCGCCATTGTTGAATAAAGAAGATGAACAATTGAGAATCGCCTGTTATATTCGAGAGATGGTGAAGAAGGTAAGAAAGGACAATGGGTGTGAGAAACCCTTTATATACCATTGCCATGAGAGATAAAGAATCTTCTGTTATGATTACATGATCTCTGAACATTCGCCTGAAAAAGCGGGATTTGACAGCTTGGTTTCCCCAGATAAACGTCATCACGCGTGTGGCTAGGAGTCGTTTCAAATTCACACGCCCATTTCCATCCTTATCTGTAAAATGGGTTCAAATTCTCATCCACACAATGCCTCGTCAACTGAATTTTCTGCTTGCACAACACATAGGTCAATCAAAATGCACTTGAAAACGATTATTAGTATTTTGGAAAATTACAAAAAAAGAATTTCGTGCAAGAGTGACAAAGATAAAGAAATAAATCAAACGTATATAAGATGTGAGTGATGTCTTAAACCGACATAAAGCAGTTGATTCCGGGCACGAATCTATTCCTTCAAAGTCAAGAGAGACTTGAAGTGCTTGCATGGTTCCGCGAAAAATTACGATCGACTGTCTGTTAATAAACATCGAAAGGCTTCTTTTCAACTATCGGCTCTAAAGGTTGCTTATCTCCAACCGAACCTCGATACTTAATGAAAGACCGAAGGTCAGGCAAAGTACTTGTGAGACCGATGTGGTCTGTTGAACAAGTAGGTGAGATATGTGTATAAGTGGTTAGAAATTGAAATCTCAAAAATAAAACAAAACTGGACCTTCTGGGAAGAAACGCCTTGGTGTTAGACAATTTCATCAAGATCTCGCATAAAAATGAAAAAGAGATTTCAACCGGTAACAAGTTAAATCTTGAATATTCAAATTCACTATTAATTCCTTATTGGTATTGTATTGTGGGTCTCACTCAGCACGTGGTATACGCAGCTAAGATCATCAACATAGATTTTGGGTAACCATAAACCTCAGTGGTAAAAACCGAGAGTCTCAAGGGTTACGTTGTGAACCGAAAGTAGATGAAAAATATTGATTAGGTGGTTAAAGAACCGAAAGTACCTCTCCTGTTAAAGATTGACAAAGCAGTAAACTCTCAACTACTTTGAGAAGATTAAGGTAGCTCGTGACGTGAGAGAATTTGGCTTGATTGGGTAGAAACGATAGGTATAGATCGAATCATAAAGGCCTAGTTGTATAATGAGAAATTTCATACCTTCCCTTGTTTTAAGAGCACGGACTTTCTATGTCTTAGAGACCTAAAAAAAATTAAGAAACCACACGAAAAGCAAATTTTTTTTGGAATATTTATTTAAAAAAGCTTAATAAAACTCAAAAGAATTTTTTTTGTGTGTATTTGTTAAAATAAATAAACAAAACTTAATAAAATTCAAAAGAAGAAAAAAAATATTTTTGTGTTTTTGTTGACAGAAAAACCTAAAAAAAATTGAAATAAATAAGAAAAAGAAAAAAAAATTGTGAACAAATTATACAACCAAAACAAACCTTTAGAGATTTTAAAGTGAGATAGATCGAGCGTTCAACTAATATCGGTTCCTTAAAAGTATGGAGCCGAAATAGACCGAGCGGTCGGCTTATATCGGTTCCCTAAAATTACGGAGCTGAAATAGACCGAGTGTTCGGCTTATATCGGTTCCCTAAAATTATGGAGCCGAAATAGACCGAGCATTCGGTTCATTTCGGTTCCTTAATTTTCATGAAACCAAAATAGACCGAGCCACGTTCTATTACACTTAGCTAACCTTTTACGTAGACGAAAGGTGTTTTGATACGAACTCTGCTTCGATCACACCTAAGCCATGTAGTATTCTATTAAAACTCATTTCAGGCAACGCCTTAGTGAAAATATCGGCAAGCTGATCTGATGATCGAACAAAGTGAACTTCCACATTTCCATCTTCAACATGGTCTTTGATGAAGTGGTATCTCAGTGCAATGTGTTTGGTCTTGGAGTGCTGCACTGGATTATGACATATCCTTATCGCACTTTCAGAATCACAGTAAAGCGGAATCTTTTTCAAACTTAAACCATAATCTCTGAGCTGACTTTGTATCCATACCACTTGCGATGTACAGGATGCAGCTGCAATGTATTCAGCCTCGGCTGTTGAAAGTGACACACATGTCTGCTTCTTTGATTGCCAACTAACAAGCTTTCCATCAAGGAATTGGCATCCTCCCGTTGTGCTCTTTCGGTTCAATCCGCATCCACCAAGACCTGCGTCTGGAAATGCTTGAATAAAGATATCGGAATTCGCTGGATACTAGAGACCGAGAGATGAGGTTCGCTTTAAATAGCGAAAGATGTTCTTCACAGCTATCATATGAGGTTCTCTTGGATTAGCTTGAAATCTGGCACAATAGACGACTGAGTACATTATATCTGGTCTACTAGCCGTCAAATACATGAGAGATCCTATCATTTGACGATAGAGTGTCATGTCTACAGCCGGTTTATCCAGAGATGGCATCAATTTAGTGCCAAACGCCATAGGAACCTTCACTTTTGAATCTCCCTTCATTCCAAATTTTGTTAGCAAGTTCTTGGGGTAAGCCTCCGGATTTATGAATATACCTTCTGGTCCCTGTCTAATGTTCACTCCAAGAAAAACGTTAATCGAACCCATTGCGCTCATTTCAAATTTAGTCTCCATCAACTTCCTGAATTTAGCTGTTAGGCTAGGATCCGTAGAGCCGAAGATGACGTCATCGACATAGATTTGAACAATAATCAAATGTTCGCCCTCTTTCTTACGAAAGAAGGTTGGGTCAACCGAACCTTGTTTAAACTTAGACAGTTTAAGGAAACGAGTTAAGGTTTCATACCATGCTCTCGGTGCTTGCTTTAGACCATACACCGCTTTGTATAGAACATAGCAATAATCAGGATAGTTTTCATTTACAAACCCAGGTGGCTGCTCTACGTACACAGTTTCTTCCAGTTCTCCATTTAAGAAGGCACACTTCACATCTCCATTTGAAAGACTTCGAAGTTTTTATGAGCAGCATAGGCAAGAAATATTCTCACTGATTCCAATCTAGCTACTGGAGCGAACGTCTCTTCATAGTCCATTCTCTCTTCTTGGCAGTATCCCTTTACCACTAGCCGAGCCTTGTTCTGAATGACGTTGCCCTCTTTATCCAGCTTGTTCCTGAATACCCATTTTAATCTGACCACAGAAGCATCCTTAGGAGTGGGAATCAATCTCCAAACACGATTTCTTTCGAACTCATGCAGTTCGTCTTGCATTGCCTGTACCAAATCGGCATGATCAAGTGCAGTATGGACCGTCTTTGGTTCGATTTTGGAGACAAACGAATTAAACATGAAAAATTCGACTTGAGAAAATAATGCAGTCTGCTTCGCTTTCATTTGAGAACGAGTAAGAATTCTTTTAGATGATTCACCAATGATCTGTGTTTTGGTGTGATCCCTTGTCCATTTAATCAGGGGAGGATAATTCGGATCATAAGTTGGATCCAATTCTGCATTGACCACTTCTTCGAGTTCTGATTCATCATCTTTGTCATTTGTATTGTTATTCTCCCCCTCAAATGGCGAAGTATATCCAACGCCAGGTTCAGGTATTTCTCCCTCAGTTAGAGTGGGATGCTCCCCCTCGGTTGGAGATGGATTTTCCCCTGCTGCTGGATGCTTCCCCTCGAATTGAGCTTTATTAGTTGGAGTTGGATGTGTTCCCTCGACAGCAGTTCTACTGTGTTGGAAACAGAGGGTTGACTCTCGGCTGCTATAAGAGGATCGGTTTCAGCAGCATGTACAACTTCATCGATGATTTTCTTCAGATGATCAACTTTTTTGTCCGCTGCATTCTCCTCCGAATTAATGGCCTTTTCTGGTTCATCAAATAACCTTGTGTTTTCTTCAAACAAGTTGGAAATTGGAGCTGAGACTAGACTAGTTTCAGGGAAGATTTCTAGTGTACTTCTGTCAGTTGATTGAATTTTCTTAACATAATTGTCATCAAAGGTAACATAGTAGGTTTCTTCGAGGTGCTTGGATCGTTTGGTTAGAACCCTATATTCCTTTGAGGTCAGTGAATACCCAAGAAATATCCCTTCATCTGCTTTGACGTCAAACTTGTTTCGGTTCTCCTTGGAGTTAAAAATGAAACATCTGGAACCAAACACATGGAAAAATTTTATGTTGGGCTTTCGATTGTTTAGGATATCGTATGGGGTTAAGGTGAATCTCTTGTTGAGAAGGGATTGGTTCTGAGTGTAGCAAGCACATGCGATGGCATTATCGCAGAAATACAGAGGAAGTGAAGAGAAAGATAGCATCGTGCAGGCAGCTTCACATAGAGATCAGCTTCGCCTTTCAAAGATTCCGTTTTGCTGTGGAGTGTAAGGAGCGGAGAAGTTGTGAGTTACTCCTCTTTCATCCAAGTAGTCTTCAAACTCCTTATTTTTAAACTCAAGCCCATTATCGCTTCGAATGTTCCTTATAGTCTTTTGTAGTTGCACCTCGACCTGCTTGATGAATGCTTTCAACTTGGGAGTTGCTTTAGATTTCTGTTTAAGAAAGAAAATCCAGTTGAAGCGAGAAAAATCATCTACAATAACAAGTATGAACTTACTACCACCGATTCTTTCGATAACCGAAGGTCCACACAAGTCAATATGCAGAAGCTCAAGAGGTTCAATGATTTTTGTATTGATGCGCGTGGGATGACTCTTTCGGCTCTGCTTGCCCATCTCACATGCTGCACAAAGGTGCTCCTTATTGAATTTCAGAGGAGGAAGACCTCAAACATGATCACCCAACACCAGTTTGTTGATGTCATTGAAGTTTAGATGCGAGAGTCGTCTATGCCATAACCAGCTTTCATCAGATTTTGCTTTAGCCAGTAGACATATCATAGGTTTGCCCTTGATGGGGTTGAGAATGAGAGGATACATCTCTCCCTTGCGTTGAGACTTCAACAGAACTTTCTTCGTGTTCTTCTCAATGATTTCTGATCCATTATCATCAAACGACACTTTCAGTCCAATTCCAACCACTAGTTGCGAAACACTGATGAGGTTGTGCTGCAAACCTTCCATGTACGCAACTTTTCAAATTGAGAATTCCCCATTTGTTATCATACCATATCCTTTTATTGTTCCAAATGAGTCGTTTCCATACTTCACACATCCACCATCTTTTAGGGACCGAAACTCCCTCAGCTCTTCCTTCCTTCCTGTCATGTGACGTGAGCAGCCACTGTCAACATACCATTCGTCGTCGAACTGCTCGTCACTTAACACCTGCAATTTTAAGCAGATTTAGGAACCCAAAGTATCTTGGGCCCTGGTAAGTTTTTCACAGAAAAGGGAATAACAACAAGAAGATCAACCAAATATGTAATTTTAACTAAAGTGGTTTCATCTTTGCTTTTGATGGTGTACACCTTTATTTTATTTTTATCTTGTTTAAATTGAGGTGTATTAGATGGTGTTTTGTTAGCGGGAATTTTCTTAGGATTCCTAGGTTCAGCTGACTTTTTCGTATTAGTGTTATCTGTCTCAGAGTCAAGCTTTCCTTTTCCTTTAACATCTTTCAAGGATTGTTTCTTGTGTGTTTGGCGAGAATGACCGAAATAGGATTTTCGGCTCTCATCCTTGGGTTTTGAACCGAGACTGGAAGTTCGACTCTGATCCTTGAGTTTTGAACCGATACTGGAGGTTCGGCTCTGGGATCTGAAGTTAGGATCAAAATTAGGATGTTGGTTATGAACTTTGGTATTTTGAGGACCGAAAGTTGAGGTTCGGTTCTTAGAGTGAAAGGAATTTGGACCGGAATTTGGCTTTCAGTTCAACTGACTGTTTGCCTGGTATGATTGACTACCAGCTTGAGCATCCTTCTTGATTTGGACAAAGTCAGGATTTGGAGACTTCCAAAACTGTTTTCTCTCACTCAAGTTTTTCATGTACCTTTGATTTTTTGGCGCTTTTGATCGGCCAGTTATTTTTGAGATTTATGGATATTGAAGCTTGGTTTTGGCTTTGGCTTTGGATTTGGATTTCCCTTATGAGTCACGGTGTAAGATCCGGATTCCCAGGTATATTATTTTATACTTTTATTTTTGGAGGTTGTGAGGGGACTCAGCGAGTTGGTACTTAGACTTGCCAAGTAGGGTCGTAGATTCTTATCCGGGTTCATGGCTGGACTCGGCGAGTCCCCGCTGTTTAATGAAACCCTAGTTTCCTGGGTTTGGGACCTATTTAAAGGCCCTTAGGGACGTCATTTGCGGCTACCAAACCCCAGAGAGAAACCCTAAAGTAGGTAGAGCGTTTGTGAGAGGATAGGAGCCATTTCTTGATCTTTGTGGTTGATTCTTGCAAGAAGGAGGTGTTTCCAGCTTAGAGGAGACCAAGGAGGTTGTGCATCTATGGATTTCGAGCAAGAGACTTCATCTTTGAGGTATTATATCGCCCCTTTATCTGTTTTGTGGAAGGAATCCATAGATGTAGAGTTTTATGACCTTTATTGGAAGAAGATTGTGAGGATATGGCCCTATTCACTTTGATACTTCAGATATGGACCCATAGTGGTCTATAGAGCTTATCTCAGCTTGCTTTATGTTGAGATATGGAGGTGTTGAGCTAAGGATGTTACTCTTGGGGCTAAATCATCAAGTGAAGCCTCCTAGACGTCCCATGAGTGTCAAGATTCGAACTTTACATGTTTATCAGGCTTGCGAAGGTCAGATCTATGGATTCAAGGAATAGATCTGACCATAGGAGGGCATTTGGGTTTGTGCATGGCATGAACTCGCCGAGTGCAAGGGCAAACTCGGCTAGTAGGGTTAGGGTTTCCCGTGAATCACTCAGTGAGTGGATTTTCCGAGTTGGAGGAATTATTCAGTGAGTCAGGGGGGATTAGAGGACTGGAGTTCAAAGCGGAACTCGCTGAGTTGATCTTGAGACTCGGCGAGTTGGTCGGGGTGGCCCTACGATTCATGCCAGGTGTGACTCGTCGAGCAAGGGGAGGAACTCGACGTGCCAAGCGAGACTAAAGAGTTATTGGACACGTGTAAACTCGCCGAGCCGCCCAAGTGCACTCGATGAGTTGGGTCAAAGCTTGACCGTTGACTTTGTTCACTTTTAGGATTTGGTCAACAATGTGGCTTTTGAGTCAAAGAGGGGTAAAATGGCCTTTTGCCCTTCTGAGGGTGCCAAGAGATGGTTGAGTTTAGTCCCAAGAGATATATTTATGAGAGTATTTACTTTATGTGATTAGGCGGAGGCTAGATCGTATTTCTACTGAGTTAGAGATTTACCGAGACAACTAAGGTGAGTCTTCTCACTATACTGTACCTGGAAGGGTACCTATGTGTGACCGAAAGGTCTGGTATGCTATGAGATATATGCATTGTATGCTATGAGTTGCCTGTTTCGTATGCGCTATGTATGTGATCTGTATGTTATGCTTGATATGGGCCGGAAGGCATTATGATGTGGACCGGAAGGTCGGGGAGTTATGGACCGAAAGGTCTACATGGGTAGGACCGGAAGGTTTACCGGGTTGGGAAGGAAGTCCCATGAGACACATGGACCGAAAGTTCGTGTGGAGTATGGCCTGGAAAGGCGTATGTATGTAAGTGGTATATTGGGGAACTCACTAAGCTTCTTGCTTACAGTGTTTATGTGTAATGTGTTTCAGGTACTAGTGAGGACCCTTGGAAGGCGCCGACATGACTCGTACACACACACACACAGGCGGATTTGGATATGATTGGTCTTGGGATTGATATGTTTTGTATTATGACCATGTTACATTGGATTTTATGGGTTGTCTTGAATGAAATTATGTTATAAAGAAATGAAAAATTGTTTTGAAAATTTACGTTGTTACAAGTTGGTATCAGAGCCTTGGTTTGAGGGATTCGGATGCACCTTCGGGCGTAACTGAACTCAAACTGAGGATTTGAGAAAATTTTCAAACGATAAAAACTATTTTTTCTAAAAAGCAAGAGATTTTGAGACAACCAGAGCGGAGTAGTGTGTACGGTCAGCCAGCGCCCGAACGGTGAACCCCCAAAATGCCCTTACCTTATCTGTTATGAGAGATGATATGTTATATTATGCATGCTAGAGCTGGCTAGGTATTCATGTTAGGACTAGAGTGGCCTGATTCTGTGATGCCTTAGCCTACAAAGGATTGTGCTGCTATGTGATAATTGAGAGTGAGTAGGTAGCAGTGAGGGGATGATAAGAGGTCTACCGAAGGGTAGCCTATGCTAGTGAGATATAGAGTACTTGTGATCTGGGATCCAAGGAGGAGGACTTAGGGTGAATATTGATGCGGTGTAGGCAGTAGTATAAGGGCCCGTACTATCGAAGACACCGGAGCAGTGCGCACTCTAAGTAAGAATCCTTTGGATACTAAGGAACAAGTAGGGTTTAGTTATCGAGTGCGAGCATGCTCGAATGAGTCATTGATATCGTTGTGTTATATTTCAAAGACATCATGGTTGGGACACGCCACAGACCTGAGGCGAGCGGTGTGAGTGACGAGGAGCTTCGTCATATGATCCATGATGAGGTGGCTGCGATGATTAGGGCCGAGATTCCGGAGATGTTTGGGTCTATCAAGACCACACTAATTGAGACTTTCGATAAGCGGTACGCCACGGTGAATGAGGCTGCAGCCGTTGCAGCTACAACAGCTGTGGCTGCTGCCAGGCCTTAGGGAGGTGACTCGTTGTTGTTTCGGGAGTTCAAAAACATGAAGCCACCTGAGTTTGATGGGACGCGGGATCCAATCGCTGCGATGAGATGGATTGCTGATATTGAGGGATGCTTCTATGCGTGTTCATGTCCGGAGCATCTGAGGGTACGGTTTGCTTTGAACCAGCTTCTCTTGGGAGCGAAGGATTGGTGGATGTTCGTGACGACGAGCTTCACTCTTGCAGATATTTCAGCGGTGACCTAGGAGAGGTTCACCGCCATGTTCAGAGACGAGTATGTTCCCCCGATGGAGAGGGAACGGTTGGTTCAGGAGTTCTTGACCCTCAAGAAGGGTAATGACTCGGTTACTGTGGTCGCCCGGAAGTTTCATGAGTGGGCGATGTTCTGTGCTGAGCAGGCACGAATGGTCCGGTATTTGGGCATTCTAAGGAGGGACATTCGAGAGTTCGTGTCGAACTCGACGTACCGGACATTTGTTGAGCTCCAGGCAAATGCCCGGAAGAGGGAGATTGAGTTAGAGACTCAGGACAGGGAGGAGGCCGAGTTTCAGAGGATGGATCGGCGGCCAGCTCAGTCTCAGCCGGCAGCCAAGCGGACCAAGTCCGCTGATTCGAGAACTGGAGGCCAGAAGGGCCGCACTTGCAGAAAGTGCGACAAGGGTCATGAGGGGGCCTGTCGATCGGGTGCTTGCTACAAATGTGGCAAGGTGGGGCATATCGCCAAGGATTGCCCCAAGGGATTTATGGTTTGCTTTCATTGCAACCAGACTAGCCATCGGAAGGCCGAGTGTCAACAGTTGCGTCAGGGATCTGCAAATGCTGCTAGGGTTACCGAGGTTTGACCAGTGAAGGCCGAGGCTCCGAAGGCTCATGGGAGAGCTTTCTAGTTGACTACGGAGGAGGTCTGCACAGCGCCCGATGTTGTGGCTGGTATGTATTCTGTATTATCTTTTTATTGAGATATTGTGCTTATATGATGTTATGCATAGGTACTTTTCTTGTGAGTTCTGTACCTGCTTTGGTGTTATTTGAATCGGTTGCGAGTCGGTCATTTGTTTCTTTGGCATTTAGTCAGCACATTAGTATCCGTCGAGAGGCGTTGATTCGACCTCTGCGAGTTTGCATAGCTGACGAGCGAGCAGTGTATGCTATGGATGTGATTCGAGGATGTATTCTTGAGATATTCAGTGTGGAGTTCCCGATAGATCTGGTTCCGATTGCGATAGGGGCGTGTGTGTTATAGTGGGCATGGATTAATTGAGCCGATTCGGAGCTGTTATAGACTGCGAGCGTCAGTTGGTGACGATACGAGACCCTAGTGGGGGAGTACTTACGTTGTATGGCGAGGGAACCCGATGTGGGTCAGCATTTTGCTCGGATGCCAGGGAGAGGTAGAGTTTGCAACAGGGCTGTAGTGGATTCATAGCCTATGTGATGGACACACAATTGGCCGCTGGGAGGCCAGGTTCGATTGATGAGGTTCTGATAGTGTGCAAGTTCCCGGATGTTTTTCCCGAGGAATTTCCAGGTGTGCCTCCCGAGAGGCAAGTGGAGTTCCGTATCGATTTGATTCCGGGAGCAGCACCTGTCGCCAAGGCGCCTTATCGTCTCGCGCCGCCAGAGATGCAGGAGTTATCCTCGCAGCTACAAGAGCTGTTGGGGAAGGGGTTTATTCGACCAAGTAGCTCTCCTTAGGGAGCATCGATTATTTTTGTCAAGAAAAAGGACGGTTCACCCCGGATGTGCATTGATTACCGGGAGTTAAACAAGTTGACGGTCAAGAACCGTTATCCGTTGCCGAGGATCGATGATATGTTCGATCAGTTGCGTGGGGCGTCTTGGTTCTCCAAGATAGACTTGAGGTCGAGTTATCATCAGATGAGGGTTCGGGATGAAGATATCCAGAAGATAGCGTTCAGAACTTGTTATGGGCATTACGAGTTCGTGGTGATGCCTTTTCGGCTCACCAATGCACCAGCTGCGTTCATGGATCTCATGAACAGGGTGTGCAGACCGATGCTGGATCGGTCGGTAATCATATTCATTGATGATATTTTGGTGTATTCGAGGTCGAGAGAACAACATGAGGAGCATTTGAGGGAGATCCTCAGAGTTCTGAGATCGGAGAGGCTTTATGCCAAATTCTCCAAGTGTGAGTTCTGGTTACGAGAGGTCTAGTTCTTGGGACATCTCGTCAACTAGAATGGGATATTGGTCGATCCGGCCAAGATTGAGGCGGTCATGAGGTGGGAGGTGCTGAGATCGCCCACCGAGATCAGGAGATTTCTAGGATTGGCTGGCTATTATCGGAGATTTATTAAGGATTTCTCCAAGATTGTCGTACCACTCACCAAGTTGACCCGGAAGGGTGTCACTTTTTCCTGGGGTCCGGAGCAGCAGAACTCATTTGAGACACTTCGCCAGTAGTTGTGCGAAGCCCTGGTGCTAGAACTCCCAGAAGGGGTGGAGGATTTTGTGGTGTACTGTGATGCATCGATATCCGGGTTGGGAGCAGTGCTTATGCAGAAGGGGCATGTGATAGCTTATGCATCGAGGCACTAAAGCCTCATGAGTCGAGGTATCCCACCCACGACCTGGAGTTGGGGGCTGTGGTGTTCGCCCTCAAGTTCTGGCATCACTATCTGTATGGGGTTCGGTGTACCATATACACTGACCATAAGAGTCTGAAGTACTTGATGGATCAGCCCAGCCTAAATATGCGCCAGAGGAGATGGTTAGATGTGGTAAAGGATTATGATTGTGAGATCTTGTACCATCCATGCAAGGCTAATGTTGTAGCCGATGTCTTGAGCCGTAGGGTGGAGAGCGCCCCAATACGAGACGTTTGTATGAGATTGACAGTGATGACTCCGGTGTTGGACACCATTCGGGGGGCCCAGGCGGAAGCCGTGAGACCGGAGAACCGCAAAAGGGAGTGGGTGATCGGGCAGGTATCGGAGTTCCTTACCGATAGTCGAGGACTTATGACATTTCAGGATCAGGTATGGGTACCGTTTGTGGGCGGGGCGCGTACCATTTTAATGGAAGAGGCTCATCGATCGAAGTTCTCGATCCATCCCGGGGCCACTAAGATGTATTTGGACCTGAAGAGGCAGTATTGGGGTCCCTGTATGAAGAGGGATGTCGCATGGTTTGTAGAGAGATGACTGACCTGTCGCAGGGTTAAGGCCGAGCACCAATGTCCACATGGTAAGCTGCAGCCGTTAGAGATTCCCGAGTGGAAATGGGAACAGATTTCTGTGGATTTCATCACCAAATTGCCGATGACTGCGAGAGGTGTTGATGCAATTTGGGTGATTGTGGACAGGCTGACGAAGAGCGCTCATTTCCTTGCTATCAGTGAGAGCTCTTTTGCGGAGAGGTTGGCAGAGATATACGTAAGGGAGGTGGTATTGCGGCATGGGGTGCTGATCTCGATTGTCTCAGATCGAGATGTGCGTTTCACTTCCAGATTCTGAAACAAAATTTCATGAGGAATTGGGTACGAGGCTGCGTTTTAGTACCGCATACCACCCACAGACTGATGGGCAGAGTGAGCGGACGATTCAGACGCTCGAGGACATGCTCCGAGTCTGTGTGTTGGATTTCGGCGGGAGTGGGGACACGTACTTGCCCTTTGCAGAGTTTTCCTACAACAACAACCATCATTCGAGCATTGGTATGCTACCCTTTGAGCTGTTGTATGGGAGGAGGTGTCGGACCCCCATTTGATAGGGAGAGGTACGGCAGCGTGTGATGGGTAGTACATAGATCGTGCTTCAGATGACAGAGCAAATACAGCAGGTCAGACAGAGGTTGTTGACCGCTCAGAGTTGCCAGAAGTGTTATGCGAACAGGCGCCGGTCCGAGCTCGAATTTATGGTCGGCGACTTCGTGCTCCTGAAGGTCTCTCCTTGGAAAGGAGTGATCCGATTCAGGAAGATGGGCAAGCTGGGGCCACGATATATTGGTCCTTTCAGGGTGATCACGAGAGTAGGAAGGGTAGCCTACCGGTTGGAGCTACCTGCGGAGTTGGGTCAGATTCATGACACCTTCCACGTGTCGCAGCTAAGAAAGTGTATAGCCGACGAGTCGGAAGTGGTGCCACTAGAGGATATTCAGGTGGATGTGATCCTGAACTATGTTGAGAGACCGGTGGCGATCAGGGATCAGAAGATCAAGGTTCTGAGGAACAAGGAGGTGCCTCTGGTGCAGTTCCAGTGGCAGTATCGGAAAGGGTCAGAGTTGACTTGGGAACCAGAGCGGGAGATGCGGGAGCAACATCCCGAGTTGTTTGCGGAGTAAGACTTCGAGGACAAAGTATGATTCTAGTGGGGGAGAATTGTAACATCCAGATTCCCAGATATATTATTTTATTCTTTTATTTTTGGAGGTTGTGAGGGGACTCTGCGAGTTGGTGCTTAGACTCGCCGAGTAGGGTCACGGATTCTTATCCAGGTTCATGGCTGAACTCGGCGAGTTCATGAGGTGGACTCAGCGAGTCCATGTTGTTTAATGAAACCCTAATTTCCTGGGGTTGGGACCTATTTAAAGGCCCTTAGGGTCGTCATTTGCGGCTACCAAACCCCAGAGAGAAACCCTAAAGGAGCTAGAGCGTTTGTGAGAGGATAGGAGCCATTTCTTGATCTTTGTGGTTGATTCTTGCAAGAAGGAGGTGTTTCCAGCTTAGAGGAGACCAAGGAGGTTGTTCATCTGTGGATTTCGAGCAAGAGACTTCATCTTTGAGGTATTATATCGCCCCTTTATCTGTTTTGTGGAAGGAATCCATAGATGTAGAGTTTTATGACCTTTATTGGAAGAAGATTGTGAGGATATGGCCCTATTCACTTTGATACTTCAGATCTGGACCCATAGTGGTCTATAGAGCTTATCTCAGCTTGCTTTATGTTGAGATATGGAGGTGTTGAGCTAAGGATGTTACTCTTGGGGCTAAATCATCAAGTGAAACCTCCTAGACGTCCCATGAGTGTCAAGGTTCGAACATTACGTGTTTATCAGGCTTGGGAAGGTCAGATCTATGGATTCAAGGAACAGATCTAACCTCAGGAGTCCATTTAGGTTTGTGCATGGCATGAACTCACTGAGTGCAAGGGCAGACTCAGCGAGTAGGGTTAGGGTTTCCCGTGAATCACTCAGTGAGTGGACTTGCCGAGTTGGGGGAATAACTCAATGAGTCAGGGGGGATTAGAGGACTGGAGTTCAAAGCGGAACTCGCCGAATTGATCTTGAGACTCGGCGAGTTGGGTCGGGGTGGCCCCGCGATTCATGCCAGGTGTGACTCGTCGAGCAAGGGGAGGAACTCGACGATCCAAGCGAGACTAAAGAGTTAGTGGACACATGTAGACTCGCCGAGCCGCCAAAGTGCACTCGACGAGTCGGGTCAAAGCTTGACCATTGACTTTGTTGACTTTTAGGATTTGGTCAACAATGTGGCTTTTGAGTCAAAGAGGGGTAAAATGGTCTTTTGCCCTTCTGAGGGTGCCAAGAGAGGGTTGAGTTTAGTCCCGAGAGATATATTTATGAGAGTATTTACTTTATGTGATTAAGCGGAGGCTAGATCGTATTTCTACCAAGTCAGAGACTTACCGAGACATCTGAGGTGAGTCTTCTCACTATACTGTACCTGGAAGGGTACCTATGTGTGACCGGAAGGTCTGGTATGCTATGAGATATATGCATTGTATGCTATGAGTTGCCTGTTTTGTATGCGCTATGTATGTGATATGTATGTTATGCTTGATATGGGCCGGAAGGCATTATGATGTGGACCGGAAGGTCAGGGAGTTACGGAACGTAAGGTCGACACGGGTAGGACCGGAAAGTTTACCGGGTTGGGACGAAAGTCCCATGAGACACATGGACCGGAAGGTCGT
This sequence comes from Lactuca serriola, assembly GCF_051521515.1. Taxonomy (NCBI): domain Eukaryota; kingdom Viridiplantae; phylum Streptophyta; class Magnoliopsida; order Asterales; family Asteraceae; genus Lactuca; species Lactuca serriola. The sequence goes on along the minus strand of NC_136413.1, from coordinate 160,063,477 downwards.
GTGGAGTATGGCCTGGAAAGGCGTATGTATGTAAGTGGTATATTGGGGAACTCACTAAGCTTCTTGCTTACAGTGTTTATGTGTAATGTGTTTCAGGTACTAGTGAGGACCGTAGGAAGGCGTCGACATGACTCGTACACACACAGGCGGATTTGGATATGATTGATCTTGGGATTGATATGTTTTGTATTATGACCATGTTACATTGGATTTTATGGGTTGTGTTGAATGAAATTATGTTTTAAAGAAATGAAAATTTGTTTTGAAAATTTACGTTGTTACACACGGCTGGATGGGACTCCTTCTTGGGTTCTTCTGGTATCTCTTTCGTTCCACTTGTGCTTGGTTTGGCGAAACTTGAGGGTTTGTTAATGGGTTCTGGAACATATCTACCTTTCACCCTCCATGAGGTTTGCTCTGACAAGCCAACAGTTTCATCTGCATTATCAATAGGAGCTGACCAGAAGAAATCATCACAACCTCCAGCGTTTTCTTGATCTATCAAAATTTTCAGTTCAGCTGTTTGTCTTTCTGTTACTCCTTTAACAGCATAGACTTGATTTGGTACCGTTTGAACTTTTTGGTAGACCACTGCCTTTTCTTTGACCTTCTTCGACTTGTTATCTGACAAGCGAGCGTATTCAACCGAGTTTTCGGATATAAGTGGTTTTTCAGTCTTGGTTTTGCTCTTCAGAAACTCTGAGCAATCGATTATGTCTTCCACGAAGATCTCACTCATCTCACTTTCATCATCGAACTCAGATGTACTCTCAATATTCATCTTATGTTCGGTCATCAATTTTGCATTTGATGAGTCAAATGATTTTAAGGTCTCGGTTTTACTTTTTAACTTATCGTTTTCATCTAAGAGTAGTTTTAACATGCATTTATGTTCCTTAGATTCAATCAAAGTTTCAATTTTGTCCAGATCTATTTTATAAGAAATGGAAGTTTCTTCCGAGGACATGATTGATTCACATTCAACAATGACCTCATCCTCCTTGAACTCAAGGAAGGGCAAGATTATTTTATGAATCTTTTTCCCTATTTCACAATCTAAATGCAATTGCATGATATTAGTGTATAACCATTTAGAAATCAAGCAAAAAAATTACGTTGTTTCAAAAATCTTAAATTGTCTAGTTGCAAATAAATTATTTCATCCCTAGCGCTAACTAACTCCTGCTCCTTTAGCTCAATCCATCTTCGTCTCTCCTCACTCTTCGTTGACAACCTGCTAATTTGGTCAGTTAGGTTAGAATTTGTTAAGCGAGTTTGCATGAGACTTCCACTTAGATTATTAAATCTAAATTTTAGGTCATTTAATTCCTTTTTATAATCGATTGCTGGAATTTTAAGAGATTCAAGAAGGGATTGTACCTTTTTGATCAAACGATCGCAGTCGTTGATCTTCTCACTGACAGGCTTGGATGCAAAACATTTGTCTTCATGTAGATTCGGTTCCTCAAGCTCACTCTCGGTTGATACTCCAGCCGTCACCATCAGTCATCTTCCAGTCACTTTCTCATCCTCTTGTCTCGCCACAAAAGCTCTACTGTGTGTCGGCCTTCTCACCTCTTCATCCTCTGAATCTGTGGACCACACTTCAACCCCTACCAAATTCATCATCGATCACCTTTTCTTGAACAATCAAGGCGTTCATAGGACCAGCACAAGTTTTCTTCTTCTTTATCTCTTCTAGCTTTCTCATATGATAAGCTTCATCATCTTCACTCTCTCTTCTCTCGGCTAACGTTTTCAACATGCAATACTTGGCAAAGTGATTCTTGCCATGACAGTAATTGCAATCATACCCTGAGTCACCCACCAGTTTGCTCTCCTTCTTTTCATCTTCCTTCTGAGATGCATTCTTTGACCCTTCCTTTACCTTTTCTGATCTATAGCTTCCTTTCCAGTTGCGGTTCTTACTGACAGGGAATTTCTTCCGAGCAAACTTCTTTGGATTCATCACCATCATCGCATACTCATCACTCGTAAGATCACACTCCTACATGTCATCTTCCTCTTCTTCTTCAATCACATTTTTGTTCTTCGAGACAAGAGCAAGTGAGTCGACACCAGAGACCAACTTCGCTTCTTTTGACACTGTGCTTTCATGTGACTTTAGAGTTCCCATAAGTTTCACTAGGGAATAAGCCTTGAATTGTTCATCCGCTTTCACAGTTGAGACAACTGCCATCCACTCGGGTCTTAAACTGTTCAGGAATGTAAATTTCAGTTCAATACCCTTCCTTTCAATACCATGCTTTGTCATCTTGCTGAGCAGATGATTGTAGCGATCAAACATCTGAAGCAAGGTTTCTTCAGGTTTTTGTGCAAACGCTCCGAACTCAGAGAGAAGCAGAGTTTGAATAGAGTGCTCTAGATCCTCGTCGGTTGAATACAGTTCTTTCAACCTGTCCCATATCTCCTTAGATGTAGTGCATGAACTCACTAACTGGAAGGTGTTAGATTGTAAAGCGAATCTGGTCATTCTTAACGCCTTGACATTGCACATCAGTTTATCTTTTTCGTCCTGAGCAATCTTATCCTCATCTGCTATCAGTTTGTTATACTGCTTTTGGGTTTTCACAGTTGTATTCGTTCCAGAGTGAACAAACGGACCCAACGTGATTTCTTCCCAGATGAGATACCCGTTATCATCAGATCCAACCACATAATCTTCAAAGTGGTGCGCCCATACTTCATAATCTTGCGTGTAAAGAATGGGTACTCTTGTAGTGGATCCAATGCAATTGGAGATGTTGATGGCATTAGATTGTACGTTGTCTTGAGACATGATGAGCCTTCCTTGAAACTGTTAGAGTCTAACCTATAAACTTGAGAATAGGGTTTTATCAAAAACACCAATTTCCATCGATAAAAAAACAACGGCTCCTATATATTCGATAAAAGCGGAAACCCTATAGTATTCTTCAAACAGAAGGAATGCGTATTTGTTACACAGTCTCCTGCTCTGATACCAATTGTTGGAATTAAAATTCTAGTAGGATCGATATGATCTAAAACGTGAATAAAGCAATAAGAACAAGACACATAAATGGCTCAAACAATGCTGAATGATTAAACTTCAACACCCCAGAAGAGCTCGATGAAGAAATTCGACTGTAGAGGTGTTTTAGGGTTACAGAACGATAAAAAAAGTAATTAAAATCAAGAGCATATCTAATGCATACATGCATGCACTATATATACTACATAACCCTAACAAAACACGGATGGACAGGCCCAATCCGGTTAATTCAAACAAAGCCCATGACGCAACATATTTATCCTATATATATATATATATATATATATATATATATATATATATATATATATATATATATATATATATATATATATATATATATATATATAGGGGACGGTTCACTTGAGATTATAAAAATAGAGATCTAGAGATTCAACCAAGGTTGTAGAAATCGCTCGGTGTAGGCTAATCGGTGGACTGTGGTCAAGAGATCAATCGGTTAGGCAGAGATTAATCAGGGACCATTAATTACTAAAAAAACTAGTAAAAAATTAATAAGTATAACATTAATCCTAAGAATATAACATTAAATATACATTATAAATTAAAAAAATATTAAAAATTTAATGAATATAATATTATAACATGAAACTATGATTTAAAAAAAAAACCCTTTTATATAATAAGTTGATTGACATGAGGCTGGGGACTTGACGGAGGTCATGCTGCAAGAAACCGTTTAAGCTTTTTACATAACTCATTGCTATAAACATCTGATGTGATGCTTAAGAGATCAATAGAGCTAAAAAATGGAAAAGGATATTTAATTTCATACAAAGGCATTATTCTTTTATACTACAATACATTATGCATGTACTTTGGAAGTACGTGTTGAATGTTGATTATGTATTTTGATGTCTGTCTTCATCTGATCACTTAAGTTTATGCACAAATTCTTCTTTTTCAAGTATGCTAATACTGGTAATAAAATAATGATGATATAGCTTTTCTGCAAAATGGTAATAAAACAATGATGATATTGCTTCACAATTTGCTAAAAGTGATCATGGAATTGGATACTAACAGTGATGATACTGCTTCATAACATCACTCAAATCGCAAAATTAAACATGTTGAAGTGGAGAACTAAACAAGTTGTTATCTGTTCCTTCCAATTTGCCCTCCCTATAATCACTAATCAGTCAATTAAACAAGGAAAAATGGACTAAATCAAATTAGACGAACTGTGGTCGACATTCAATTTGGACAAACTGTGGTCGACAATGAAATGTGAATCGAATTTCACTGAGACAAAATATCAAACAACTAGTGTGCACCTATTGTGACGAATTCAGTTACAACACAAACATCGACTCAGATACACTACCACGTTACAACTCCAGGGAATTTATGATTGAAGAATAAACAACGAGATTGAAGAACAAACATCGAGAAATAAGAATTAACCTGCTATGGAGCACGATGGTTGATTTGAAGATGGAGCAGAGATGGAAAGGAAACGATGATGTAGGAACGAAGGTTGATCACGAATTAAGAACTAACCGTTGATGGAGTAACAATGGAAGGATAATGGGAAACAAATCGAAGAAGAAGCATTTGCGATTCAGGGGTGTCGAAACTTCAATCTAAAACAACTTTGCTGATCATTTTCCTCCAGTGTCAATCGTGTCATCACGTTTACCAAGCGGGTACTTTCGCTTCGACCTCATCTTTATTCGATGACTAATGGCTAACGGCAGCAGGAGAGGAGTTGATGGGGAAGAATGTAATGCAAAGGAGATATATGGAAGAGTAAAAGTGTGAGTATCCCACATCGAAGCTGGGAACATTCTATGAAGGAAACGATACTCTATAAAGGGGAATCCTCAATACAAAAACAATACAGTTAAGTTTTAGGCAAGCTGACTTCTTGAGCTGGTGGGTCCTTTAGAGTCAACTGGGCCGATTATGTCCGAGTTGGACTGATTTGGTCCGAGTTGGCCCAGTTTTGACCGATATTGACCAAGGCCGCCTAGCCTAACCCTCTAACACCTATTCATAGGCGTTTGGAGGTCGCCAAGTGTCTAGGAGCCGATTAATCGGCCACCTAGACCAAATTTTGCAACCATGGATTCAACCTTAGCCACATATCTCTCATTTGTCGGTCTAACGCTCCAGCGTATTGGCAGCAACATGGGTATGACTAATCATTAATGATTATATAGCAAAGAGGTATAATCATATATGATTATACATGTTTATATGTATAAGTCTCATCATAAGTTATTATACATATATGTGTGTTCACATATTAAGTTATCATATATGATTATAACGGTTGGTAGCAGAAGTGATGATGGTGGCGGTGACGGTTGTGGTGGTGGGTAAGGTGGCGGAGGTGAAATGAATTGGTGCCGCTACATAATCATTTATGATTATAACAGACCCGTCGTGGTAGTACGCCAGAAGATTATAGCGGCAGATGTGAATTATGTGGCTGAGGTTAAATCTCAAGATCTCTATTTTATTTTTGAATCTTAACGAAACCTCTCTTTCTCTCTCTCTCTCTCTCTTTATATATATATATATATATATATATATATATATATATATATATATATAGGTAATATTTAAACCATTTAAATTTACGAGTTTATTAATTTAAATTAAACATGCGAGGTGACAAAGTTAATAATTAAAACATGTTAGGAAACTTGCTAAGCAAATTAGGGTTTCAAAAGTGTTGCCTAATCAGAATCTGATGCAACACTTTTCCAAAAAAAATTGCATTAGGGTATGCTAATGCAACCTTTTTTAGAAACAGCTACATTAGGATTTGCTGATACAACCTTTTTCTTAAAATGTTGCATTAGGGTACAACACTTTTCCTAGTAAACCCTAGTTTCCAATTTAAGGTTCAAGCTTATCGCCATTAAACCCTGGCTTAGGGAAAAGGTAATCAAAATAGCCATAGAAAACGAAAATAATAATTTCTCACCTTCTACACCCTAATTTCGAAAAGCATAACATACTAACAAGATTTTACACAAATAAAATTTGATTGGTAGTACAAATAACTATGAACTAAGGCTCCGATACTGCTGCATGGTTTTAGGCAAATAAACACATGTTCATAAGCAGCATAAGCATATAACAATTCCTACGTGTTCATTATATTATTGCAACTACAAGATGCATAATAAACATACCTCTTTAGAAGCTAGAGATACTGTTGCTTGAGATTGTGTTCTCGCCACCTTTCATTGGATGTAAGAACCTAAAATAGAATCCCTCTAATGAAATCATAGCCAAGAACACCAAATGAGGAAAACAACAAAACACTAGGAGAGAGGAGAGGAAAAAAAAACAACCTAAAAGGACCCTGTTATTAATTAATTACAAATTAGCTACTAATTAATTTATCAGATCATGAAAATTTAATAAACTAATTTCTCCTAAATTCCTTTTGTCTTTTAATTGCTCAAATATGTCTTAAAGACAACATAAAAGGACCATGTTATTATTAGAAATGTCACAAATAGTTATGATCATGGACACTCTTTCCAACACATTTTCGATCTAGGGTTTTGGTGAAATCCTAAATCCGACAATTATCATATTAAAAATGTTTTGGTAATAATCATAGTGACTTTTATCTTATAGATCTCAAATATAATCTTAGTCTTCTTATTCATAGCTTGGAATTAAGTTTAAATGTTTTTGAAAGGTTCAATGGACAATAATGGTGGATTTCGTGTTTTGGATTTCAACTTTCATGAAATAAAATGTTAATTCTGAGCTTATGAGTTGTTTCGGTCTAATATCAAGCAAATGAATTCACACATTTATTGAAATTTACTTACATAGTTTTGATTTAAGGGTTTTATGAAGCTTGAAGCTCCATCCATGTAAGATACATGAAAATTTGTGATGATTATGTTTTAATGATTAAATTAACTTTATTCTAATGATTTAAAACCAAATCTCAAATTCAATCATCGATAATCCCCACAAATCTCACAATTTTGATCCATTTGAGTTTATGCATTTGAACTTTTGAATTAGGGTTTTAATGGTGATACATGAAGTTTTGAAGGAAACTTCTAATTTGAGTTGTTAATAAATAAAAAAGGTCATGGTTGAAACCTCAGATCATGTGTATGTTTGTTAATATGTGATTGATAGATTTTGAATGGTTTGGAAAGGAAATATAGTTTGAATTGAAACAACTTTATAATCACCAATTCCAACTCCTTTTTCTCAAAGAAATTGATCAATAGATGGTAAATAAGTAATATAAGAGCTTATTAAGTGGTTTAGAGGTTTATTAAGAACTTATTGGCTAATCAGAATAAATATGAATAAATTAGAAACTAATAATGAACTTAATAATCAAAGTTAGTTTCAATATGGTTACATTTGCTTCTCCAAAGCTCGTATAGTGTCTAAATGACTTATCAATTAAGTAACTACTAATATTAGACTTAATTGAAGACGAAATAATATTGGGACACTTATTTTGTCCATTATAGTGCTTAAAGTGGTTTTCGATGATAAATAGGAAAGTTTAGGTGCAATATGAATAGAACGATGTTAAAATAGTAAAAAGGGGTATCAGACTAGTTCACGTGATTCGAATGAGATCCCAAGCAGTCCATGTGAGTAGTTTTTGGGTTCTTGGGTTATTTCTTACGGTCAGAAATATTACACCAGGGAGTTCACATGAATAATGTTAATCAGGACAAACTTTGAAACACTATACCTTTGCATCCAACCTCCTAGTTGGTCCCTATTTTCGGCTATGTTCATGTTTGAACACAAAAATACATTTAAATAATAAATTTTAGTTTTAATATTAAGAGCTTAATAAGTGACTCAATAGGATTTTGACATCCCTACCGATGCTTATAGGTAACACTTTAGTTCTTAACTGATTCTGGCGTAAGGAAGGAAAAGTATTAGAAGTCTAGCATTTGACTAAAGTAAGTACATACTCATAATACATGTCACCTAATTGTAACGTCCCATTTCCCACAATTTTTTTTCATTTTCAGTTGTGATAAAACACCATTTTCATAAAAACCCAAGTCAAGAAGTTTCATTTGTTCAAAAGAAAATTATACGAAAATTAGAGGATCATAATAAATGTGAAACACCAATACTACAGATGAGTTTGTACATTCACACCTTCTCCTTCCCATGATCATTAGGAGTGCCTGCAAACATTTAACACACAACTGTAAGTCAAAGCTTAGTGAGTTCCCACAAGATACCACACACCACAATATACATACACGAATATACACATCAGCCTTCAGTCCGTGACTGGTCCACCTCCTATTTATCGACAACATAAAGCTAGTCTGCATCTGGCCTTCAACACATCGTTGGCTTGCCCGAGTATCTTGACCTACCGTAGAAAGAAGCACTGCATCAACTCACCATAATATATGTAGACATATATAAAAAACAACCAAACAAATAAGTAACAACACATGAAACTATCTATACTAGTCTACATGTCTAACAACCCACTGCAACATACAAAAGAGTCATACTGCACCCTAAGCCACGACTGGCAGATCACCAATTGAATGCATATTTATATGTAATCAAAGGTAGAATAGACAGTCAAACAGGTGATCCTACTCTAAGACCACAACAAAAAAAAGTAACATGCAAGAAAGCCTACATCAAGAGTTCTTAGGCTATGTTACATGACTACATAAAACCCCTACAACACTCAATTCGACAATCACCATCCTACTGATCTAACCATAATACCACTACTCCCTTACATCCTACAATGCAAGGATATACATAACAACAGAAGCTCCACATCAATCTCAACAACAGAAACAATTACCCTAGCTACCAAAAGCCAAACCATAACTAGCCCTAAGTTAAATACTCGATTCGACCCAAGTTTAACCAAAAGTCAAACATATCAAAAGTCAACAGTCAAAGTCAACTCAACGGACCACCACGTCGTGGCAATACCATGGCCACGCCATGGTCCGGCTCAAAGTAGATCGCGATGTAATTTCCCTTCACGTTGTGGTCATCAGTTGACCACGTAGTGGCAACGCAACAGGTCCAAAACTCTATTAAGTCCTAAATCCTTGAAGTTATCCACTCAAAGATTCTAGGCGGATTCTTTGCATCCCAATGGTCCATAAAAATCCCAAATTTATGAGCATGCATGTCCAATACATGCCCTTCCAAAACTAGGTTAAAACGGTAAGAAATGAGTTCAAAATCCCATGCATGACATCAAAATAACTTGTAAATCTATATTTGAAACATACAATTTTCTTAGGACCTTAGAGAGTAATAAAATGAATACTTTATTCTCAACTTTCACTAAAAATTCATCATTATGGAATAAAATTCATAATACTTCAAGATCCAAAGACAAGATACCAAAAAGCAAGGAACCTTGTGACTTACAAAGGTCATGAAGATAGATGAAGGTAGATATCCACAAGCTTCAAGCTTCCGAGCACAACCTTTCTTGCTTCCTTCACCAAAACACCCAAAATATGCTCTAAAGGAGGTTCAAGGAGAGAAGAGGAGCTCAAATCATGAAGAGGGAGGCTAAGGTTGCTCCCAAGGACCTCTATATGTGATGTAGGGTAAGAAAATACCCTTAAATATGGAACCTTACCTTTAAAAACAATGAAAAACCTAAAATTCAAGGGTTGGGGATGCACAACAACCACCTCGTGGTGGCTTGCTCATCACCTTGTGATGACCTATTCACCACCTCGTGGTGATAATTTTTCACTCATTTCAATCCAACTTAAACAGTAATGACTTCTTTGTTCTAAGTCCGATTTCGACGATCTTTATATGCACGTGAAGGTATAAAAAGCCCCAAAATTCTATATAATTACTTTTGACTTAAAACATATCGAACTAAATTCATTAAATCATGCAAGAAGTCCAAAATATCACTTTTCCCATTTTGCCCTTTGGCTTCAAAGCACAATTCGAGGGCTTTAATCATTTAATTAACATTATCAACATCCGATAGGGTCTAAACTCTATTCCATTGAAGCATAAGACCTTCAATTGAACAAATTACGACCCATTATCCTGAAATTAGAAACATCCCAAAACTAGGTGTTACACTAACAATATATATATATATATATATATATATATATATATATATATATATATATATATATATATATATATATATATATATATAGGATCCCTATTTACTAAAACAGTAACCGAAATTTTTGTATATGCAACAGATAACAATTATTAAAAAAAAATAAGCATAAAATAATGTCAGGAAAATGACGCAATGACCCTACTATTTTTTGTGACTTTACACATTCAGTTAATAAAGTTATTTTCTTGCCCTCTAAGGGAACCAAGTTGTTTTTGTCGGGTTTAAAAGGTACCTTTTGAAATTTTGAAGGGGTAAATCGGTTACACCTTTGCTATGTCACTAGATGAAATGATAGATAAGAGCTTTTCTTATTAAATTAGGGTCCACCCTCTCCCACAATCTCTTTCTCTCTCTCTTTCTCTCACACACACAAGAAAAGAAACACGAAGGTGACAACATGTGAGGCTGTCCACAATGACTAGTGCCGAGGGGCTACTCCGGCAGCTTCCTTGTTGCTTTCTTTTCTGATCTGGTATCAGGAACGCGAAGTGGATGGAGGCAGTTGGTTAGAGGGAATAAAAACAAGCATCAACAATAAGTGGGCGGGGGGTTGCTCCAATAGCCTCCTCGCTCCTTCTTCTTTTTTGTTTTGGGCAGAAACAATGAGAGAGAGGAAAAGTAGAAAGATCAGGGATCTAGGTGGTTTTTGGTTGCTTTATTTGTCAAAAATGAGAGGTAGAAGAGGAGAGGCCGCTGCCTCTTTTGTTCACTAGAAAACTTACCCCCATGTGATGTCTTTCTTAGTAAAAAAATAGAGAAGAAAAGAGAGTGTTTCAGGTGAGAAGATGAGTTGATCGAGTGTGTAAGTAAACCTCTCTCAATGTTGGTCCTTCATACCGGAGGTGGTTGTTTTAACAGAAATCAACCTACTCATTCCATACATGAATTTATAATGAATACAAACATTTTGATTTATAATGAATACAAACATGTTAAAGAAAATATTTAATTCAAGCATTTCATCATACACCGGTATGCATGTAAATTGAATGTTTGGGTCTTCAATTCCTTGGCTGATCAGAAGAAAAAGAACGATCAAAGGCAAGAAGAAAAAGAGGAGCACCTTCGGTGCTTGACTGGTTCGAAGAAAGAGAAACACAAAAGCAACAAAGGTTGCTTCTCTTTTGATTCCAACAGTGGGTCCGATGGAGGTTTTCTCACTTGAAATTGAAGAAGATGGAGGTAGGACAACAACAACACCACAATGATTTCAAGGGGTGTTTTGATGGTTCGATTGACAGGGAAAGAATAAATAGAAGAAGTTGTTGCCTCTTTGATCTCATCGGAAAAACAACCACCACCGGTGGTGTTTCTTTGCAGCAAATTAGAGAAGAGAGGGAGAGAGAGAGAGAGAGAGAGAAATGGGCCCCAAGTTTTATTATTCTTTTTTTTAACTAAAAAAATGTCAAATCATATAGAGAGCGAAGCTACATGCTTACGTGGCTTATGTAACCTGACATATTATGTTGCAGTGACCACAAAAGCAGGTCGACATTAACTTTGTTCCCTTAGAGGGCAAGAAAATAACTTTAGAGACTGAATTCATAGAGTCACAAAACATAGTAGGGTCGTTGTGTCATTTTCCCTATAATGTCCAACTAAACATACAACATCACAAATCCAAATTCTTTTTGCTCTTTCTTTTAATTTCACACAAATCTCTCTTGAATTCTCTTTTTTCTTTTATTTTTACCCAAAATGATGTTTGATAAATCTTAAAAGCATTTAGGTGATATCAAGTCCTATTTTTTCAAATAGATCACTAACTTTGTGTTAGGGCGTATGCTCTAGAATGGATCCTCAAGTGGTATAACATCCCAATGCGATAAATTGTAAGTGTTTCAGAATTCCTAAACTTCGTTGCAAATTGGGGGAATTGCCCCATGAAACGGCTCAAAACAGTCACCATGTTTTGCTGCTTTCTATGGTGTATGTGGAAAGCGAGAAATGAGAATGTGTTCAACTGTCACAACTAGGAATTCTATACCATGTAACAACAATAATGATAACATTTGTGAACCAAGAATGTGAAAGCACGTATGATGCTTATTCAATAACAACAAATTTTCCATCAAACACTCTATACAAACACTTCAAATAGTCAACAACGAATTGGAAACCCTAGAAATCTCGGTTTAAGTCCACTACGGACTAGGATTTCCTTATTGGGACCAATGGACCAATAAGCTTCCAATTTGACTATTTTGGGCTTAGGACCCTTAAATGGGCCCTAATTGGACCCACTTTCATTTATTTTAACATTTCGGGCCATAATGGGCCTAGAATGAAATAAATACCCTAATGGGCCTTATTAGGCCATAACAAACCTAATTAGCCCTAATGGGCCATAAAACTCATACTTTGATTTATATTGGGTCGTGAACCGTCTCCAAAGACCAAATGGGCCGAAAAATCATCAAAATAGGCCCATAATATGGATTTAAGCACAAAAGGCCCAAAACTCTCTTCTCTTTTCTCTAATTCTCGGCCCAATTTCAAAACAAAAAAAATAGAAACTAGTGAAATAAGGTGGGTTAGCCACCTCCTTATTACATTTTGGTCTTCCATGCATCAACACATGTCTCCATGCAACCATCCTCTCACTTCTCTCTCTTCTCCTTTTCTTCTTCTTAACTCTCGGCCAAAGGAAGAACAACACACACAAAATCACTTAAATTTTCTCTCAAAAACACTTTCACTTCTTCTTCAAAATTTTCGAGATTAAGAGCTTTTCAAGGAGGTTATTCCACAAAAATCATCATCTTAGGTAAGTTGATGCTTGGATTCATAATCTACACTCTTTGTTTTATCAAAAATCTCTTCTTAACTCATATAAACTCATGATCATCATCTTAGAAACCTCTAAGATCAAAATCAACCCAAGAAAGCTTGTTAGGGCCGAAAATAACATCAAAATCTTACATCTCTTCTTCAAAAATCGAAATCAACAAGCAAAGGTGAGTTCATACCCCTCTATTTTCGGTTTTCATATGTTTTATGGGGGAGAATACAAGTAAAATGTGTAGATCTATGTGTATGTGTATGCTATGTTTGATTTCATGTGTTTATGTGGTAAATGTGTAACAAAAAGAATAGAAATTCGAGATCTATGGCTTTAAGAGAAAGATAAACATGATCTAAGACGTATTAGACTAAGACAAGTCAAGAAAAATTACCCTCTAAGATTAACGTATACTTATTGCAACATAAAATTCACTTTTGGGCAAAAATTGTCAAACAAACAAAAGTTGGGTTGAAAAATTATTATTCACGGTTTTCTCAAGGATTAAAAGAGTCAAAACAGTAAAAATAAGTGTTTTTATGAATATCATACTCTTTTAAAGGTTATAAATGAAATTTATGGCTTAATGGGCCAAATTTTGGGCTTTTCGGCCCAATGAGCCTAAACATGCACAAATTACAATTATAAGGGGTCGAAATGATAAAATTCTCAAAACAGGGGGTAAAAAGGTAAACAAAACTATTTCATGGGTTTAAAATGATTTCTTTTCAAACAAGGATCAAAAATGTAAACTTTTTGGATTTTGGGCCAGAATTGTAAAAGTTGCAAAAAGTTTGGGGTTTAACCAAAAAATACTTTTCTGGAAGGGCTGAAACTGCCAAAGAATAAGTTTTGAGCTAAAAACATCACTTAAACAAGCCTTTGGGTCAAAAGTGTCAAGAAAATGGTTTAAGGGCGTAAAATGTCTTTTTTTATATATAAAGGACTAAAATTGTCAATTTTACCAAAGAATGGCTGAAAGGGGTTCAAACCAAGATTTATGAGTCAATTATTTTGTTTTTAAGATATTTGAGTTTGAATAAAAATACCAAACTACAATTCATGAAAATGGAAAGATGATAATACATATAATTCCAAACATCGTTAAAAATAACCGACCGGCCATGTTCCGGTGCGAAATTAACAATCACTCAATCAAACTTTCCAACAATTAAACTATACCTAAAACAAGTAAACATTCAAATCTTTGGGCTTGAAAGTTCTAATTATGCTTGTTGGGCCTTTGTGACCCATTAACATGATTTTTGGGCCCAAGGGATAATAATAAAAGTTATTGGGCCTTATATGACCCAATTTCATATTTAAGGGACCCTCAATGGATTTTAAGTGCTATTGGGCCTTAGTGGCCCATTAGCAATGCTAGTAAGGTCCAAGTAAATCAAATGCGAAATGGCCCAATGTGTCCTTCGTATACCCAATAGCCATAAATAATACATGGGATTAGTAGGACCTTGTAATCCTCTTCTCCTCGTTTATTAGGCCTATCATCAATCCAAGTAAACAAGTACAAGTCGATAATTGAAAGTAATCAAATTCAGTTGGGATTTAGTGAGTAATAACGGGTGGCACCAACGTGTGTCGGTCGTAGTTTGTAGTTATAATCAAAGTCTCCTGGAGGGAGAGCGAGAGTTTGTGTATAGATCTATACGGGGGTGACTCCCCAACATCTCAGCTGTTCGCTACAGTTAGACTCGGCCAGTCTAGGGTGACAAAATCTTAAGATCAATTCCGGCGTTCACCAGAGTGCCAAGACAGACGAACTAGTCATTATCATGCATGGTTATAACGACTTACATAAATAAATCCAATACTAATCAAGTAATCAAGGCAAATAAAAATCATTCACGTGATGGAATAACAATTCGAATAGTTATATGATATTTTGTTATTGGAAACCATCGGGTTTTCCGGGGAAGTTTAACATTTTTCACTGGTACTTTTAATACAAAGCTTTTCAACTATACATTTTTGGAAATCATCATGCATATATTTACGGATCTTCACACTTTTATATAAACAATTGTCTTTTCAGAAAATATCAGATTTTCTGGGTTGTTTTCTTACAAACTACACAAAACATTTTCATATCAAACCTGCTTATGAACTCACCAACATTCCATATGTTGACCGTTTTCAAAATAACTTGTATTCTCAGGTAACAAGTAAGCTTAGGAGTAGCACCAAGTATGTTAGGGTGTTGTGCTTTTGAAAACTAGCAAACAATTTATGTTATGGATTTGTAATGTTAAAACAATGTACTTGATGTGAACAATGTCAGTTGTAATATATTGATGCATGGTGATGTTTATGTTATGATTCATGTATATTCATTGTGATGATATTCAATTTAAGTCACGCGAGCCCTCGGACGTTTCCGCCGTCTGGTTCGGGAGTGTGACATCGACAATATATACATTTCTCATGTGAAGATTGTTGATGATGTTATGTCGGTTTCTTTTCTTTGGTATAAATATAGATTTATAAGTGGCAGGTGTAATTGGGCTAAGTGGATACACTCCTCATATGGCTGTCATGTATGCAATATTAGGTATAGAACCATCAAAATTGAATTCATTTTGATTAAAAAAACATAATTTTTTTCTTTGTTAGCTTCTTCATATTGCTTTTGAGCTCATATTATTCCTAATTTCATAATTTATGTACCAACGTAAATTTCCAAAATAATTTTTCATTTTTAAAACATTCATTCATTCATAAAATAATGTCAACACATTGTATCAAATGTTATTGTCACAAAACATCTCCCCAGAATCTCAGCAAAAACTCCAGTGTGTATGTGTACGAATCATGCCGGCGCCTTCCCGCGCTCATCACTAGTACCTGAAACACATAACACAACAACTGTAAGCATAAATGCTTAGTGAGTTCCCCAAAATACCAAATACAACACATACGCCACTTGAGGCTATAATACGACCCTCTGGTCGATGTGTCTCAGCGGGACCCTCCAGTCTCGTAGCTCGTTGGACCCTCTGGTCTGGTCACAGCTCATTGGACCCTCCGATCCGGTCTATATCATCATACAACATACAAATATCACATAACACATAATCTCATACATAACACATAAGACCCTCTGGTCATCGCATAGTACCACTCTAGGTAACGTATAGTGAGAAGACTCATCTCGATGTCTTGGTAAATATCTGACTCGGAAGAAGTGTGATCTAGCTTCCGCCTAATCACATAAAGTAATACTCTCATAAATACAATTGTACTCAACCCTAAAAGTCAACAAGGTCAACGGTCAAACTTAACCCGACTCGTCAAGTGCACTAGGGCGACTCGGCGAATCTGCACGTGTCCACTAACTCTTAGATCCTCTCTTGGCATGTCAAGTACTCCCCTTGACACGATGAGTTTCACCTGGCATGAATCGCGGGGTCACCCCGACTCAAATCGCCGAGTCTCAAGAACAACTCAGTGAGTTCCAACTTGAACTCAGACCCCTGACTCTCCCTGACTCACCGAGTCATTCCCCCAACTCGACAAGTCCACTCACCGAGTGATTAACGGGCAACCTTCATACTACTCGCCGAGTCTGTTCTTCGGACTCGGCGAGTTCATGCCATGCACAAACTCAAAACAACTTCTGAGGTCAGATCTATTCCATACAATCATAGATTTGGCCTCCCCAAGCGTGATAATCACGTAAAGTTCGGACCTTGACACACATATAACATCTAAATGGTCCAAAATGGTGATCTAGCCCCAAAAATGACATTCCAAGATCATGACTCCCAAAATGACTCATAAAGCTCCAAGGGTTAAGGTCTCTGGACCTCTTTGGGTCCAGATCCAGAACACAACTCAAGAAGGGACCAAATACACCACTTAATCAACCTCTAAAAGGATAGAAAACCCTAAAACTAAGAATCAGCACCAAAAACTGAAGAAGGTCCGAGAATAATACCTCAATACAATCTCTATGAGCTCAAAAACCACCAAAATCGCACCTCCTTCAGCCTCCTCTTGCCTTGAACACTTCCTTCTTGCAAAAACACCCACAAAAGTTCAAGATTGGCCTCTCCTTCCTCAAAAACGCTCTAGATCTCTTTAGGGTTTCTCTCTGGGGGTTGGTGGCCGCAAATGGCGACCCTAAGACCCTTTAAATAGGTCTCAAACCTTGGAAATTAGGGTTTCATTAAACAGCGTGGACTCGCCGAGTCCACTCATGAACTCGCCGAGTCCAACTGTGAACTTGCGTACAAATCCGCGACCATACTCGGCGAGTCTAGACGCCAACTCGCCGAGTCCCCCCCCCAACACCCAAAAATAAAAGAACAAAACATCATACCTGGGAATCCGGGTGTTACAATTCTCCCCCACTAGAATCAGACTTCGCCCTCGAAGTCTCACTCTGCAAACAGCTCCGGATGCTGCTCCCGCATCTCACGCTCTGGTTCCCAAGTCAACTCTGACCCTTTCCGATGCTGCCACTGGACCTACACCAGTGGCACTTCCTTGTTCCTCAAAATCTTGATCTTCCGATCCCTGATCGCCACCGGTGTCTCAGCATAATTCAGGCTCGCATCCACCTGAATATCTTCTAATGGCACCATTGCCGACTCGTTAGCTATATCCTTTCGCAACTGCGACACGTGGAAAGTGTCATGAATCTGACCCAACTCTGCTGGCAACTCCAAACAATAGGCTACCCTGCCTACCCTCGCGATCACCCCGAAAGGACCAATATATCGGGGCCCCAACTTGCCCCTCTTCCTGAATCGGATCACTCCTTTCCAAAGAGAGACCTTCAGGAGCACGAAGTCGCCGACCTGAAACTCGAGCTCGGACCGGCGTCTGTCTGCATAAATCTTCTGACGACTCTGAGCGGTTAACAACCTCTGCCTGACATTCTGGATCTGCTCTGTCATCTGAAGCACAATCTCGGTACTGCCCATCACACGCTGCCCTACTTCTCCCCAACAAATAGGGGTTCGACACCTCCTCCCATAGAACAGCTCAAAGGGCGGCATGCCAATGCTCGAATGATGGTTGTTGTTATAAGAAAACTCCGCCAAGGGAAAATACGTGTCCCAACTCCCGCCGAAATCCAACACACATGCCCGGAGCATGTCCTCGAGCGTCTGTATCGTCCGCTCACTCTGCCCATCAGTCTGTGGGTGATATGCGGTACTAAAATGCAGTTTCATACCCAATTCCTCATGAAATTTCTTCCAGAATCTGGAAGTGAAACGTACATCTCGATCTGAGACGATCGAGATCGGCACTCCATGCCACGATACCAACTCTCTCATGTACGTCTCTGCCAAATTCTCCGTGGAAGAGCTCTCACTGATGGCCAGGAAGTGAGCACTCTTCGTCAATCTGTCCACAATCACCCAAATTGCATCGACACCCCTCACAGTCCTTGGCAATTTGGTGATGAAATCCATGGTAATCTGTTCCCATTTCCATTCGGGGAATCTCTAATGGTTGCAGCTTACCATGTGGACGCTGGTGCTCGGCCTTCACCCTGCGACAGGTCAAGCACCTCTCTACAAACCATGCGACATCCCTCTTCATACAGGGCCACCAATAATTCTTTTTCAGGTCCAAATACATCTTAGTAGCCCCGAGATGGATCGAGAATTTCGATCGATGAGCCTCTTCCATCAAAATGGTATGCGTGCCACCCATGGACGGTACCCAAATCTGACCCTGAAATGTCATAAGCCGCCGGCTATCGGTAACCAATTCCGATACTAACCCGACAACTCGCTCTCTCTTCTAGCTTTCTGGCTTCACAGCCTCAGCCTGGGCCCCACGAATAGCATCCAACACCGGGGTCATCACTGTCAATCTCAAACAGACATCTCGATATGGAGCGCCCTCCGCCCTACGACTCACTGCATCGGCTACAACATTAGCCTTGCCCGGGTTGTACAGGATCTCACAATCATAATCCTTGACCACGTCCAACCACCTCCTCTGGCGCATATTCAGGTTGGGCTAGTCCATCAAATACTTCAAGCTCTTGTGGTCCGTGTATATCATACACCAAACCCCATACAGATAATGTCGCCAGATCTTGAGAGCGAACACTACCGCTCTCAACTCCAAATCATGAGTGGGGTATCTTGACTCATGAGGCTTAAGCTGCCTCGATGCATATGAAATCACATGCCCCCTCTGCATAAGCACCGCTCCCAATCCGTATATTGATGCATCATAATATACCACAAAATCTACCATCCCTTTCGGAAGGGCTAACACTGGGGCTTCTTATAATCTCTGGTGAAGTGTCTCGAACGAGGTCTGCTGCTCCGGATCCCAAGAAAACGCAACACCCTTCCGGGTCAACTTGGTGAGTGGCACGGCGATCTTGGAGAAATCCTTAATAAATCTCCAATAATAGCCGGACAAACCCGGAAAACTCCTGATCTCGGTGGGTGATCTCGGCACCTCCCACCTCATGACCGCCTCGATCTTGGCCGGATCGACCAATATCCTATTCTGGTTAACGAGGTGCCCTAGAAACTGAACCTCTCGTAGCCAGAACTTACACTTGGAGAACTTGGCATCAAGCCTCTCCGATCTCAGAACTCCAAGGATCTCCCTCAAATGCTCCTCATGCTGCTCTCGGGATCTCGAATACATCAATTTGTCGTCGATGAGCATGATCACTGAGCGATCCAACATCGGTCTGCACACCCTGTTCATGAGATCCATGAACACCGCCGGTGCGTTGGTGAGTCCGAAAGGCATTACCATGAACTCGTAATGCCCATAACGAGTCCGGAATGCTGTCTTCTGGACGTCCTCCTCCCGCACCCTCACGTGATGATAACTAGACCTCAAATCGATCTTGGAGAACCAAGATGCTCCCTATAATTGATCGAACAAATTATCGATCCTTGGCAAAGGGTAACGGTTCTTAACCGTTAGCTTATTCAACTCACGATAATCAATGCACGTCCGATGCGAACCATCCTTCTTCTTGACAAAAAGAATAGGAGCCCCCCATGGCGAACTGCTCGGCCTAATAAATCCCTTCCCCAGCAGCTCCTGGAGCTGCGAGGATAACTCCTGCATCTCCGGAGGCACAAGGCGATAAGGCGCCTTGGCGATAGGCACAGCTCCCGGAACCAATTCAATACCGACCTCTACCTGCCTCTCCAGAGGCACACCCGACAACTCCTCTGGAAACACATCCAGGAACTCACGCAGTATCGGAACCTTATTAACCGACTTCGGTCTCTTTGAATCAACCCTCGCATCCATCACATATGCCACAAATCCCCTACAGCCCTGCTGTAGACTCTGTCTCGCTCTGGCGGCCGAACAAAATGCTGACCCCATACGTGTACCCTCGTCGTACACCGTAAGAACTCCCCCACTATGGTCTCGAATCGTCACCAATTGATGCTCGCAGTCTATCACAGCTCCATATCGGCTCATCCAATCTATACCCACTATAACACACACGTCCCCCATCGCGATCGGAACCAGATCTATCGGGAACTCCACATCGAAGATCTCAAGGACACATCCTCGAATCACATCCAAAGCATACACTACTCGCTCATCAGCTATGGAAACTCGCAGAGGTCGATCCAACGCCTCTCGACGGACACTAATATGCTGACTAAATGCTACGAAAACAAACGACCGACTCGCACCTGAGTCAAATAATACCAACGCAGGCACAGAACTCACAAGAAAAGTACCCATGCATAACATCATATAAGCATAAAAACTCAACTCGAATAAAAGATGAAAAGAGAATACATACTAGCCACAACATCGGACGCCGCGCGGACCTCCTCCATGGTCAACTGAAATGCTCTCCCACGAGCCTTCGGGGCCTCGGCCTTCACCGGCCAAACCTCGGTAGCCCTAGCAGCAGGCGCAGATCCCTTAAGAAGCTGCGGGCACTCGGCCTTCCGATGGCCGGTCTGGTTGCAATGAAAGCAAACCGAAAATCCCTTGGGGCAATCCCTCGCGATATGCCCCTCCTTCCCTCACTTGTAGCACACCCCAGCCCTGCATGACCCTTCGTGACTCTTACCGCACTTCCCACAAGTGCGGCCCTTCGCGCCCCCAGATCTCGAATCAGCAGGTCTAGCCCGCTTGGCTGTCGGCTGAGACTGAGCCGGCCGCCGATCCATCCTCTGAGACTCGGCCTCCTCCCTGTCCTGAGTCTCCGACTCGATCTCCTTCTTCCGGGCATTTGCTTGGAGCTCAGCAAATGTCCGGTAAGTCGAATTCGCCATGAACTCCCGAATATCTCTCCTCAGCACACTCAGATAATGGCTCATATGAGGCTGCTCAAACGACACCTGCTCAGGGCAAAACATCGCCCTCTCATGAAACTTCCTGGTGATGACTGCCACAGAATCGGTACCCTGCTTGAGGGTCAAGAACTCCTGGATCAACCATTCCCTCTCCATCGGGGGAACATACTCCTCTCTGAACTTAGCGGTGAACCTCTCCCAGGTCACCTCGGAAATCTCAGCTAAAGTGAAGTTCGCCGTCACGAACTTCCACCAACCCTTCGCTCCCAGGCGGAGCTGGTTCAAGGCGAACCGAACCCTCAAGTGCTCTGGACAAGAACACGTATAGAAACATCCCTCGATGTCAGAGATCCACCTCATAGCGGCAATCGGGTCCTGCTTCCCGTCGAACTCTGGTGGCTTCGTGTTGCTGAACTCCCGGAACAACATCGAGTCACCTCCCTGAGGTCTGGCAGCAGCAACAGCAGCAGTAGCTGCAGCTGCAACAGCCTCAGTCAATGTTGCGTACCGCTCATCAAAAGTCTTAATCAACGTGGTCTTGATGTCCCCAAACATCTCAGGAATCTCAGCCCGGATGGCAGCAGCAACCTCCTCATGAATCAATCGACGGATCTCCTCATCGCTGACACCACTGCTCTCAGGTGTGTGTCGAGTCCCAACCATGATGCTTCTGAAATACAACAAAAATTATCAGAAACTCGATCGAGCATACACATACTCGATGACGCAATCCTACTTATCCTCTGTTGTCCAAAAGATTCTTACTTGGAATGCCCACTGATCCGGTGTCTCCAGTAGTACGGGCCCAATACTACTGACCACACCGCATCAGTATTCACTCCAAGTCCTCCTCTTTGGATCTTGGATTACAAGTAATCTACTCTCAGAGCATCTCAGCAACAGAAATCTCCTAGGCTAAGGCATCGCAAATCAGGTCACTCTAGTCCTAATATGTATACCTAGCCTACTCTAGCATGCACAACATAACATATCTCATAACACATAATGTAAGGGTACTTTTGGGGATTCACCGTTCGGGCGTTGGCTGATCGTACACACGGATCTGCTCTGTTTGTCTCAAAACTCTTTTTACTCTTTTCAAAAGTTTTACTTCATTATCAAGATTTTTCCTCAAATCCTCAGTTTGAGTTCAGATACGTCCGAAGATGCATCTGAATCCCTCAAACCAAGGTTCTGATACCAACTTGTAACAACGTAAATTTCCAAAATAATTTTTCATTTTTAAAACATTCATTCATTCATAAAATAATGTCAACACATTGTATCAAATGTTATTGTCACAAAACATCTCCCAAGAATCTTAGCAAAAACTCTAGTGCGTGTGTGTACGAATCATGCCGGCACCTTCCCGCGCTCATCACTAGTACCTGAAACACATAACACAACAACTGTAAGCATAAATGCTTAGTGAGTTCCCCAAAATACCACATATAGCACATACGCCACTCGAGGCTATAATACGACCCTCCGGTCGATGTGTCTCAGCGGGAGCCTCCAGTCCCGTAGCTTGTTGGACCCTCTGGTCCGGTCACAGCTCGTTGGACCCTCCGGTCCGGTCTATATCATCATACAACATACAAATATCACATAGCACATAATCTGATACGTAACACATAAGACCCTCTGGTCATCACATAGTACCATTCTAGGTAACGTATAGTGAGAAGACTCACCTCGATGTCTCGGTAAATATCTGACTCGTAAGAAGTGTGATCTAGCCTCCGCCTAATCACATATAGTAATACTCTCATAAATACAACTGTACTCAACCCTAAAAGTCAGCAAGGTCAACGGTCAAACTTGACCCGACTCGTTGAGTGCACTAGGGCGACTCGGCGAGTCTGCACGTGTCCACTGACTCTCTTAGATCCTCTTTTGGAAAGTCGAGTACTCCCCTTGACTTGACGAGTTCCACCTGGCATGAATCGCGGGGCCACCCCGACTCAACTCGCCGAGTCTCAAGAACAACTCGGCGAGTTCCAACTTGAACTCAGACCCCTGACTCTCCCTGACTCACCGAGTCATTCCCCCAACTCGACAAGTCCACTCACCGAGTGATTAACGGGCAACCTTCATACTACTCGCCGAGTCTGTTCTTCGGACTCGGGCGAGTTCATGCCATGCACAAACTGAAAACAACTTCTGAGGTCAGATCTGTTCCATACAATCATAAATCTGGCCTCCCCAAGCATGATAATTACGTAAAGTTCGGACCTTGACACACATATAACATCTAAATGGTCCAAAATGGTGATTTAGCCCCAAAAATGACATTCCAAGCTCATGACTCCCAAAATTACTCATAAAGCTCCAAGGGTTAAGGTCTCTGGACCTCTTTGGGTCCAGATCCAGAACACAACTCGAGAAGGGACCAAATACACCACTTAATCAACCTCTAAAAGGGTTAGAAAACCCTAACACTAAGAATCAGCACCAAAAACTGAAGAAGGTCTGAGAATAATACCTCAATACAATCTCTATGAGCTCAAAAACCACCAAAATCGCACCTCCTTCAGCCTCCTCTTGCCTTGAACACTTCCTTCTTGCAAATCACCCACAAAAGTTCAAGATTGGCCTCTCCTTCCTCACAAACGCTCTAGATCTCTTTAGGGTTTCTCTCTGGGGGTTGGTGGCCGCAAATGACGACCCTAAGACCCTTTAAATAGGTCTCAAACCCTGAAAATTAGGGTTTCATTAAACAACGTGGACTCTCCAAGTCCAGCTGTGAACTTGCCGAGTCCAGCTGTGAACTTGCGTACAAATCCGCGACCATACTCGGCGAGTCTAGATGCCAACTCGCCGAGTCTCCCCTCAACACCCAAAAATAAAAGAACAAAACATCATACCTGGGAATCCGGGTGTTACAATTTATCTCCAGCATCTATATATTTCGAACGTGTTGTTTTTATTAGACCTTTAGTAGGCTTTATCGCTTTCTTTGACACCTACCATATATATACTTGCATGGTCCTTTTTGATGTGTTATGAGAAGAAGTTTATTGGGTTTTTAACAAACAATTTTAATCTTTCACTATAATTTTCTATATTAAATTTGAATATAAAGATTTATAGGTAGTTGATAATGTATTTTTATACATGGTTTGTGGTGTAAAATAAAATATTTAAAACTCCATAAAAATATGTATAAAGCCTATCATCTACTCTAATAGTGAATATAAGAAAGATGATAGAGAGATTTGATTGCATTTTGTTAAAACTATGTAGTTATTGATGGTTTTATACCTAATATTAGGTACATAACAGCCACATATTCCCTAAGCCCATATATATATATATATATATATATATATATATATATATATATATATATATATATATATATATATTGCGATTTCCAAAAAAAATAACTTTGTTCATTAAAATATTACTCAAGAAGCCTAATTTTCATCTTTTACACTTTCGGTTAGAATGGCTTTTTTTAGAATGACAAATCTACACTACTTCTAAAACTATTCTTAATACCACTTATGTCTCCAATAAGACTTGAACCCTCAACCTCTAGGAGGAAGGACAACATCCGGTACAGCTGGGCTAGAAGTAGGGATGAGCGTGGGATGGAACTGGTACTGACCCGTATCGTTCCCGATTTCCCGAAAACCGAAGTTGATCAAAAATCAATCCCGAGTACCGAACCGAATTAACATCACCGATATTGATACCGGTACCGGGAATGGTACCGGTTTTTGGTACTAGTACCGGTACCGGAGGTACCGATTCTCGAATTTCATGTATTTTGAAGACCAAATACCGTCCTATATTTTTAAATTCGGTATGGTTCGGTACCGATACGGGATCGGGATTTTGAAAAAACTATTCATCCCTAGCTAGAAGTCCTTTGATGGTTAGAATTGGTAAATGACCTAATTCGTTTTTACTCGTAATTAATGAAATTATGGTCTAAAGCAATAAATGGCAATATACATAATTTACCACATACCTTGAATTGTACGTTGAAAATATTCCATCTTCAATTATCCGCGTCAAAACACCTACAACCACTTTATCGTCAATTAATCAATAAATATAGATAATAAAATAAAGTTAAGTAAAAAATATCTTAACTTTATTTCTAGACGTTACGCCTTACATTTTCCTGGTCATTACCTACATGTGCGGATGTGCCACTACATAGTTTTTTTATAATAGATTAATTTTGAAACATTCTAAATATCAATAATTAGGTTATAACTTCTGAAAATCATGGTTAATATGTCTAAAATTATTATAGATGAAAAAAATAATAATTTTAAAAAAAAATCCAATGTATTGTCGATTGTAAGTAACTCCGAATTAATTTGCTAAATAAAATAAACATAATACTTTACAATATATTTCGAAAATTTTATTATGATTGAATTTTGTATTTTCAAATTTTGAATTGAAGTTGACATGTTAAAGAAAAATCATAGAAATCATAGAAAAATATCACACATGCTAAAAATAGATATGTGAAAGTAGATTTATAGGTTTCGTTTATCACGTGTCAAGGAGACACTTTTAAGTTGTGGGTGATGGCGGTGGTGGTCGACGAAGACGATGGTGGTGGCGTTGACGATGACATCGGCTGACAGTGGTGGTACGAATTTCCGATAGTAGCACCTGTTTCCAGTGGTGGCACCGGTGGTTTTAGTGAATAGTAGAGGGAGAGATTGGAGATTAAAAGGATGTGGGGGTATAGTTTAGGTTTTTATTTTATTTTTGTTTAATTGTTAATTATGATAATTATAAATTTATAAAAAATAAATAAGGGCAAAATCGTAATTATAAAAAAAATTCAAAGCAAATTGGACCAAATTCGTAAAAAAATCAAACTTTTGGACCACTGATACTAGTCCAAACCTTTTTAGACCAAAGTGACAACTTTAAGCAAACCACATGGAACATTTGTGTAGTTTAGTCTTTTGCAAATAAAATTTCATATGTAATTTAATATATATATATATATATATATATATATATATATATATATATATATATATATATATATATATATAAATCTTTTGCATTTTCTTTATGAATTAGAATTTAGTTCTTTACTCATTATGATTAAATGATATTTTCCCGGTTGATGGAAATTTCATCTTATTATGGTTTTCAATATCTTTTCAATATTGAATTAAACATAAAAAAATATAAATTAGATTCCAATTCTTCCTGAGTCTGTAAGATTCCAACAATCCTAAGAACCCTAAACCCTAAGAGTATTTCATTCAACCATCAAACAGCAGGAAGGTATTTAGCGATGAGACGAAACAAGAGGCAATGCACACATAAATGATACAAGTAGGTGGACTGGGAAAAAGGAAATGAACGGTGGGCCAGTAAATTAGAAAAAGGAAACCCAAAAACATCGTTTTCAAACTTTAAACTGAATTAATATATTTGTCCGTGCATCAGCAGCTACAAAGTAACAACGATGACACACAATTATATCAATCCAAATTAACCTTTGGGAAACAAATAAGAAAGAAAAGAACATTATCCTTCACGAGGCAAAGATTGAAGAAAATTAAATCAGTTGACCAAACTACTCTTTACAAAGCAAAGATAAAATAACAATGACGAAAGAAAATTATATCAATTTATTAAAAAGAAAATATCATAATAGCTAATCCTTTTTCTTTTTTTTTTTCAAAAAATAGCTTAAAATAAGAAAATTTTCCAAATAGCCACAATTTCGCAGGTTGCCTACGATTTTTGTCCCATTTTTTTTCCAAAACGATGTCGATTTCATTAATATGGACATGAGAAAATCGACCTAACATGAGAAAATCTTGGTAACCTACGAAAATGTAAAAATTTTCTTAACTTTTTCATGTAAAGTCGGTTTTAGTTGATTTTTATTGTGTTCTTTGTAACAATGGTAATCCATAGATATATCACACTTCAAATTTGAAGGCCGGGAAGTCATACTTACATCCAAAGTAAGCTACTCGGTGAAAAATATAAAAAAATAACTTAACTAACTTTCACATACAAACTCTGTTTGAGCTGAATTTTTTTTCATTATGTTTTTTGTAACAAAGGTTATGATGAATTTTATGCAAACCAAACAAACTTAAACTCTTAGGCGTGCATGTAACCCTAATGAAGATCTATGTTTTCTCTACATAACCTATAACTAAGAACATCAAAAAGAAACCCTAAGAATACTAGACTATTTTCGAAAAATACCAAATTAGGGTGAAGGATTACATACCTTGATTGTTATTGTAGCAAATAACAATGATACCTTCTTGTTGATCTGTTGGAAGAAAGGTTCTAAAAAGCTCTTCATGGTTTCGCCATGGCGTGTCATGGCTCCGAGGCTTGTAATATATTAATAAATCATTTATTTAAATTTATTAATCACATAATAAATTTCTCTCTCTAAAAAGTGATCGTATCTGATTGCTAAGTTTGAGACAACCCAAAAGGATTGTGCTACCATCAATTCAAGTATATACCAATTATTGTTATGGTCTAAGACACCTAATCCAACAATTTACCACTTGGATAAGTCTAATAACTATAATTGTCAGTATGCCTTCTGAATCGATCAACAAATTATAGCTTCCAAAAGCCGCTGTCGAACTCTGACCCAGTCAGTTACTAGTCCTAAGATAAGTGATCATATAATCCTCTATTCTTTAAGATATCATTCGAACATGAGACATGGAACATAATCAATCTCATTGTCCAATACTTTGTTTCCCGATTTCTGATTTGTAATGACATAAACTTCTAATCGAACACATTAATTTAATCATGGCCGGGCCCGACACTATAAGTCAACACCAAATCACCGAGGGGTGCAAAGATACCGCTTTTCCCATTAAGACAAAAGGAACGAATAAACTATGACTTATATGCTTGCACCATTTACTCATCAAATCATGCACAACAATACGTTTTATAACATCAAGTTACTGATGCTTTTACATATCATCAATGCACAACTAACTTGTAAACCACAACTCATATATCTCCGTTTCAAGATTATAAGATATTATCGTCTTAGAATTACTCGTGATAAATTTCATGAAGTAATTCTCTGGGCGTGAGTTAATCCAATACTTAGATCTCAATTTCAAAGTACTCATGAACATTGCAACAATACAATTGCTATGTCTAAAACTCTTTAGGCAATCTACAATCTAGTTCATGACAATCTTAATTCACTATTTATTTCCAAAAGTATGATTGATTGTGGAGTTTGAATAATCGAATTATTCGGGAAGTAAAACATGCAAAATGAAATACAATAATAAACAATTGACAAAAGGTAGCAAACAAACTCATAAATAATTCTCTATTATTTAATCATCAAAAGTCAATTGCATTTACTTTGTTACAAGTTTTAACTAACTATTTAACTACTAAAACTAATATCATCTTTCAGACCAATGCTCCTAGCATGTTGAACGTGTTTTAGCGCTACTCAGACCCTTTGTGAGTGGATATGTAAGATTCTCTTTAGTTGATACCCTCTTCATTACGAGGTGACCTTCTTCTACTCTATGTATGATGAAATGGTATTTTTGTGCATATGTCTTGATCTGTCATGATTTATTGGTTTTTTTTGTCAAGACCACCGCTCCTTCATTATCACAGAAAATTTACATTGACTCCTTGATGGTTGGAACAGCTCCAAGGTCTCCGATGAAGTTCTTCAACCAAATTTCCTCCTTTGATGTTTCGCTTGCCTCTATGTACTCAGATTCGAAGGTAGAATCAACCACTATCTCTTGCTTTGAACTTTTCCAAGTAACCGCTCCTCCATTTAAGGTAAACACCCAACCAGATTGAGAACGGAAGTTGTCTCTATCCGTTTGAAAGTTGGCATCACTATACCCAGTTACTCTCAATGTATCACTGCCACCAAGTACTTGTTGGATTATGTGTCTAAGCCCATAACTATAATTCATATGTACTTGACCCGAGAGTAGCATGGTCCATTTCAGGTTGCATATC
The DNA here is from genome assembly GCF_051521515.1 of Lactuca serriola. NCBI lineage: Eukaryota > Viridiplantae > Streptophyta > Magnoliopsida > Asterales > Asteraceae > Lactuca > Lactuca serriola. The sequence goes on along the minus strand of NC_136413.1, from coordinate 160,034,237 downwards.
ACCAGGACAATTTGATAGGATGGATGCTTGAGTAAGAGGTTACTTATGATTTATTATTATATTATAAGTTCTGATATATTAATATGAAATCATATTATTTAATTAATATTGATCAACAATTAATTTGGAATTAATTATGTGATCAAAAGGGAGTAATTAAATATATGGGGATTGATTTGGTAAATCAATGATTCTTATAGTGTGGGCCAATTGTTACTTAGGATGGGCTAAAGCAATATGGTAGTCCATGGAGGTTTAACCCATGGAGCCTAAGTAATATGAAAGGTCATGGGCATTGGGGTTTGCATGGATGTAACCCTAGACTTTGCCACACTATAAAAGGACTCCCTTAGCACCCAAAATAGCACATTAGAGTTCTTGGAGTTCATTAGGGCCGATTTTGGAGCTATCAACATCTCTCTCAAGTTCTCCTTTGTCCTAGGTGTGTTGTGAACCGTTTGAGGCATCACACTTGGGGTGCTAAGTTCTTAAAAGCCAAATACAACAAGTTCTATAAGCTACATAAAGAGGTAAACTCCGAACTAGTCTTTTATGTTGTTTATGTCAATTGTATGCTAGTTGTAGGCTTAATGCTTTGGAAACAATATTGCATGTATAATTATAGAAAACATAGATCCAAAGCATTTAGGGTTGTATGTGCACCATAGGATGTTGTAGTGTCAAAATTTACAAAATAAGGAAAGATTCTCATCACCCAAGTTTCAGTTGGATAAAAACTTTGAATCATGCAACTTGTATTGTGTGATGAATGAGAACTTCGTGTTTGGGAAATTAAGACTAATTCCTTGTTCACATGTATATGTGAGTCAAGTGAAGGACTAGGGGATCGGGTACACTTGGTTGTGCGTTGGTCAGGTCCACCACAAAGATCGATAAGACAATTCGTCATGATTTACTAAAAGTTTAGTAATTATTGTTATACTTACAAGAGTAAGTGTAATTCTGAATCATTGGAAAAGTTTCAATGTATAGCAAAGCGAATAAGAAGAATCAAATTAGGCAGAAAGATAAAAGTTTTTCCAATCTGAAAAGATAGGAGAGTACTTTAGTATCGTGTTTTATGATCATCTTAATGATTATGGAAAACCATATAACAATTGATCCTCTAAGGATATCTTAGTGGATTTGTATGGCTAAGAAGAGGAATCGTGAAATATTGAAATGGTTAAATCAAGAAGATGAGTCATACTTCGTTCCAAAACAAGTCTTGGAGTCATACTCCAAGATTATACCTTGAGTGACATAATCTTAAAAAGGTTTAAAACACTAATCAAATGTTGAGTAAAATGTTTTTGCTCTTGTACATTTGAAATTGGTAATTTGTGATGTCTTGGTAAGGACAAAGACCAACTAAGACCAATTATGTGAAGTGTTTATCTAGATAAGAATCTGCACTAACTCTTGAATATTTGTTTTGTCAAGGAATGGTTCATGACAAGAAAATCTTATATGTCAAGAGGACAGTGGGAGTCTTAAAGATCTTGAAAAAGTTTCGAGAACTAATCAAGAATAAAACCTATTATTAATCACTAGCACACGACTCGAGGTTTGTAACATATCGTGTTGACATATTCTTGTTTCTATGCTCATTCCAGTTAAAGATGACTATGCATGTGAGTTCTATGAGTGCTCAGTTGTTTTCATAACAACTTGGAAACAATGATAGGCCATTGAGCTGCCAGGTGGGAAGAAATTAAGATTGAACAAGTTCAGTCCATATGAGTTTGGATTTGTCACTAACCTTGTCTTGCGATTATGGTATGCAAAATTCACATGGATAGGAACACATACACCATAAAATCTAAGTGTCATAAGGTTTCTCTCCAATTCATGAAAATGATTGTGAGGAAACGCTTTCACTAAGTAGATTTTAAGGAGATAGCATTTGTGATATTTGCATTCTCAAATTCGATTATGATTACGGCATCCCTATTCATAGTTTGATTTGGGAGAAATGGAAAAGGTCTAAACATTTGAGACTTATTGTTGTAAGTTTTAAAATTGTTTAGACACACATGTGAGCTATCTAAGGAAAGGTGTATGAGTTTGAGAAGCCTAGATAAAGTCTTATCGAAGCATCTCGTATCAGAAATCTGAACTTTGGTAAGGAAGTCAATAAGTATTGATTTCTTGAAGTCCAGCTGATTTCTGGGTATATGTCAAAGCTAGTGGGAGCATTAGTGTTATGCTAGTAAGATGATAATTATAATGCTAGTTGGAACATAATTATTATGGTAAATGTTGCAAGTTAGCAATGTTAATTATAGAAAACAAAAGTTTCAAATCGCAAAGTTGCAGGGTTTGAAAAGTTGTTTTGCTATAACTAAGGGAGAGGAATTCATAATTCATTTCAATTCTAAAAGCTTAGATTGAGATTTTAATCAAGTTTAGTCAAAAATATATATGAATGTTATGTTGAAAAGATTTGACATAAGGAAATTCTATATATGGAAATATTATAGCAAGAGACTGATAAAGTATCACATCTTTATGTGAGACATTATGGATCTTATCCCATATGCTTTGGGTATAGGGTCGATTGCATATGCTATAATATTTATGTGTTCTGAATTTTCCAGATGCCTAGGGCATTAAGAAGGAGAATGAACCAGAACTGGATACGACTAAAATGGTTAAGCAATTGTCGAGGACAATCTGAGGTTTACCAAGTATTGGTTGCTTACGGACAGTTGCAAGTATAGTGTAAATTTTGGAAGGACCATGTTGGCATACTTGATGGGATGTCAAGCCCACCAAGCAAATTACACCCTTTGATTGCTAAATAAACGTAATATAATGGTAAAAAGGGGTATCGATCCTCGGGGAAATGGTTGTATTCAATCACCAATGCAATTCAATAGAACTAGTGAAATTAATCTAACTAACTACAATTAAACTAAAAGGGGGGGTGTTTGATTACTTGAAAACTAAAATACTTGAATAACTAAAAAACCTTGCAATTAAGCAAGTTGATGAGATGCTCAAAGGTTGGAAATAATTGGTTAACTAAGGCAATTCAACACAATGAACATTTGTGTGTTTATCATTAGGATCTAATACAAAGCTTATCCTTCATCCCAAATTGGTTATAGCAATCATGAAGCATGATATGCCAAGATTCCTCATAGGTAGTATGGAGGTTGGGGAAGCCCACAGCACACCTTCTTAATTAAGATCAAGGGTCAATTGAAGCAATTAATCCCAAGAAATCAATTAGCCTTAAGAATGAAGGAATCCCCAATTCCTAGAGGATGTCAAATGCTTACACATCCATAAAGGAGCTATGATTCATAAGCTAGAGATGATTTCTACCATCATAAAGCCTTTGTTCTAGATAAATTCAATGATCCAATGCAAAATCAATGAAATAAATCAACCATTGCTCAATCAAATACTAAGCTCATGATCAAAGCATCAAATAAGCATAAGAATTGCAAACTAGAATCATAAACATGGAATAAATTGATAATCAACATAAATCCTTCAAAACCCACAAACATTCATTGGTTTTTAGCCAAAGTAAACCAAATAACAGTATTAGCCACTCATGGCAACAAAGTAACAAGAACAATAATCTAACTGCATAAAGAAACTACCTAAGATTTGGAAAGATGAAAGGAAATGATTTCTAGCTCCCAAAATCGCCTCTTGCAGGTCTCCAATGGTGGAAAAATGTGAATGAGCCTCTAGATCTGATCCCCAAATGTTATGGCAAGCCAAATGACCAAAATGCCCAAATTGGGCAGTTGTGCGGGTACCCACGCGACGAAAATTCCACCCGCGCAAATGTTGTTGTAATGCTATTGGTCCACCAAGCCACTCCACCCTTCCACTACCAAAGATTCCTTTGGTCCCCCCTTTGTCCATGTAATTTGAAATGCACCAATTATCATTTAGCCACCAAATGGATACTCCAAGCCCAAAATTAGCATTTTATGATCCATCTTCACAAGCCCAAATCATCCAAGCCAATCACTTTCAAAGCCCAATTCTTCCTCTTTGATTCCGCCAAGCCCAATAATGCCTTAGAAGCCCACTAAGTCCGTCTCCAATCAACCCGCAACCGTAACAAGCACCGAAAAACCTACAAAATATCTCATGCAATATAACAAGCACCCGGTATGATCCATAATAAAGAAAATAAAGAATATACAATGCAATAATAATAAAAAGGGTCTAAAAAATCTAAAATAAACTAATAAAATAAGGAAATAAAATAAGCTATCAAATCACCCCAAGCTTAAACCTAACTTGTCGTCAAGTTAGAACAAGACTAAAAATGAGCTCGGGATGAACTATCTAAAAAGGAAAAAGAAAGATACCATAGAACTTGGTCAACATCAGTCAACATGGTCAGAATTAGTCCTTCAATAGACCCTACGCATCTTCAAAATGTTCCCCAGTTTAGAACCATAAACCACATTCTTAACCACTTGATGGGCGAATAGATCACGGCTGGATGCGGTCGCGGTGTGCAAGACAAATGAAACAGAGATGCGCCCAGTGGGGGCACTTTAAATCACCAATGTAGACCATAGTGCACGAAGGAAAGGCGCCTATTCACACACTATGATTCCTACATTTGCCAGGCCAAAGTGTATAATAATGAAATAGGGCTTTGCAGCACGGCCTCCAGGCAAACATCTGGTTTCAGAGGCTTCTCCCTTGTACTATCCTTTACAGTCTACCATCTCATCGTCGGGGCCTTTTCTCACCAAAAATCAAAAATAAAATAAAATAATAAAAATTCTACTTAACCTAAATCTAAACCTAACAACCTAAATCTTCAATCTTGAACTTCTGTTATTGGGTCTTCAATCGCATTTGCTGCTTGACATTCAACTTCTTCTTCTTTTTTTTTTTTTTTTTTTTTTTTTTTTTTTTGTAAACTAGATATATAACATAAGTCTTGAACTTGGAATCTTGTTCTTCTTTTTGTGTTGCTCTTTTTCTTCATTTTTTCTTCTTTTCTTTTGTTGCTTTTCTTGAATCATCTTTAATAGGCTCTTATTTTCTTCACTTTTTCAAATTTCTTCATTATTTGTGTTGCTTCTTGGAAGGTCTAAGGAATGTCACCAAGTAACATAGGACTCCAATAGTGAAAATTGAGTGATAGATAGAGGCTAATATGAACACCTAATGATCATTGACAATGTGCCAAGATCAACTAAAAAAGGTGGGGAATGACTCAAAAATGGGTGTTATAGAAAAGACTTGGTCCCAAAAGATGGGAATTGGGGGACTCACTTCAAAGTTCATCAAACACCTCAATGCAAGGTGTGATAAACAAAATCTATCTAACTATCTACTCTAGACCCCTAGAAAAACGATAACCTATCCTAAAAAGATGGTGAGAATCTAACTAAGCAAGGCTCGGACGAGACTCGGGAGTACTAAGGGGTACTCCCTCCAAAACCAAGATGCGAGTCTTCAATATCTTCAATGTCTTCAAAATACCTTACCGAGCTAGTCTTTGCTCGCACACATTGGCATGACCAACCACATCCCTCCGCACCTAGACCCAATCAAGCTACCTGCATCTGACCCCCACACAAGCGGTCTCAAAGTGGTCTGTGAGGCTCAAAACGTGTCCCATTTATCAAATACAAGGAATTCCATATCAAGACCCGGGACCAATCTATGATTCAATACTTATGACTCGGCGCTATGGTACCTGTAGGGATGAGAAGACAAGAGAGAAAAAGAATGCATGAACTTAAACTAGAATGCATTTAAAAAGTATGAAAATTAGAAAAGAAAGAAAGAAAATATGCAATATTTTTGAATTTTTTATGCAATTTTTATGAATGCCCTAAATGACTAACTCTAAATGCAACTATATACAACCTAAATTCAATAAAAATAAAAGATTAGATTACCTCACCCCAAGCTTAAAATTAAGCATTGTCCTCAATGTTTAGGATGAAAGTAAGGAAGGATCATACCGGGATCACGGTGGAGGAGGCACGCGAGGACGGTATGGAAGCAACACATGGGTCGCATAATGATGCTTGGATGGAGTTCTTGGCCGCCTAAATACACATGGATGAAAGCTTGGTCGCTCAAAGGACGCATATGAAATGGCTCGAAATTTTCTTATGAAATGACATATTTGCGCGGGTACCCGCGCAAACTTTGCGCGGGTGGGGGGCAGCCGCACGCACATGACAGAATACATCCCATGTTGGGGTAATTTGGAACTCGGAATCTGCACAGCTGGGGGTCGGTCGCGCAACGGCTGCGCAGGCACCCGCACGCAGCAATCAGAGAGCACCCCATGTTGGTGTAATTTGGCACTCGGGACCTACGCGGCTGGGGTCGGTCGCGCAAAGTCTGCGCGGGCACCCGCATAAAGGTCAAATTTTTGGAAATTTTCAAACTTCACCAAATCACTAGAAGACTTCTATATGCTTATTTTTAGGCCAACTTCAAGTTTAGAAACACCCAAAACTTCAAGCGGAGATTATTTATTCATAATGCATTTATTTAACGTCTTTGCCAAGACATAGCCCCGCTTCCGTCAACCTTCGTAAATCGGTGTTTCCATTGTTACGTTGTCGAATTCTCCCGTGTCAAAGCCTTCATAAAATAGTTTCAAATGGTGCCCATTCACTTTGAAGATTTGGTTTGTTTCCAAACTCTTGATTTCAACCACACTAGGATCAAACACTTTTATAACATTAAAAGGTCCATGCCATCGAGATCGCAATTTTCCCGGGAATAGCTTTAAGCGTGAATGATAAAGAAGAACTTTTTGACCCGGAATAAAGTGTTTTTGGGTGATGTGCTTGTCATGAAATGCCTTTTTCTTCTCTTTGCACCTTTTGAACCTTTTAATTATCTTCTTCTTGACCACTTCCATCATTGGAGGATCCAATCTTCTTTGAGGTTCCCTCTTAGGATTACAATCATCTTCCATGATTATCTTGTCTGTGCATACATTAGGGCTTATCCTGTTTATTGGCTCAATCACATCAACCCGATACAATGGAGAAATATTGCTAGGGTACCTCATTCCTTCAAAGATGTTGAAGTGAATGGTTTCTCCATCAAACTCCATAGTTATCTTTCCTTTATGGACATCAATGATTGTGTGAGCGGTATGCATGAAAGGTCTTCCAAGGAGGATCATAGATGATTTGGAAGGAGTCTTCTCTACAAGATCAATGACATAAAAATCCGCTGGAAAAACAAGTTGATTAACTTGTACTAACACGTCCTCCAACACTCCTCTTGGAGACACACTTGACTTGTCTGCTAATTGAATGATTACTCCAGTTTCTTCCAAAGGTCCAACATTGAGAGATTGAAAAACCGAATATGGCATCACATTGATCGAGGCTCCAACATCTAACATAGCACTTTCAACATGTAAATCACCAATGGTACAAGGTATAGCAAACATTCCCGGGTCTTTGCATTTGGGTGGAAGCTTCTTTTGGATAACCGTAGACACATTAGCATTGACTTGAATCTTTTCATTTGCCTTGAATTTTCTCTTCTTGGTGCATAAATCCTTGAGGAATTTTGTATAACTTGGAATTTGCTTAATAGCATTCAATAGTGGAATGTTGATTTGGACCTTGCGAAAAGTTTCAAATAATTCATTTTCTTCCTCTATCTTCTTGGAAAAGGCAAACCGGGAAGGGAATGGAGGTGGTATGACCAATGGTTTGATGGGTTTTGTTGGAAGGATTGGGTTGATCAACATTTGGCACAATCGGTTCCTTTGGAGTAGCTTCAACCTTCGAAGGCTCAACAACAATAACCTCATCTTCTTCTTCTCTTGAAACTCTTTTGGGGTTGCTTTCTCCAAGTGTTTGGCCACTTCTCAAAGTTATTGCACTCACATTGGGGTTCTTCTCGGTTTGAGATGGAAGTCTACCCCTTTGTTCTATCTTGTTGATAGCGGTTGCCAAATCTCCAATTTGTGCTTGAATGTTGGAGAAAGTATTCTTGGTTTCTTGTTGAAATTGGGTTTGACTTTGAGCAAGAGAAGTGACAAGTTCTTGAAGGCTCATTTGATGGTTACCACTTGATTGACCTTGTTGTGGAGGGTGTTGGTAATTTGGAGGGTTATAAGAATTTTCTGGATATGGAGGTTTTTGGGATTGGTATTGTGGATGTTGGGGTCTCATCAAAAGATTTGGTGGATTTTGCTTTGGTGGATAAGGGTTGTTTTGGGTATTCCTCCAATTTGGGTTGAAATTGTTTTGAAATCCCGTGGGTCTTGGTTGACCTTGATATCCGCCCATTGCATTCACATCTTCCGGTTCACTTCCAAGTATGGGACACTTATCCGTATAATGTCCCGTTATTGCACAAATACCATATACCATCAATTGTTGACCACTTCCCACCACCATTTGACTTAACACATTAGTCAAATCCAAGAGCTTTGATTCCAAGTATTGAGTGTTGCTAACTTCACCAACCACTTGTTTAGAATTTCTCTTCATGTCATTTCGAGTCCCAAAATACCTTTGATTTTGAGAAATGGTACCAAAAAGTAATCGGATTTCGTGAGGGGTTTTGTTGAAGATGTCACCACCACTTGAAGCATCAATCATCCTCCGATCTTTTTCATTCATACCCTCATAAAATTGTTGAAGAAGTAGTTTTTCGGGTATATTATGTTGAGGACAACTTGTACACAAATTATTGAAGCGCTCCCAAAAATCATGAAATGTTTCATTTTCCCCTTGATGAATCCCCAAAATGTCACTTCTTTGACTTGAAATGCGGGAGGTGGGATAGAATTTGCTATTGAATGCCTTGAGTAACTCTTCCCATGTGTGAATAGATCCCGGTGGTAAGTTGAATAACCAGTCTCTAGCTTTATCTTCCAAGGTGAGCGGGAAGGCGGTTAGCTTGAAATCATCCAATGTCACATTTTCGGGCAACATGCTAACACATATCATATGAAAGGACTTCAAATGCTTTTGAGGATCTTCTCTATCCAACCCATGGAATTTGGTTAGTTGATGGATGAAACTTGATTTCAATTCAATCCCTCGGCGGTTTGCGGGATAAACAATAGCAAGAGGTGTATGAGTTACATCCGTTTCCATCATTTGTCTAAGTGTCAACTCTTGAGGGGGATTGGGTGGATTGGGGTTATTGGGATATTGTTGCAAGTAATTGGGTGGTTGATGATAAGGTGGGTATGGGTATTGTTGGGGATTGTAGATTGGTGGTGGATAAGGTTGGTAGTTAGGGTATTGGTTGTAAGGAGGTTGTTGTTGTGGGTACATTAGGTTTTGGTACATTGGAGGGGGTTGGTAATTGGGTTGATTTGGGTAATGTACTTGTTGTTGAACTTGAAAAGCATTGTTTTGAGGTTGGTTGTTTTGGTGGAAGTGTTGGTTTTGTAGTTGTGGTGGTGGTTGATAATTGGGTTGATTTTGAGGAGGGGCTTGATTCCAAGGTGGCATATCAATGAGAGGTTCTTGTGGTTGTTGTCTTGGTTGATGGGGTGGGGTATTGGCACCTTGATTGATTGGGTTTGGGTTGGGATTATGAGGTGGAGTGTGATTAATGGCTATGTGGTTTTCAAACGGAATGTCTTCAAAGGAATGACCAACAATTGGAGAACTCGGTTTTGTGTCGGTATCACTTGAAGTATGAACTTGATCTTCTATGCTGATTAGTGGAGAAGAGGAAGAAGCTTGAACTAGTTGTTGTTGCTTTGCTTGTTTGGCTAACTTTTTCAACCTTTTTGCTTCTCTTTCAATTTCCGGATTGTAGAGTAGTTCACTGGTTCTTGTAGACCTAGGCCTAAACAATCAAATAACAATAACCAAATTCCCCGGCAACAGCGCCAAAACTTGATGGGATGTCAAGACCACCAAGCAAATTACACCCTTTGATTGCTAAATAAACGTAATATAATGGTAAAAAGGGGTATCGATCCTCGAGGAAATGGTTGTATTCAATCACCAATGCAATTCAATAGAACTAGTGAAATTAATCTAACTAACTACAATTAAACTAAAATGGGGTGTTTGATTACTTGAAAACTAAAATACTTGAATAACTAAAAAACCTTGCAATTAAGCAAGTTGATGAGATGCTCAAGGGTTGGAAATAATTGGTTAACTAAGGCAATTCAACACAATGAACATTTGTGTGTTTATCATTAGGATCTAATACAAAGCTTATCCTTCATCCCAAATTGGTTATAGCAATCATGAAGCATGCTATGCCAAGATTCCTCATAGGTAGTATGGAGGTTGGGGAAGCCCACAACACACCTTCTTAATTAAGATCAAGGGTCAATTGAAGCAATTAATCCCAAGAAATCAATTAGCCTTAAGAATGAAGGAATCCCCAATTCCTAGAGGATGTCAAATGCTTACACATCCATAAAGGAGCTATGATTCATAAGCTAGAGATGATTTCTACCATCATAAAGCCTTTGTTCTAGATAAATTCAATGATCCAATGCAAAATCAATGAAATAAATCAACCATTGCTCAATCAAATACTAAGCTCATGATCAAAGCATCAAATAAGCATAAGAATTGCAAACTAGAATCATAAACATGGAATAAATTGATAATCAACATAAATCCTTCAAAACCCACAAACATTCATTGGTTTTTAGCCAAAGTCAACCAAATAAGAGTATTAGCCACTCATGGCAACAAAGTAACAAGAACAAAAGTCTAATTGCATAAAGAAACTACCTAAGATTTGGAAAGATGAAAGGAAATGATTTCTAGCTCCCAAAATCGCCTCTTGCAGGTCTCTAATGGTGGAAAAACGTGAATGAGCCTCTAGATCTGATCCTCAAATGTTATGGCAAGCCAAATGACCAAAATGCCCAAATTGGGCAATTGTGCGGGTACCCGCGCGACGAAAATTCCACCCGCGCAAATGTTGCTGTAATGCTATTGGTCCACCAAGCCACTCCACCCTTCCACTACCAAAGATTCCTTTGGTCCCCCCTTTGTCCATGTAATTTGAAATGCACCAATTATCATTTAGCCACCAAATGGATACTCCAAGCCCAAAATTAGAATTTTATGATCCATCTTCACAAGCCCAAATCATCCGAGCCAATAACTTTCAAAGCCCAATTCTTCCTCTTTGATTCCGCCAAGCCCAATAATGCCTCAGAAGCCCACTAAGTCCGTCTCCAATCAACCCGTAACCGTAACAAGCACCGAAAAACCTACAAAATATCTCATGCAATATAAGAAGCACCCGGTATGATCCTTAATAAAGAAAATAAAGAATATACAATGCAATAATAATAAAAAGGGTCTAAAAAAATCTAAAATAAACTAATAAAATAAGGAAATAAAATAAGCTATCAATACTCTGAGAAGAGGCAACTCTTGTTCAGAAGTGATAGTCAAAATGGGAATGTGGAAATGTTTCCATAAGTGAAAGTTATTCTTTAAATTTGTGTAAGATTAGAAAACCTAATGCAAGAAGGATGTTCAAAGGAATGTACTTTGAATGTGAGACATCATTTCCATGGAATTGCTATCCATTGGAATACTTTGTAATGTCTATTGCCAAGTCTCTGTGACTTTTGTGCATAGTCATTACAAGTGGATCATTGCATATAAGTTTAGAATCTAACAGATTACAATAAATGGAAATAATTTGGTATTCTTACATTTACGATAAGGATTTGGAATTGTGAAATGGGTGTCATTGGAAATGTTTACAATTGATCTATTTCACAAAGTAAGGACTATAGGTAAAACATAGTGTGCATGCTTGGAGCATGGGATGACTATTGTTTTAATTCAAGTATTAAGTTGATCAATCGTAACATTATACAATGAATAATGTGTAATCAATATGGCGACTAAGTAAAAGGTGTTTTATTTATATTCAGAAGTTTTGAGACCAAATTGGATACAATTATTATTGTGTTTCACTTTGCATGTTTTGACTTCCCGAATAACTAGGTTATTCAAACTATCCACAGTCGATCATACTTTAGAAGTAGGTATTGAAGCTAGACTGTCATGAATGGGTCTGTAGATTGTCTAGGTATTTTAGACGTAGCACAAGTTTGCTGCAATGTTCATGAGTACTCCTGGAAAAAGATTCGACTATTGGATTAAACCCACGCTCATCTGAATCACTTCATGGATTCTATCATGAGTAATTGTGAGACGATAATATCTTATATTCTTGAGACAAGACACGTGAGTTGTAGTTTACAAGTTGGTTACACATTGACATATGTAAACGCACCAGTAACTTGGTGTTATAAAACATATTGTTGTGTATGATTTGATGAGTAAGTACAAGCAAGAATTTGAGTCAAAGTTTATCCATTCCTTTTACCCTTAAAGGGATAAAAGCGATATTTTTGGGCCCCTCGATGATTTAGTGATGACAACCCTAAGTGCTTGACCAAGCCAGGACTGATTTGATTTGTTCAATTAGTTGGTCGTTATATATCGGAAATCGGGAAACAAAAAATGGATAGAGAGAATGATTATAATCCATGTATCATGTCTATATGATATCTAGAATGGAGGAATATCTGATTCCTTATCTAATGGACGCGTCATTGACTAGGTTAGAGTTCGTCAGCGGATTTTAAGAGCTACGAATGCTAGTCGGGATTTTGGAGTCCTACTTACAATAATAGTTATTAGACTTATCCAAGTGGGAGACTGTTGGATTATGTGTCTAAGCTCATAACTATAATTGGTATGTACTTGACCAGAGAGTAGCATGGTCCATTTCGGGTTGCATATCACTAGGACAATTTGATAGGATGGATGCTTGAGTAAGAGGTTACTTATGATTTATTAATATATTATAAGTTCTAATATATTAATATGAAATCATATTATTTAATTAGTATTGATCAAAAACTAATTTGGAATTAATTATGTGATCAAAAGTGACTAATTAAATATATGGGGATGGATTTGGTAAATCAATGATTCTTATAGTGTGGGCCAATTGTTACTTAGGATGGGCTAAACCAATATGATTGTCCATGGATAGTCCATGGAGGTTTAACTCATGGAGCCTAAGTAATATGAAAGGTCATGGGCATTAGAGTTTGCATGGATGTAACCCTGACTTTGCCACACTATAAAAGGACTCCCTTAGCACCCAAAATCGCACACTAGAGTTCTTGGAGTTCATTAGAGCCGATTTTGGAGCTAGAAACATCTCTTTCAAGTTCTCCTTTGTCCTAGGTGTGTTGTGAACCGTTTGAGGCATCACACTTAGGGTGCTAAGTTCTTAAAAGCCAAATACAACAAGTTCTATAAGCTACATAAATAGGTAAACTTCGAACTAGTATTTTATGTTGTTTATGTCAATTGTATGCTAGTTTTAGGCTTAATGCTTTGGAAAAAATATTGCATGTATAATTAGAGAAAACATAGATCCAAAGCATTTAGGGTTGTATGTGCACCATAAGATGTTGTAGTATACTAAAACCCAACAGTACTAGGACCCATTCTTTAGTCCTTCGCATATACTTGAGAATATGCTTAACTGCTATCCAATGAGCTTTATCGGGATTTCCCTGATAACGACTGACCATCCTCAAAGCAAAGGACACATCAGAGCGAGTACATGGCATAACATACCTTATCGATCCAACATCAGAATCATATGGAATCTGACTAATTTCTGCTATCTTTGCATCGGTACTCGGACTCTGAGTCTTACTCAGTTTGGTATTACTCTGGATAGGTAGTTCTCTTTTCTTGGAATTTTCCATACTAAAACATTTTAGTACCTTTTTCCAAGTATGTACCTTAAATATGTCCAATTAGTCTTTTACTCATATCTCTTAGAATTCTTATCCCTAAAATATAAGCAGCCTCTCCCAGATCCTTCACATCGAAACACTTTCCAAGCCAAGACTTAACCAATTGCAAAGTTGGAACGTCGTTTCCTATAAGAAGTATGTCATCAACATAAAATAACAGGAAGGTTACTATACTCCCACTAGCTCTAACATATACAAAAGACTCATCTTCACTTATGGGGAAGCCAAACTCCTTGAAATTTTCGTCAAAGCAAAGATTCCATATGCGAGAAACTTGTTTTAATCCATAGATTGATTTCTCAAGCTTATACACTCTATTGGGAAACTTTTCATCAACAAAACCCTATGGCCGACTCATGTAAACATCCTCAGCCATTTTCCCATCAAGGAAAGCAGTTTTGACATCCATCTGCTAAATTTCATAGTCATGAAATGCAGCTATGACGAGCATTATCCTAATAGATTTTATCTTAGCCACTGGTGAGAAGGTCTCATCATAGTCAACCCATGGGGTTTGAGTAAAGCTCTTCACAACCAGTTAAGCCTTGAAAATTTGTACCTTTCCATCCATGTTGGTCTTCTTCTTCTTGAATTTCCATTTGCACCCAACTGTCTTATGACCTGGTACATTATCAACCGAATTCCAAACTTGGTTTTCATACATGGACTCGATCTCGTTGTCCATTGCCTCTTGCCATTTGGCTGCCTCAGGGCCTATCATTACTTCCTTGTAGTTAGCCGGTTCATCCAAATTTACCAGTGTACTATCACAAATAAATGTATCACCAGTCGTAGTAATATGGAAACCATAGAACTCAGGTGGCATTCTAACTCTACCAGAACGCCTAATATGTAATGAATTGTCAACAGGTTCAACTAGAATCTATTCCTTTGGTTGAACCCTAGCATCATTAGAGGTTCCTTCATCATTTGATTCTTAAATCTTTTCAAGATCAATGACACTCCCACTGTCCTCTTTGTATATGAAATATGTTTCTCTCTCTCTCTCTCTCTCTCTCTCTCAAGACTCCCCTCTGTCCTACAAAGACCACGTTCTCATTAGGTCTGTAGAACAAATATATAAAGGAATTATGTATATAGCTGACAAAAATACATCTTTCACTTTGAGGTTCGTGGGTCTCTCTTCTAACCAAATCTTCACAACCCCAAACCTTGATATGTGCTAACAAGGCAACTTTCCCTATCCACGTCTAATGAGGTGTTTTGCCATCCTTCTTATTTGGGACAAGATTAAGAATGTGGGCGATAGTCTCTAAGGCATACCTCAATAATGAAATTGGAAGAGAAGCTCAAATCATCATGGAATTAACCATGTCTAACAAGGTTCAATTTCGTCTCTCAGCCACACTATTAAGTTGTGGTGTTCTAGCAGGTGTTAATTGTGAAACTATTTCACATTCCTTAAGGTAGTCGTGGAAATCGATACTAAAATACTCTTGTTGGATTAATGTCTAAGTCTATAACTATAATTGGTATGTACTTGACGTGAGAGTAGCATGGTCCATTTGTGTTGCATATCATCAGGACAATTTCTTAGGATGGACTTTTGAGAAGAAGTTATTTATGGTTTATTAATATATTATAAGTTCTAATATATTAATATGAAATCATATTATTTAATTAGTATTGATCAATAATTAATTTGGAATTAATTTTTTGATCAAAAGAGACTAATTAAATATATGGGGATTGATTTGGTAAATCATTCGTTCTTATAAAGTGAGCTTATGATCCATAATTCTTCATGTTGGGCTAAACCCATGTGGTAACCCAAAGATACTCCATGGAGGTTTTAACCCATGGAGCATGAGGGATATGAAAAGTCATTAGGGTTTACATGGTTTTACCCTAGTTTGCCACACTATATAAGAACCCCTCTAGCTCATGAAATTGGCACTTAAGTGGAATACTAGAGGGCTAGCCGATTTGTATGTGTAAGGAATCTATTCTCAAGTTATCCTTTGTTCTAGGTGTGTTGTGATTCCATCTGAGGCATTCAAACTATTGGTGCTAAGCTCTTAAAGGCTAAAGGTTTAAGGTTTCCAACAAGCTACAAGAAAAGGTATGTTATCTAACTTGTTTTATTACCAAAGTATCAAAGTTTTGTATGCTAGTTAGGGTAATACCTTGGAAAGTTCAAGTTTGCATGTATAATAGAGAAAACATAGATCCAAGGTATTTAGGGTTGCATGTACATATTAGGAGTGTTAGAATGCTCAAAACCCAATAGTGGTATCATAGTCTAGGCTTGTTTTCAATTATATTTTATGCTACTTGTGTTAAATGCTTAAAAAAATCATTTTTTTTTTGCTTTCTAGAGAATGGACTTGCCAAGGACACTGGGGGACTAGCCGAGTCCAAGCACAATTCTAACCAACTCGTCGAGTTGGTTCATACACTCGACGAGTTGGTGCTCCAGAATGCAGTTTTTTGATATTTTTGGCTGGAATTTGACTAGGATCATTACCCTAAGCTGTTTTTGAACTTATAAACTTGTTTTTGATGTGGTAATGATCATTGTTATCAAATTTATAAGATAATTGTCAAAGTTTCATGTTTTGTATTAGTTTATATGGTTAGGCTAATTACATGAAATTTGTTTGATGTGAATTGTCTTGTTCTTATGAGTTTAATTTAGATCATTGACAAAATTGTTTGATTTTTGTAAGTTACAATAGTTGATCTGAATGTTTTGATGAATTCCATAACTAGTCATCAAGTTATGGCAAAAGATTTTTTTTTCCTTTTAAAGAGATCATTAAAATCATAGGTTATGAACTTGAAGAGTCTTTTTCCCATAAATGGTTTTATGAACTCCATAAATTGTCCTCAAGTTATGGATTTTCAAGAGTCTTATCATTAAAACCTATATTAAACTCATAATTTATGGATTCCAAAAGTTTTTGAATAGTTCAAAACTTTCCCTCAAGTTTTGGAATTTGTAAATGTAAGAGTCTAACTTTTGAAACATTTAGTTCCAAATCCAAGAATTTTAAAAGTTTAAAATTCAATCCTTATACTATTATAATATTATAGGTTTAATATACATATATATATATATATATATATATATATATGTGTGTGTGTGTGTGTATGTGTGTGTGTGTTGGGTTTTGAGCATTCTAACACTCTTATGGTGTACATGCAACCCTATAAACCTTGGATCTATGTTTTCTCTATTATACATGCAAATAAGAACTTTCCAAGGCTTTAATCCTAACTAGCATATTATGAAGTTCTTATACTACAAAGTACTAGTTAGTTGACATACCTTTTGATGTAGCTTGATGTCTTCAAGCTTTAAGAGCTTAACCCCAATAGTGAGGAAGCCTCAAGTGGAATCACAAATCACCAAAACACCTTGGAAGACTTTAGAGAATATGGATACTTGGTTTTCTCTAGTGACATCGGCTATCCCTTCTTAGTGTACCACACTAGTGCCAATTTCACCAACCATGGACATCTTTATATAGTATGGAAACTAGGGTTAAACCCATGACCTTTCATTTCATATGATCCATGGGTTAAACACTCCATGGACTATCCATGAAATCTTAGCCCAACCTAAATGAACTTGGCCCATTCCATATATATAAGAGTCCATATATAATTAGTTCATTTTGATCACTTAATTAATTATAAATTAAGTCTTGATCAATACTAATTAAATAATATGATTCCATATTAATATATTAGAACTTATAATATATTAATATAAATTATAAATATACAATTCTCAAAAGACTATCCATATAAATTGTGTCGGTGAAGTGCAACCCAAATGGACCATGCCGGGTCGGGTCAAGTACATACCAAATATAGTTATGGACTTAGACATTAATCCAACAATATGTATGTATAAAAATAAAGTTAGTATTACCGTTAGTAGGTCTCATTTACGAAGCCGGTCTATAAGGGGGTATAAGGTTACTGCCTATAAAATGACAGTTTAATGGGTGTCCACTCTCGCCCACCGCTTCCTTGACTGGTGGAGGGTTGGTAGTCGAACGGGTAGGATATGACTCTAATTCTCCCTTCATTAAAAGTATAATGATAAATATAAAGTAACTAAATACTTATAAATACCCAAATCTTAGTTACTTAGGAAAATGTGAATGTGGTGCTAACCCATGAAATTGCACTTTGCACCTTGTTAAGTCGTTAGTGGAGCATGTCTGGTTAACCGACACACTAATCTGGATTGACAGTGCATGGCAAAGGGTAGCTTGACGTTAATCATAAATCAATGGAGCGTGTGTGGTTAACCGACTCATTGATTATGTGGTTTTAACATTGGGTGTACCAAGCTAATTTGCATGGTTATTCACACCTTCTTTGTGATCATCGGCATCCCAGTCACAAACTTGAAGGGCACAATTAAGATTTAAACATGCCATTGAATTGTTAAATGAATCTCAAAGGATCTAGGAGTTTCAATTCACTTAAAACCTAAAATTCTTTTTCGTTTTTCGTGGTGGAAATTGGTAAATCGTCATTTACCTACCTTTAAATGTTGTGCAGTTTGGATTATGACATCCCTTTTCCAAATTGTAAAATATTGTGCTGGGTCCTAGCCTTAATATTTCATTTGAGTGTTATATTAAGGACTTAAATCAACTAACTTGAATTTCTCCCATTGTAGATGTCTAGTTCAGACAACTGTGGTCTTACCAAATCCTTTGGAACAAGTTTTCCTCTTGAAGATGATGTCCCGCGGTTGGATCGTGGAAGTCATACTTCACTTCGTCCACCTCCTCCAATAATTCTCCTTAACCCACAAGTTTAAAGACTTGAGAATTTCAAGTTCACTCAATCCCTACTTGTAATGAAACATTAAGATGGAAGGCCTGTGTGTACTTACGTCTTGGAGATGAAGTCACATATTGACAGGCTGAGAATGTTAGGTGTCGAAGTCTCAAGGAAGTTGGCTGTTGACTAGGTTCTTCAATCACTTCCTGAGTAATATACTGAGTTCATTAAAGACTACTATGTGATAGACCACGACATGACCCTTATTGATCTTACCTATTTGCTTATTGCAGCTGAATCAACGATGATGTGGCGCACTGGAAAAACTAATTTGATAGGAAGATCTACTCCCCAAACTTCCATGGATATTGACAATGGAAACATTGGAAGTCCAGAAAATATTTCTCTTTCCAAGGGAAAGAGAAAGGCTAAGTCTGAAATTGTCCTGTGTACCATTCCCAAAGAGGCTATATGTTTCTATTGCTAAGAAAAGAGGCATTGGTTGCAAAGCTGCCTTGACCACCTGAAAGATCTGAGAAAAGGTAGAATCGAAAAGTTTGACTCTGCTTCAGGTAAGTCTACTATCTAACTCTGTTAAGTTCCTAATTGTTGATTCTTAATACATGATGTTACAAGGTTGCATTTTAATGTTTTGTAGGATCATGCAAAGGGAAGGAAGCTTAAAGGAAGAGTCTGTTGTATCTGATCGCGAAGATGGATTTCAATCGCATGGTTCGAAGATCGCTTGTTTGAGTTGCTGCTTAGGAATTATGATAGATTGCAAGGAAATACGTAATAACATAGTTTTCATTTGTAATTGCATTGTAAGGAAAAGTTTTTTCTGTATTTTTATAAATAAATAAAATTTTGTTTTATTTTTATTATATCTCCTTGTAATGGCATTTGTGAAAATTGATGTTTGTGTGTTTCTATATTAGCAATATAAATTTGATTCTTTCATTTGTGGCAGTGTCGGGTATTTTCGAAATAAGGAAAGATTCTCATCACCCAAGTTTCAGCTGGATAGAAACTTGAAATCATGCAACTTGTATTGTGTGATGAATGGGAATTTTCAGCTGTGGTAAATTAAGACTAATTCCTTGTTCACATGTATATGTGAGTCAAGTGAAAGACTAGGGGATCGGGTACACTGGGTGTGCGCTGGTCAAGATCCAACACAAAGATTGATAAGACTATTCATCATGATTTACTAAAGTTTAGTAAACATGTTTATGCTTACAAGTTTAAGTATAATTCTGAAACATTGGAAAAGCTTCAATATATGGCAGGACGAATAAGAAGAATCAAATTAGACAAAAAGATAAAAGTTTCTCCAATCTGAAAAGAAGGGAGAGTACTTTAGTATTGTGTTTTATGCCCATCTTCATGATTATGGAAAACCATATCACAATTGATCCTCTAAGGATATGTTAATGAATTTGTATGGCTAAGAAGAGGTATCATGAATTGTTGAGATGGTTGAATCAAGAAGATTAGTCATACTTCGTTCCAAAACAAGTCTTAGAGTCATACTCCAAGATTGTGCCTTGAGTGACTTTAAATTAAGAAGGTTTATAACACTTATCAAATATAGAGTAAAATGTTTTCTACTCTTGTACATTTGAAATTGGTAAGTTGTGATGTCTTGGTAAGGACAAATATCAACTAAGGCCAATGGTGGGAAGTGTTAGTCTTGATTAGAATTCAGACTAACTCTTGAATATTTGTTTGTCAAGGAATGGTTCTTGAAAAGGGAATCTTTTATGTCAAGAGGTCAGTGGGAGTCTTAAAGATCTTGAAAGTTTCAAGAACTAATCAAGAATAAGACCTATTTTTTATCACTAGCACACGACTTGAGGTTTATAACCTATCGTGTTGACATATTCTTATTTTTGTGCCCATTCCAGTTAAAGTTGACTATGCATGTGAGTTCTATGAGTTCTCAGGTGTTTGCATAACAACTTGGAAGAAATGGTAGGCCCTTGTGCTGCCAAGTGGAAAGAAATTAAGATTGAACAAGTTCAATCCATATGAGTTTGGATTTGTTGCTAACCTTGTGATTATGGTTATAACAAATTCACATGGATAGGAACACATACACCATAAAATCTAAGTGGCATAAGGTTTCTCTTCGATTCATGAAAATGATGGTGAGGAAACGCTTTCACTAAGTATATAGCAATTGTGATATTTGTGTTCTCCAATTCAATTTTGATTACGACATCCCTCTTCATAATTTGAATTGTGAGAAATGGCAAATGGTCTAAACATTTGAGACTTATTGATGTAAGTTCTTAAATTATTAAGACAAACATGTGAGCTATCTAACGAAAGGTGTATGATTTTGAGAATCCTAGATAAAGTTTTATGGAAGCATCTCGTATAAGAAATTTGAACTTTGGTAAGAAAGTCAATAAGTATTGATTTCTAGAAGTCCAGCTGATTTCTGAATACATGTCATACTTAGTGGGAGCATAAGTGTTATGCTAGTAAGTTAATAATCATTATGCTAGTGGGAGCATAATTATTATGGTAAGTGTTGCAAGTTGGCAATGTTAATTATAGAAAACAAAAGTTCCAAGTCGCAAAGTTGCATGGTTTGAAAAGTTGTTTTACTATAATTAAGGGAGAGGAATTCATACTTCATTTCAAAATGTAAAAGCTTAGATTGAGATTTTAATCAAATTTTAGTCAAATATATATGAATGTTATGTTGGAATGGTTCAACATAAGGAAATTCTATATATGGAAATGTTAATTGAGTTCTCAAAATTTGATTATGATTACGGCATCCCTTTTCATAATTCGAATTATGAGAACATGGCAAATAGAAATATTATAGCAAAAGACTGATCAAATATCATGTCTTTATGTTAGATATTATGAATTGTATCCCATATGCTTCAGGTATAGGATCGATTTCATATGCTATAATATTCTCGTGTTCTAAATTTTCCAAATGCCTAGGGTATTAAGAGAGAAAAAGGAATAGAATCGGATATGACTAAAGTGGTTAAACAGTTGTTAAGGACAATCTAAGGTTCGCCAAAGATTGTTCGCTTAAGGACAGTTGGAAGTATAGTAATGGAAAGACCATATTGACATTATTATGGATAAAGTCTATTAATAATGAGTTGTCGTATGACAAATATGGAATGTATCTATATTAGGAGTTGAAGAATAGATGAGAAAGCTAGAAACTTTTATGAAAGAAGGATGTTCAAAGGAATGTACTTTGAATTTGAGACTTCATTTCCATGGAATTATCTTGTAACAATCTCCAAAGGAATATTGTGTAATATCATTGGTCATGTCTCTATGACTTTTGGCACCTAGACATTACAAAAGAATCATTGCATGATAGTTTAGAATCTAACACTTTCTATTAGTGTAAAGAATTTGGAATTCTTACACTTGCAATAAGGATTTGGAATCTTGAAATGAGCATCATTGAAATGTTTTTCAATTGATCTATTTCACAAAGTCAAGACCATAGACAAACATAGTATGTATGCTTGGAGCATGGCATAGATATTGTTTTAATTCAAGTATTAAGTTGATTATTCGAAGCATTATACAATGAATGAGGAGTAATCAATATGGCTCAAAAGTTTTGGGGCCATATAGGATTAGTATTATTCTTGTGTTTCACTTTGCATGTTTTGACTTTCTGAATAACTAGGTTATTCAAACCATCCACAGTCGATCATACTTTGGAAGTAGGTATTGAGGAAAAACTGTCATGAATGAGTCTGTAGTTTGTCTACGACAAGGTGGCTGCAATGTTCACGAGTACTCCTAGAATAAGATTCCAGTATTGGATTCAACTCATGCTTATCTGAATCACTTCATGGATTTTATCACGAGTGATTGTGAGACGATAATATCTTATATTCTTTAAACGGAGACATGTGAGTTGTAGTTGCGAGTCGGTTGTACATTGACATATGTAAATGCACCAGTAACTTGGATGTTATAAAACATATTATTCTGTGTAATTTGATGAGTAAGTACAAGTGAGCATTTGGGTCGAATTTTATCCGTTCCTTTTACCCCATGTGGATAAAAGCGATATATGTGGGCTCCTCGATGATTTAGTGATGACACCATGCCTGGACTAATTTGATTTGTTCAATTAGTCGGTCGTCATAAATCGGAAATCGGGAAACAACAGATGTACAAAGAGAATGATTATAATCCATGTACCAGTCCATATGATATCTAGAATGGAGGAATATATGATCCCTTATCTACCATACATGTCATTGACTAGGTCAGAGTTCGGCAGCGGCTTTTAAAAGCTACGATTGCTAGTTGGGTTGGAGTCATGCTTGTAATAATAGTTATTAGACTTATCCAAGTGGGAGACTGTTGTATTAGTGTCTAAATCCATAACTATAATTGGTATGTACTTGACCCGAGAGTAGCATGGTCCATTTGGGTTGCATATCATCAGGATAATTTCATAGGATGGACTGTTGAGAAGAAGTTATTTATGGTTTATTAATATATTATAAGTTCTAATATATTAATATGAAATCATATTATTTAATTAGTATTGATCAAGAATTAATTTGGAATTAATTTTTTGATCAAAAGAGACTAATTAAATATATGGGGATTGATTTGGTAAATCATTCATTCTTATAAAGTGGGCTTATGATCCATAGTTCTTCAAGTTGGGCTAAACCCATGTGGTAACCCATGGATACTCCATGAAGGTTTTAACCCATGGAGCATGAGCGATATAGAAATTCATTAGGGTTTACATGGTGTAACCATAGTTTGCCACACTATATAAGAACCCTTCTAGCTCATGAAATTGGCACTTAAGTGGAATACTAGAGGGCTAGACGATTTGTATGTGTAAGGAATCTATTATCAAGTTATCCTTTGTTCTAGGTGTGTTTTGATTCCATCTGCGGCATTCATACTATTGGTGTTAAGCTCTTAAAGGCTAAAGGTTTAAGGTTTCCAACAAGCTACAAGAAAAGGTATGTTATCTAACTTGTTTTATTACCCAAGTATCAAAGTTTTGTATGCTAGTCAGGGTAATACCTTGCAAAGTTCAAGTTTGCATGTATAATAAAGAAAACATAGATCCAAGGTATTTAGGGTTTCATGTACACCTTAGGAGTGTTAGAATGCTCAAAACCCAACAACTCTCCACCTCTATCTGAATGGAGCACCTTTATCTTCCTGCCCAATTGATTCTCGACTTCATGTTTAAACTCTTTGAACTTTTCAAAGGTTTGTGAGTTATGCTTGATTAAGTAGATATAACCGTATCTGCTATAATCGTTAGTGAAATTCACATAGAATCAATTTGCATCCCTTATGGTGAATCGAAAGGGCCCATACACATCTGAGTGTATGAGGTCCAACAAACCTTCACCTCTTTCACAAGATCCAATGAAAGGGATTTTTTCATCTTACCCAAAAGACAAGATTCGCATGCATCATCCGGCCTTAGATCAAATAATTCCAACACTCTATCCTTTTGGAGTTAGGCTACATATTTCTTGTTAATGTTTCCAAGACGACAATGCCACAAGCATGCTTTGTCTATACCATTAGACAAATCAATTTGAAATAAAGTATTGCCTAAATTGTCAACACACGTCATAGTTTCATAAACAACATCATAAGGTAAAGCTTCAAAATAAAAAATATCATTTTTATAAGTAGAAATAGAACCATTCTCATCATCTAAGGAATATATAAAACCTTGTTTAAACAATGAATGAAAGGAAATAATATTTCATGTCATTTCTGATGAGTAGCAACAATTTAATATATCTAAACTAACGCCATCACTAATCACTAGACTATAAACTCCAATCTTGGTGACAGGTGAAGATCGCCTATTCCCCATGATCAAATTTATTCTACCATGTTCCGCGTCCTCACTTCTTCTTAGCCCATGCAAATCAGAACAAATGTAAATACCACATCTTGTATCAAGGACCCAAGAACGAGAAGATGATGAGTTATTGGATAAGATAGTGTATTTACCTGCATAAGTCTGCTTCACTTTTCCATCTTTAATGTCTTGCAAATATTTTGGGCAGCTTCGTTTCCAATTCCCTTTTGTTATTACAGTAGAAGCAAGTGGCCTCTTTGGATCAGAGACAGGGGGAGCATCATAACTGGATTTACCTTTAGGTCCATTTCTTGACGACCCAACTTGAGACTTTTCCTTGCAGTTTTGCTTTAGACCTTTCCTCTTTTTTTCCCTTTCCCTTGAGCAATGGCCAGAATGGGAGCACTAGCAGGAGTGGAGGCAACATTTTTTCCCTTCATCCCTGCTTCAGCTGTTTGTAGGAGGTTATGAAATTGAGACAAAGTGGTCTCATTGTTTTTCAAATGATAGGTCAAGATGAACTGATCATAATATCTTTGCAATTCAGGAGTCATCGTGGCCATCATGATGCAAGAAACTTTTGTTGCATCATTTTAGTACTTCTTGTAGGCGATCATTTCTTCAAGAGTGTCCTTCTCTTCGTCAATCTTATCTAATGGTTTTTCAAGGATATACTCCTTGTCCTAGAAACGAAGGGCCATCTTGATGTTACACATCCAGTCATTGTAGTTGGTGCCATCTAATGTTACCTTGGAATAGATTTTCAACAAGGAAAAATTATGATTGGAAGAGGAGGAGGAGGAGGAACTAGAAGCATCATTTGAAGTAGACATCTGTAAAAGAAAAGTAGTTTTAGTTAGATAAGAACAATCCTTAATGTAACTATCCAAAAGTGAAATATTAAGGCTAGGATCCAACTAAAAAATTCATAACATAGAAAAAGGATGTTGTAATCTAATTGTAAATTTTATAAAGGTAGATAAATGACGGTTTACCAATTCCACCATCGAAATTTGAAATAAATTAAGTTAAGTGAAATTCCTAGATCTTTCGAGACTCATTGAAACTATTCAATGACATGTTTAATCTCAGATTAAGGTCTTCCATTTGTGACTGGAATACTGAGGATCACAAACAAGATGTGAATAACCATGCAAATTAGCTTGACAATCTTGATGTCATTTCTCATCTCATTTTAATGTGTCGGTTAACCACACACGCTCCATTAATCAACAATAATTTTTGAAACGCCCATTATTACTCTTTATAGTCACTATTAGTGTCTTGATTAACCACACACACTCCGCTCACTACTATAAAGTATAATGTGAAATTTCATGGGTTAGCGTACAAATTCATATTTTTCCTAAAGTAACTAAGATTTAGATTTAAAATAATATAGTTTAGTTACCTTTTTTTTAAGTGCATTATACTTATTAATGAGATTTAATTGTCATATCAAACCCATTTGGCTAACGACCCTCCACTAATCAAGGAAGCGGTGTGTGAGAGTGGACACCCATTCAACTACCATTTTATAGGTAGTTTCCTTATACCCCCATGTAGACTAGCTTCGTATATAAGGCATACTAGTGGTTCAACTGACTTAGTCTTATACATATAGTAATTTTTAAAAATTTAATTTTACATATAGTATAAGGTGTATTTTAAAACTTTTTCAAAATATTAGGTTTATATTTTAATTAAAAAAATTAAATAATTAATTTAAATTTAAAAATAAACCAAATAATTATCTATTAATTAATCATGTAATGATTATCTAATTAAATTAATCAAATTATTTACAAATTTTTGAGAAAAAAAAAAGAGAAAAGGGTGTAGGATTTATCTAATTTAATAATTATCCTATTTAATCAGATAAACTAACAATTACCAAAATTAGGAAACCCTAACTACATCTACCATTTTCAAAAATAGCTTGCTTGGGGAGGAAGGTAAGGGTTTCAACCCCTTACCTAAAAGTTGAAATCCTTAGGGAGGAGGGTTAGGATTTCAAAACCCTAACCCTAATTTCGAAACTTAGGGTGCAAGATTAGGGTTTCAAAACCCTAACCCTAAAATTGAAATTTAGGCCTTTTATGGTTTAATTTCCATAAGCCCTAATTTGATCAATTCAAGAATGAGAGAAAATTCAAAAGAAAGCAAGCCAAGCTCTGATACCACTTATGAGTTTTATGCAAAAAAAAAAAAAAAGAAAAAAAAAGAAAACAAAAAAACAAACTTAAGCTCTTAAGTGTGCATGTAAACCTAATGAAGATCTATATTTTCTCTATTGAACTTATAACTAAGAACATCAAAAAGAAACCCTAAGAACACTAGACTATTCTCACAAGATACCAAATTAGGGTTAAGGATTACATTCCTTGATTGTTATTGGTGCAAATAATAACGAACACCTTCTTGTTGATCTCTTGGAAGCAATCACCATAATTGGCATGAATCTAATGAAATCACACCCAAGATAGCAAGAGGATGAATATAGAGAGAGGAGAAGGAATAACCAAATTCGTCCAAGGCTTATAGAGGGAAGGAGTGCATGAAAATGTGAAGGGCTAGGTCCTTTATATAACTAAGGTAGCTTGGTGCCATACATGATTGATCCCATAAGTAGAAGCATGTGGGACATGACTTATTTCTTCAAGCTTAATACTAGGACATTCGTGATGCTCAAGGTCATGGCGTACATTATGAACTATTTCGAGTTTATTCAAGATTGCATGTACTTTGGCTTAACCTAATGAATTACCCAGATCTATCTCTTTATTACATTTAGTATGTGTGTTGTTTCTCCCACGTGTCTCAAGTGAAACAATTTCTCAAAAAAATCCAAGCTTTTGCATTTTCTACATTAAAAAATTGTTTCCTATGAATTGTATATTATCCGAATATATAACAAAGGTGACAACAATACTCCTACTAGCATTGACATATATAGGGATTATCTTCATTTCTTGAAATTCAAAATCCTTGAACTTTCTAATTGAAACAAAAATCCCAATTGCTCCCACTGGCTTCGACATACCTTATGGTCCATCTTCATTTCATAATTCAAATCCTTGAATTTTGTCATTAAAATAAAGATTCCATCTCACTTAGATGCTTGTTTCAGTTCATAAATGAACTTCATAAGCCTAAACATTCTATCTAGGACAATGTGGTTGCACACATCCATATTTTTTATCTTCTTAAAAATACACAAACACTTACGATTTTAAGGTCAAGTATTTTATCAACCAAGATTCAAAATTACATGGACTGATTCTCACTCTCCATGTCATCTTTACTTCTCGCAGCCTTTTAGGGCATTTCATGACTTCTGATAGCTGCCATACTCTAATTGTCATTTATCAGTGGCTCATTTACCTCAGTAACATAAAATCTATAAAACGAGGTATATGACATCATATATAAATTCTATTAGGAAGAGTTGGAGGTATTTCTTTTTCTTCAATAGCTCTTGTAATTTTGAATTGAAAGCTAAGGCCAACTATAGGTTCTTTGTTGGTTGACTTTGGAAACTTGTCAAGATCAGTGTGGTTTCCACTAGCCATTTTAAATATTAGCTCTTTTTCTTAGATGGCTAGCCTTCAAGCAACAAACCTTTTGTTCTCGAAACAATTACGCAAAATTCTTGTTGGGATGTTCAACGAGATAACATATCTTTATTATAATTCCTAGATTTCCTGGCGCTTCACGAAGAATGTAAGCCTCATAATTGTAGAGTTCCATATGTGCAAGTGAAGGATGGACCCTTACTCCACGTCTCAAATAGTTTCTTGGAAAACCCTTTTATTTGGTATAAGACCAAGTACTCTTATAACACTTACTCATGGTTCAATTCATGAATTGTTGGTAAGCATAATACGACTAATCAAGTATCAAAGCAAACAATGATTTGTTTCTCTTACCAACTACATACCTTGTGGCAGTGTTCTAGACAAAGACAACCTATTAAACCTTTTCATAATTCCTTAGATCATCGACATTGTTTTGACTAATATGATCACTATCCTTATTCGATCCGATTAACTTATCCTTTTGCCTAGTTGATTCTTAGCTTCATTTTATGAGAGTTGTGACCACTTTGAAGGTTCCAGACTCATTTAAACATGTTCACATGAAGTTGATCTTGCAATGTATTGTGGTTTATCCGAATGTTCCATTAGTGTGAACTAATTCCAATAAATATTCACATTACCAAGCAATGTATTCATCATCTATCCTAAACACAATTTACATTTATCATAAGACTTGTAGTCTAATTTAATCGAAAATCTAATCCAACTAGATACTTGGTAATGTATTTCTTGTTTATATGTTTCAATACAATGATTATACTAATACATTTTATCAAAACTTCTGTATGTATTCAAATTTATACGTATTGTGGATAATTTGAACAGGCCATTAGTTAACATAGTGCTTTTATCATCTGCCTTGAAAAATAAGAATCACATTTATCACAAGACCTATGGTCAAATGAATTCTAAAATCATGTCTAGTTGGATCTTTTCAACGTATTTCTTATTTTCAAGAAGATGATTCCACAATATTACATCTCATTCAAATAACTTTTGAACTATACTAGTTTCATAAATTTTGTGACTTTGCTTTAAACACGCTAAAAATGTTCTAAATAAGTCATAAAAATCCTATGAAACTTTGTATAAACAATTTTTAAATCATAAGACCATAGACTTAAACATTTTGGAGAACGAATTATCCTTTTGATCCTATGAATGGTGGAAAGGGCCCGATATTCATTATCAAAAAATTTCTTTTCCTTGTTTTAGTCTTCTTACTTCCTTTTAGTCACTACATATTCTTGCAAATTCCGGTACTTTATCCTTAGTAAAATACTCAAATGAATGGAAGTAATGTTCCAATGGTATTATGAATTTGAATATCCGGTTGTAGACTAAACATTCACAAGAATGATTTTTCGTTTGATCCTATAGATAATAACATGAGCTCGCAATCCATAATCGAATTATCTTCTCCATGTTTCAGTGTTATCCATCAATCATACTGGGTATTTATGCTTTATTGGTCCTTTTTGTACGAAACAAGTGTCATAATATTCCTGATGGGTTTTAGCCATAAGAACTTTCCTATGTGCGCATGCAAAACCCTAATGCTTGGATCTAGGCTTTCTAATAAACATGCATTGAATCCAAGTCTTCTAATGACTAATTAGGTTAAATAACAACATTAAAACAGATCTAGAATCATACCTTTGAATTCCTTGTTGATCTTGAGGTCTTGGAGCTTCTAGAGTCACAAATGTCACTCCTCTAATGGCTTACAAACACCAAAGCAAGGAGAATGATTTAGGAGAGAGGAGAGGGGAGGAATTTCGACCAGAGGTTCCTTACTTTAGGTCAAGTTTCGAATTCCATCAGCCATAGGGTCTATTTATACTTGTAGACTCCTTAAGGGTTACAACCTAAACCCTAATTGGATAATCTTCCCTTAAGGCTATCCAAATCCATTCCATAGATAAGCCTTTGGACGATTTTGGCTATCCTAACACTCTTAGAATTCGTCCAAAGCATATCCCAATGGATTTACAGTCTAAAGCTTAACTATCAAAC
Source organism: Lactuca serriola (assembly GCF_051521515.1). Taxonomy (NCBI): domain Eukaryota; kingdom Viridiplantae; phylum Streptophyta; class Magnoliopsida; order Asterales; family Asteraceae; genus Lactuca; species Lactuca serriola. The sequence goes on along the minus strand of NC_136413.1, from coordinate 160,004,200 downwards.
AATTGACAGTTTATACCCCTTTATTTAATTAACTTCTTTAAGTCACCAAATTAATTCTAATTAATTCTATGACTTATATTAATCAAATAACAATATATTATTCATTATATTATTCCCATAATATATTAATAATATTTACTCTCTCTTAATAAATCATCCTATCAAGTTGCTATGGTGAAGGCAACCCAAAAGGACCATGCACAACCGGATCAAATACTTGACTAATAAAGTTACAGCCTTAGACACTATTCCAACAGTCTCCCACTTGGATAAGTCTAGTAACTATACAAGTATAATTCGGTTTGCAATCGTAGCTCTCAAAGACGCTGTCAAACTCTGATCTAATCAATCTTGTCCTTTAGATAAGGGAACGTACAGTCCTCTGTTAGATATCATGCTGACAATCCGATGGAATGGTTAGTCAAGCATTTAGGTTTCTCGATCTCTGATTTATTTGACATAGAACTTAATCGAACACATCAATTCAGTTCTGACCGGGCCCGGCACATAAGTCAAATCAAATCATCGAGCGGCCGAGATATCGTTTTTTCCTTCTTAGAGAAAAGTTACAGATAAACTTCGACTTATATGCATTTACTTATTCATTAACCAACTATACACAACAATACGTTTTATAACACCAAGTTACTGATGCGTTTTCGTGTTATCAATGTACAATCAACTAACAAATAATAAACCATATATCTAGGTTTTAAGACTATATGATATTATCGTCTTGCGATCACCTTTTATATCGTATTCCATAAGGTGATTCCAGCAAGCGCGGGTTTATTCCAATGCTCAAAACTAGTTCATAAGCACTCATGAACATTGTAGCAATCCTTTGCTATGTCTAATACCATTTAGACATTCTACACATCAATTCATGACAATCTTCATTCATATCTACTCCCAACATATGAACGATTGTGGACCATTTGAACAATTCGATTATTCCTAATAAACTCAATTATTCTGGAAGTCAAAACATGCAAAGTGAAACAATAGCTAAACAATTAACATAAGATAGTAACATTACTCATAAATAAAACTCCTTTATTTAATCATCAAATGTCAATTACATTTATCTATTACACGTTTCTAATACTATCTAATCTATGCTAATATCATCCTTCAGCACAATACTCCTAGCATGTTGTAAGTGCTTAACCCTACTCAGTCCCTTCGTAAGCGGATCTGCTGGGTTATCTTCTGATGATATCCTCTTCACTACGAGTTGTCCTTCTTCTACACGATGTCTGATGAAGTGATATTTTCTGTCGATATGTCTTGATCTACCATGATCCCTCGGTTCCTTGGTTAAGGCAACCGCACCTTCGTTATCATAGAAAATCTCCATTGACTCCTTTATGGCAGGTACGACTCCAAGATCACCGATGAAGTTCTTTAGCCATATTGCCTCCTTCGACGCTTCGCTCGCTGCAATGTACTCTGATTCGCACGTTGAATCAGCTACGGTTTCCTGTTTGGAACTCTTCCATGTCACTGCTCCTCCATTTAGGGTAAAGACCCAGCCCGACTGCGAACGGTAGTTGTCCCTGTCGGTCTGAAAGCTGGCATCACTATACCCTCGCACCTTCAAGTCATCACTCCCTCCGAGGACTAAGAACCATTCCTTCGTCCTCCAAAGGTACTTAAGGATATTCTTCACCGCAATCCAATGTGCTTTGCCAGGATTCCCTTGATATCTGCTAACCATGCTCAAAGCGAAGGCTACATCAGGGCGAGTACAAGTCATAGCGTACATGATTGAGCCAACTGCGGAAGCGTATGGTACTCGGCTCATTTCCGCTATCTCATCTTCGGTACTCGGAATTTGAGTCTTACTCAATTTGGCATTACTTTGTATCGGTAGATCTCCCTTCTTTGAGTTTTCCGTACTAAAACGTTTTAGTACCTTTTCTAAGTAAGTATTCTGACTAAGTCCAATTAGTCTCTTACTTCTTTCTCTCACTATCCTTCTTCCCAAAATGTAAGAAGCTTCTCCGAGGTCCTTCATAGCGAAGCACTTCCCGAGCCAGGACTTAACCTCCTGCAGAGTCGGGATGTCGTTTCCTATGAGTAATATGTCATCGACATATAGAACGAGGAAGCTTACTATACTCCCACTGGCTTTGACATATACACAAGATTCGTCTTCGCTTCGTACAAATCCAAACTCTTTGACTTTCTCATCGAAGCAAAGATTCCATCTGCGAGATGCTTGCTTAAGTCCATAAATGGACTTCTCAAGCTTACACACTCTATCCGGATGCTTCGGATCCACAAACCCCTCTGGCTGAGCCATGTAAACATCCTCAGCCAACTTTCCGTTAAGGAAGGCGGTCTTGACATCCATTTGCCAAATCTCATAATCATGAAATGCGGCAATTGCAAGCATCACTCTAATAGATTTAATCTTCGCAACTGGTGAGAAGGTCTCATCATAGTCAACTCCAGGAGTTTGAGTAAAACCCTTCGCAACCAATCGCGCTTTATATGTGTGCACGTTCCTATCCACGTCGGTCTTCTTCTTGAAGATCCATTTGCACCCAACGGTCTTACGTCCGGGCACATAATCAACCAAATTCCAAACTTGGTTATCATACATGGATTGGATCTCGCTATCTATTGCCTCTTTCCACTTTACAGACTCCGGGCCTGCCATGGCTTCCTTATAGCTATTAGGTTCATCAAGATTTACTAGTGTACCATCACTAATATACGTGTCCCCTTCGGTAGTAATATGAAAGCCATAAAACTGGGGATGAACTCTAACTCTATCGGAACGTCTAAGAGGTAAGGATTCGTCAATCGGTTCAACCGGAGTTTCCTCCTCGGGTTGAATGCCAGCGGTAGAGGTTCCTTCATCTATCGACTCTTGAATCTCTTCAAGTTCGATTTGCCTCCCACTGTCTCCTTGGCCTATGAGTTCTCGCTCTCGGAAAACTCCTCTCCTCGCAACGAAGACAACATTGTCCTTTGGTCTATAGAAGAGATATCCAAAGGATGTCTGCGGGTAGCCGATGAAAATACATCGCTCACTTCGAGGTTCAAGCTTGTCGTGAGTATCTCGTCTTACGAAAGCCTCGCAACCCCAAACCTTGATATGTGCCAACGAGGGAGCTTTCCCTGTCCACATCTCGTGAGGTGTTTTGGCAACCTTCTTAGTAGGGACTCGGTTAAGGATATGGGCGGCAGTCTCTAAGGCATACCCCCAAAAAGAGATAGGTAGTGAAGCACGACTCATCATAGAGCGAACCATATCTAATAAGGTTCGATTACGCCTTTCTGCCACACCATTCAACTGCGGTGTCCTAGGAGGCGTCAATTGTGAAACTATTCCACACTCCTTGAGATAATCGTGGAATTCAAGACTTAGGTACTCTCCTCCTCGATCGGATCGAAGCATCTTGATTTTCCTGCCCAATTGATTCTCCACTTCATTCTTGAACTCTTTGAACTTTTCAAAGGTGTCTGACTTTTGCTTGATTAAGTAGATATACCCATATCTACTATAGTCATCGGTAAAAGTCACATAGAAGCGGTTCCCATCCTTCGTGGTTAATCTAAACAGTCCACATACATCGGTATGTATTAGGTCCAATAGACCTTCGCCCCTTTCACATGTACTCGTGAAGGGTGATTTAGTCATCTTCCCAAGTAAACAAGACTCGCATGTGTCATCTTCCCTAAGGTCGAATGATTCCAACACTCCATCCTTTTGGAGTTGGGCTATGCGTTTCTAGTTGAAATGTCCAAGACGACAATGCCACAAGGATGCTATATCCATACTAGTGGAAGAATCAATATTCAAAACATCATTTCCTAAGTTATCAACAATCATAACAGTTTCATATATTCCATTACATGGTATAGCTTCAAAGTAAAAGACACCATTTAGATAAGCCAAAATAGAACCATTCTCATTATTAAAAGAAAATCTAAATCCTTGTCTATATAAACCATGAAATGAAATGATGTTTCTAGCCATTTCTGGCGAATAGCAACAATTGTTCAAATCTAAAACCAAACTATTCCTAAGCACTAAAGAATACACTCCAATCTTGGTCACAGGCGACGATCTTCTGTTCCCCATGATTAGATTGATCCTTCCTTGCTCCATATCCCTACTTCTTCTTAGTCTCTGCACATTAGAACAAATGTGATAACCACAACCGGTATCAAGAACCCAAGAAATAGCATGATTAGAATCGTTAGATTTGATTGTGTATATACCTGCGAAAGATGGCTTGATCTTTCCCTCTTTGATTGCTTGCAGGTAATCCGGGCAGCTTTTCTTCCAATGTCCTATCTTGTGGCAGTGGTGGCACTCTGCCTCCTTTGGGTTAGGACAGGGCTTAGCGGGATCAACTTTGGTCCCACTAGAAGAGGCACCATCTCGGGTCTTCACCTTGCGATGGTTCTTCGATGAAGCTTTCCTCTTCTTTCCCTTTCCTTGACCAATAGCCAAGACAGGAGCAGCGGGCGGATTGGGAGTAGGTGCAACAGACTTGTCCTTGAAGTTTCTCTCAGAAACTCTCAAGAGACCTTGGAGTTTGCTTAGGGTGACCTCCTCTTTGTTCATGTGGTAGGTTATCCTGAACTGGTTGTACATCGGAGGCAAAGAGTGAAGCACCATGTCGATCGCCAAGTCTTCCCCGAAGTCAACATTTAACTTGCGAAGGCGGTCGACATACCTTTGCATCTTTTGCAAGTGCACGGTAAGAGATTCTCCATGACCCATCTTCACGGAAATCATGTTAGTGAAAATCTCATACCGCTCTTGTCTCGCGTTTTGGTGGTACCTCTCCAATAAGTCTTGGTGCATCTCGTACGGATACATGTCCTCGTAGGACTTTTGGAATTCGGAGTTCATGGTAGCAATCATGATGCAATGTACCTTCGTTGCATCTCGCTCATGAGTTTCAAAGGCGGTGATTTCGGCTGGAGTAGCGATTTCGGTGTTGATTTTCTCGAGCTTCTCATCAAGGACATACTCCTTGTCCTCATAGCGAGCAATGGTGCGAATGTATCTTATCCATTCGCTAAAGTTCGTTCCATCGAAGGTGACCTTTTGGCAAAGGCTCATCAACGTGAAAGAACTAGCAGCAGCGTTGTTTGTGTTTGACATCTACAATTAGAAAAGGACAAAGATAGATTAGAATAAGAATCCCTAATTATCACCCAATAAGAAAAATTAGGGCTAGGATCCAACAATAACATTTACATATTAGAAAAGGGATGCCGTAATCTAACATGCAAATAAATTGAAGGTAAGTGAATGACGATTCACTAATTCTCCATCACAAAACCTAAACTATTAGTCCTAAGTGTTTTTGAGAATTCCTAGGTTCGGATGAGATTCATTGAAACTATTCAATGACATGTTTAAATCTCGATATGCCCCTCTTGTTTGTGACTGGGATACCGAGGATCACAAAGCGGGTGTGAATAACCATGCAAATTCACATGGTGCCTTCATTGTAACGATCACCTATTCGATGTGCCGGTAAACCACACACACTCCATCAAACTATGATAAACAATGAATCACCCTTTGCTACCTTCGCTTAGAACCAATTAGTGTGCCGGTAAACCACACACGCTCCACTAACATCTTAGCAAGGTGCAAAGTGTAATTTCATGGGATTGCATCAATTCACTTTTCCTAAAGTAACTAGGATTGGGAAATTTTAAAAAAAAAATATGTGTAGTTACTTTATATTTCTTATTATACTTTTAATGAGAGGATGAGGTTGCCCTATCCTACCCGTTCGGCTAACGACCCTCCACCAATCAAGCAAGCGGTGGGTGTGAGTGTACACCCATTAAGCGCCATTTTATAGGCCGCAACCTTATACCCACCTTATAGATTGGCTTCGTGAATGAGGCCTACTAATGGTAAGACTAGCATTTAGTTATACATATATATATTATTCTAGTAATATCATATTAGTATAGGGTTGTATTTTAAAACTTTTAAAATCTAGGGTTTGAAATTTAAGTTGTCTAAATTAAAGCTTTTAATCACAAATATAAATTTCAAAACTTGAGGGCAAGTTTTAAACATTTAAAACATGGAGGATCAAATAACAAATAATTTCAATTAACAATTAATATCCTAATTATCTATATTTGATTTTATTCAAGATAATTACCAAAATAATTAAAATAATTAATTAATTATCATATAAGGAAATCAAATATTTTATTAGTTGATAAATACCTTTAACTAGATCAAGATAATAGTCATATATATCAAAAAATCGGATTTAGATTGATCTATTATGATTAAGGTAAGTTTCCATAAGATAATTTTGAAAAAATCCCGAATCTGGCCATTCCTGACGCCTGGACTCGCCGAGTGCACAAGGGGACTCGCCGAGTCAGGCCTACTCGCCGAGTCCACCTTGGGACTCGCCGAGTCAGTGACTCAGAAACCTAAAAATCGAATTTTGCAGGTTTGTTTCAGTTAATCAAGCAACAATTTAAAGAAAACCAAGCTAGGCTCTGATACCACTGATGGGTTTTAGCCATAAGAACTTTCCTATGTGCGCATGCAAAACCCTAATGCTTGGATCTAGGCTTTCTAATAAACATGCATTGAATCCAAGTCTTCTAATGACTAATTAGGTTAAATAACAACATTAAAACAGATCTAGAATCATACCTTTGAATTCCTTGTTGATCTTGAGGTCTTGGAGCTTCTAGAGTCACAAATGTCACTCCTCTAATGGCTTACAAACACCAAAGCAAGGAGAATGATTTAGGAGAGAGGAGAGGGGAGGAATTTCGACCAGAGGTTCCTTACTTTAGGTCAAGTGTCGAATTCCATCAGCCATAGGGTCTATTTATACTTGTAGACTCCTTAAGGGTTACAACCTAAACCCTAATTGGATAATCTTCTCTTAAGGCTATCCAAATCCATTCCATAGATAAGCCTTTGGACGATTTTGGCTATCCTAACACTCTTAAAATTCGTCCAAAGCATATCCCAATGGATTTACAGTCTAAAGCATAACTATCAAACAATTGACAGTTTATACCCCTTTATTTAATTAACTTCTTTAAGTCACCAAATTAATTCTAATTAATTCTATGACTTATATTAATCAAATAACAATATATTATTCATTATATTATTCCCATAATGTATTAATAATATTTACTCTCTCTTAATAAATCATCCTATCAAGTTGCTATGGTGAAGGCAACCCAAAAGGACCATGCACAACCGGATCAAATACTTGACTAATAAAGTTATAGCCTTAGACACTATTCCAACAATTCCTTCTTATTGTCCTTGGCGTTTAAGGCCACATTAGGTATTCCAACACGAACCGTCTTTAACGCTTGGTAAATTGGCTTTCTTCATCTTGACACTTCAATTCATGGTAACGAATATCAGAGTATTTGAAGTTGGAGTTTTTTACAATTGGCCATTTTAGTCCCAAAGGTTTTCAGCATGCCATGAAACTCCTTTATGGACATTTCCAATTTGTTCATATCAAATTAGAGTGGACTAATTATATGTACATGTCAGCTAGTTGACTATGGTAACATCAATCAACTCGCAGCTTAATAAAATTCCATTTCACTTCAATATGATTAATTAAACACTGTTTCTAACAATTTTGGTATGCAGTGGTTGGAGGAATCTTAGGAAGAGCATTATCTAAGGCATGATCTCTCTATTCGTACATGTGAAGCTTTTCCAAACTACAAATTTGGACTAGATCGATCATCCTACCAACTAATCCTTTTGAGAGGTCTTATTGTTGTAGATTTTAGTGGATTCTCTTATAGACATCATTCAATATCAATTCCATTCTTGTTTTCTTTATTAATTCTTACAATAATTTTTAACCTTAATGAATTATTTCCAAAGGCTAGGATCCATATTTGGCTCTGTGATGTGTAAAGGGATGTCGTAAACACACAAACAAAGTTATTTAGGTAGGCAATGTAATTTGCCAACTTCAATCTATTATGAAACTCCTATATCTTTTAAGATTCATTGAACATTCAGTGATATGTTAATCTCGAATTGTACTTATGTAAATTCAATGACGAGGATGTCACAGATCATGAATAGATGGTGAATCAACCATGAAACGGAAAATTATTCTCATGTTGACGTGTCGATTAAACATATACGCTCCATCAATAGAATAAGTCATGAGTGACTCTCATTTTAACTTGTATTCTCGTAATGACGTGTCACTTAACCACATACACTCCATCATAAAAATATAAACAAAATGTGTGTTTTCATGGGTAGCACATTACTTACGTTTTCAATATACAAAAAATAAGAATTTTGTTTTATTACTTGATTAAATGCTTATAATCTGGAAAAAATCCACTCAAACCCTTTCATTAACCTTACTCTCAAAATACAAAAAGGCGGAAAGGGTGGTAAGCGCGAAGCATTTTACATACCTATCTCAACATGAATCATAGAAACCTCCTTCAACCTTTCTTATAGTATTAGAGTGGGTGCGCCTAGTCTTTATTTGACAATAATATATTTATTAACATTTGAGGAAACATGTGGTATATTTGTTATACATATAGTAAATTATACCATAAACTGAATTTAAACCTTTTAAATTTATAATTTTGTCTTTCTAATTTATTTTTCCTATTAAATAAGGTTCAACATAAATATTCTAATATTAATTCAAATCCAAATAATATTCAAATTTAATTAATTAAATATTCAAATTTACATTATAATTAAATAATATTTCAAATTAATTAAAAAAATTCGAAATTTTGTCAAAATCTCAAAATCCTGAAAATCCGCTCGCCGCGTTGCGACCAGCACGTGACTGCGTCACGACAACGATTAAGAGGTTTCTTTTGTTTTTTAATTTGTACAAAGTTTGTGCTATTAACTAAAACCAATTAAGCTCTTATACTACCTTTGGGATTATTAGTATCAAGTACCCCATCTAAAGGTAGCGGAAACAATCAAAAGATTTACCTAAGTGCACATGTATCCAAGAATCTAGGTTTTTTTTTAACTAGTTTTAGCAACATAATTTAAAAAAAAAAAACAAAGAATTACTAGCCTCTTTATTGTTTGAGTATGATCTCGACACTACCAATTTGTTGCAATGGATGAAGGATCCGATGTAACACCCCTCTAATACAATCAGACCCGCAACACCAAAAGCAAAAAAACAAACCCTAACTAGACTTTATACAAAAATCACTAGCCCTAGGAGAGGGGGTTAAAATTTATGTTATTGAGAGAGGAGGGAAGAGGTGGACGAATTTTACAAGGGAATCAATTGCTCTAGGGTTTACCCCTAGCAGTCTATTTACAGGTTGCAAGTAGAATCCTAGAAGAATTCAAACTCTTAAGGTTAATCAATATCTGATTCAAACCTGCCTTATCTTTATCAAGAAGCCTATCATTTTCGTCCATATTAGGTCTCCAAGAGCTTTTGTAATATTCTAATTAATCTCTTGGATTAATTAATATTCAATCTCTTTAATTTATTAGAACCGTTTAATTAATTACCAAAATAATTACTAATTAATTTATTAATCCTTTAACAAATTAACAACTTGGTTATCTCCATTTCCTTATTGTTATTTAGGTTATGAGGCCAACCCAAAGGACATTGATATTATTAGAAATATTACCAAAATAGTAAATGAATTTGAACACTATTTCCAACAAATGTTACATACGGATCCATTGGAACTGGAGTAAGATTGCATTCATACTTGCCAACGTCTTTAAGCACCTTCTTCATATATCCTTCCTGCATGATTAATATGTTTTCCTTCATTTGATACACCTCTATTCCAAGGTAATATCCCGAGATCACTTATGTCAAAGTGTGTTTCCATTGCTTGCTTGAACTTGTTTATAATCGACACACTAGTTCCTATGACAAGAAGATCATCAACACAAACTCAAACTAAGATTAGATCCAAATCTATTTTTCTTTTGTATATAACTTGTTCTTGCACATAACATTGGAACTTCATTTTCTAAATAATTTTGTCTAGCTTCACATTCCACATTCGAGGTGCTTGACGTAGACCACATAAATCTTTTTAAGTTTAAACACAAAATCCTTCCTTTCTTCCTCCTCCACCCATCCCCTTTTCTTTTTGAAACCTTCAGGTTGTTCTACATATACTTCCTCTTGTCAACATGTAGAAATGATGACTTTACATTGAGATGACTTAATTCCCATCCTTTTGAAGCAGCAGACGCTATTAAAATTCTGAAAGCTTCAATACATTCTACCGGTGTAAAAACATCCTCGAAATCGATATCGGGTTGTTGGAGATACCCTTTTATTACAATTCTAGCATTGTACTTACTAATTGAGCTGCTTTCATCTCATTTTACTTTATAGACCTATTTTAAACCAATAATAGCTGTATTGCTTGGTCTTTTTACAAGTTTCCATGTTCTGTTTTTTAATTAAGTCGTTTTCTTCTTCCATTGCTTTTACCCACAAAGGATTTTTCTTGGCTTCATAGTAAGTTGTTGGCTCATCTTCACTGAGAGCTAAAAGTAATTCTTGATTCTAAATGTAGAATTCGACTTCAAAGCCATCATATCTCCGTGGAAGCTGTGTGTTGCGATTCAACCTTCGTAATTGTGGAACTTCATTTAGTACTTATGTTTCATAATTTGTTGGAGGTGGTAGTGGTAGTGAGTTTGGCTTGCTTTCTTCATGGTTCTCAGTTTCATTCATGTATTTGTGTGTTTCACTCACAATAGTCCACTTCTCATGTCAAAAAACTCTAGCCAATGAACCCAAAACATCAGGAGTTTTAAGGTAGGCTTAGTTTCTTTTTCCTAACTCCAACTCAATTTTTCATAAAAAAAATGACATCTCGTGACACTGTGATTTTTTGTAGCTTTGGATCATACATGCGATAAGCTTTGTACATGGGTTTGGACCCAAAATACACCACTTTTTTGGACCGATCATCACGTTTTTTTAGGTGAGGGGTTGTGTTTTTTTACATAGGCAAGTGACTTGAAATTCGTAGATGTACGTTAGACTTGCGGTGATAGTATTTTTCATATGGTGTTGAATCTTATAGAGTTTTCGTATGTAACCTGTTTATGATCTAGGTTGTATGTGACATCCCAATTTCACGGCCAAAAAAGACCGATTTGTTTATTCTTTATTTGAAAATCTGAGTATACTTTTGAAGAAATATGTTGCGGAATTTGTTCCCAAAATATGATTAAAAAAATATCAAATCATTTCCGAAGAAATGTATTTTCATTATATTAAAAACTTCAGGATGTCATTGGCAATCCAGAACAAAAGCATAAAAAACAACATAGGCCTTACAACATTCTATTTATTTCCACTAGCCTATAATTTGTCTTCAGATCATCACATAAATGTTCTTGTGCCACTACGTGTAATACAAGAAACTGAGTGGGTCAGGCTTGGGAGTCTGGTGAGCACATAGGGTTCAACCCACTATAATTAAGTTTATTAATTTCATTAGATCAATCAACCCGATTACCCATTCACATTATCCTCACTTTTTGTCCCTAGAACATCTAAATTAAGGGACCGAGCCTAAGTATCATCATTGGGATGAGAATAATATATGTCAGTAATGCAACCATGAGGGGGATGGAGTACACCGGTGAACACATCGTTCACAGATACCTACACGTTGCGAGCCTACCTATGTTCCACTAGACGATCTAGAATAGTCTGTGGAATTCCTCAATAACATATGTTAGTAAGGAAACCATGAGGGGGATGGAGTACACCGGTGAACATCATTGGAGTGACAATAATAATGCTTTCTGTCCCTAAAACATCTAAATTAAGGGACCTAGCCTAAGGATCATCATTGGGATGAAAATAATAATGCTTAGGGAATTCCTCAATAATATATATCAGTAATGCAACCATGAGGGGGATGGAGTACACTGGTGAACACGTCGTTCACAAACACCTACAGGTTGCGAGCCTACCTATGTTCCACTAGAATGTCTAGAATAGTTTGTGGTCGTCATCTATACTCCGCTAGATGACTAAGTCAGCTTAAACATTGAGGTCTCTCATCATTTTAATTCATCGCTTATCATCTATTTCATCTACCCATATTTACCCATCATAATTATAGGTATAAAATACATATATATATATATATATATATATATATATATATATATATATATATATATATATATATATATATACAGTTTAAATCAAATAAAACATGTATATTTTGTTCATCCAACATAGATATCAAGAACATATATAATATGCACACATAGAACATAATTTATTTTAAATACTTCATATCTATGTGTAAGTTGAAAGTAACTATGCACTCACATGTTAAAGTGATAATTCCAAACTCGGGTAGCGCTTCGCTTCTAAGAATTATATTTTTCCTTCGATGAAACCTTGCATAATTAATGCTAGATTTCAGTATAATATTTATTTTGACTATTTACGAGCGTTATTGTTTTATAAGTGTTAAACAATACTTTTCAACCATTATGTATAGATATGGGTCAGACATGAAACACTGAAGGGCAAGATCATTTTGGCATTTAAGCACTTCTGAAATCTAACAACGCTATACGGCCCTTCAAACCAGATTCCCCGTACCGCGAGTAGTTAAAGGATATTATATTAACACTGTGTATATTTTATAATACTTAGGACATATATTGTTTATAGGTTCATAATAGTGATAATGAACTTAAACATAAGCTATACTTAAATTAGGGTAAGCATAACTCACATACAAGGTTTCTAGCGAAAACTTAGGACTTCGTGGTCAGAACTTCGTCGATGAATCTTTTTTCCTAAAAAAGATTCTTGTAGCGCTTCCGCACTCACATTGCTATACTAAAACTATAGAAAGAGAAGTCGAATAACGAGGGACTGAAATGCTTAGGGATAAGAAGGGAAAAACTCTTGAATCAAGAGAATGGTGCAAGAAATCTGAGAGTCTAGAGCCTCTTATTTATACTAATTCAATTTTCAAAAACCACCCTCTATAGTTACTTAAATGACTAAACAACCCTTTATAATATTATTTTAAATAGATTTAACGGTATTGTACTAAACTAATGTCGAAAGTACTCAACACTAGTCTTATAAAGACCGCATCGTTGATACCTTTATATATATATATATATATATATATATATATATATATATATATATATGATTTATACTTTATTTTAGTATGTAAATATGCTATTATAAATTATAATTCGTTCATACGAACTCCGTTTTTGATGTTCTTTATATCCACACGTATCTATCGACGAGATCTACAACTTTCGTTTAGACTCCGTCGGCTAATTTTGCTCATATTTTTATAAAAATAAATGATTTTACTAAAATCATAACTCTCTCATACGGACTCCGTTTTTTACATTCTTTTTCTTAAAATTCCTTTTTAAGGAGTACTACAATTTTCTTTTTTGTGGCATTAGCTAAAAATAACCATTCTCTTTGTAGCCTTTTACGCCACACATTCCTTGTGTGCGGCTGACTTTTATATTTTTGCGATCGGGATGACGTGCACTTTCTATATATATATATATATATATATATATATATATATATATATATATATATATATATATATATATATAGACGCACGACTAATTTTTCCTATTTTATTATATTATAATAATCATGAAACACATAATATTCACATAAATCTTCTTTATTACGTCAAATAAGTTACTATTGTCTACACTAACTATTATATCATAATTTTAATGTTTAGCTAGAAACGCAGGCGTTACATTGTATATTGTATTGCTTCTCTCCAAGGAAAGTTTGGGTTGTTTTTGGATTTTAACATGCTTCATGTCATCTTTAGGAGTGTGTGATTTCTTCTCTCTACCACTTTTGTTTTGCTATGGTGTGTAGGGGTTGTGAGGTGTTGTATCATACTATGATCTTCACAAAGCTTGTTGAACTCTTGTGAAGTAAATTATCCTCTTTTCTCTGTGTGAAAAACCTTTATAGTACTTTTGAATTCTTTTTCAACTAATGCCTTAAATTTATTGAAATAAACTATGACCTCGTTTTTTTCATTCATAAGATAACTCTACATAAACCTTGAGTACTCATCGATGAGAATGAATACATACATGTTTCCGATAATTTTTTATGGTGATATCGACCCACAAAGATCTCCATGCACAAGTTCTAAGATTTTCTCGGAGTGATATGAATTTTTCTTTGAAAATTTGTTTCGCATTGGTTTTCCAACTAAACATAACTCACAAAGTTGATTTGATTCGGTGATGTATGGTAGTCTGTTGACAAGATTTTATTCGACATAGCTGAAATAGTGTCAAAATTGTTATGCCATAATCATGCTTGTTTTGTAGAGTCTATTCACTAAGAATTTTACTTTAAATAAACGGATTTTTCAGGTATCATAAAGAAGTCTAGGATCACCTTTCATTGACATATGACAACTATTTTTTGTTGCTTGTCCTAGACTGGTAATATTAGTTGTAAGACTTGAAATATAATAAATATCAGCTAGTAACTTTTGACTTCCCTATTCACCTTTGAATAAGATGAATCCTTTGCCATGTATCTCGACAAATACGTCATCCCCAAATTTTACTCTACCCCCAATTCTATTATTAAGTTCGATAGAGTAAGATAGTTTACCTATCATGTGGTTACTTGCGTCATTATCTAAGTACCATACGTTGTTTTTTTCTTGAATTCTGAATTTTCTTGGTATTATACCTTCTTCATTCAAGAAACTATCTCGAAGAGAGTCTAAGACATGAAAAGATGTGGATCATTATCCTCGACTTCAAATATATGTACTTCTTGATGCTTGGCTTTTCGTTCTGGAAACTGTGATGCAAAGTGACCAAACTTGTCTGTCACACCCCCAAACCGGAATGGCGGAAACGTTCGGGGGCGGATAACGTCATGTACAGTATCATAACAGTTGAGTAATAGTAAATAAAGCAAGCACAACCATCATAACTATAATCATAACTATAACTTAAAAGGTTACATTGTTGCATGAGTTACATGTTTCCAAATAAATTACAATATGATGACAAAATGAGTTTTTCACTGCCGTCTTAGCGTCCCGTCCCCAAAAGCTGATGGTTACCAGTTTTACTTTTTCCATGAGAATACAATTTGTTTTGAAAGACTGTCAAAAATTAAGTTGGTGAGTCTATAAGAATTTGTAGGAGTAACTGTAAACCTTTCCGTGTAAAGTAATCGTGTTTATTTCCAGAAAAACCGATATTTTCCATAAAATGAGTTGTAAGCCGTTTATTTGTAAAATTATAGTGTTTGTGCCAGAAAATCCAATATTTTTTATAAAATGAATTGTAGTCTTAAGTGCTTCCAAGACCGAAATCTATAAGTATTTTCCAGACTTAAAATAATGTATGTAGTTTTATACGTATATAAAACCATTTATGTGTTTGTTAGCCCTGTAAACCAAAATGTGTAGTTAATACCTCATTTGAGTTATTATAACCATGCTAGTGACTAGTTGGCTTGTGACGACGTTCTTCAGGCGTCAGAATGTTATGACATTTATCACCCAGACCTTCCGGTCTAACTGTATCTAACAATTTAGGTGCGAGACTATCAGTCCCATATAGATCTATACACAAGTGTCACGCTCTCCCTCCAGTAGACTTTGGTTATAATAAAAGACTTTGTTGGTACTTACATAAATACTTGAAGACGTGTCTCACAAATTTATTCATTTAGAGGTTTATGTCAAAATGAAATGAAAATCCTTTTTCTTGTAAATGTATGTATTACCTTTTTGTAGCGTAAAAATAATTATATTCTTATATAATTATTTATTTTCCCAAAAGGGTAAAATAGCGTGAATATTCCACAAACTATACCTATTATAGTTTGTAAATGTATGTTCCGTCGAAATGAAAACCTTTGTGTTTTAGCAACGTTGTGTGTAAAAGTTTATAATTTTGGTAGTAACGTTATTTACGTATTTAACATTTTCACATGAAATTTTATATAAAATATAAGACAACATAAGAAATGATTTGTATATTTACACAAGTATTCTTGTGTTTTACTTGTATTCCCCCCTAAAACATAGAAAAATATTGAAAAATATGGGGGTATGAACTCACCTCAACTGTGATCGCGGTTAGATAACGAGGTGAAAACGATGATCTTCGAGTCTAGAATACGGGGAGCTAGTCTTATCCTAATAGTTTAAACACATATTAATGTGTGAGGATATGTAACTAGTAAAACAAGTGTTGCATAAATACTAGGTTTATGATGTGTACTAACCAAAATCCTAGAGAATAACTTTTGAAGCAGAAGTCTCCTAGGGATTGTTATGAACTTGAGGTTGAAAGGAAAAATGGGTTTGAGTTTTGAGAGAGTATGAGGTGAAGTTTGTTTATTGTGAAAGGAGGGGTGAAAGTTTCCTAGTTCGTGACTTATATAGGAAGGAAAAGATAGGATTATGAGGTTACATTTACCTTGGTATGTGTAATCTATCATATTGGGAAGCTAACAACCAATCAAGTGGCAACACAAGTGGACCAAGTTGGGTGATTTCGTCCTAAGCATAACCAAAATCACCTTGATTTCGGTTTTTCATCACCCAAGAATGGGTGATTTCGGTCCAAGGGGTACACATTTGAGATTTCGGCCTTACCAAAACCGAAAACCCCATTGAACTTTGATTCCCAAAACCAAAATCTACATAATCCTAGATTCCTAAAACCGAAAACCCTAAGGTTCTAGATTCCAAATACCGAAATCTCAATTGTAGTGTATTTATTTATGGTTTTAGACTTAACCTTTTGACTTATGTTGAGTTATATTAACTTAAATCAACATGGGTTTCAATATACACATATTTATTAACTTATAAAACATGTCCTCATGGCTATAGGTGATACAATGCAACAAAGTTAAGATGTGGTTTCACTCATCCATGGTATATCTTTTGACTTGGTTTGACTCCAAGTTTGCCATTTTTCACATTGTCTCACACCTATAACATTATACTTTGGAATGATCTTCGTTCTTTCCTTTTGACTTGTCAAAATCACCATTACCTGTGGTTGTTGATCGATTTTGTTGATATATGTTGTTGATCGACTTTGGAATGATTTTGTTGATATGTGTTGTTAAACGAGCTTCCCATACCCGTACCTACACCTAGGTGGGGGATTTTGATGGTTTCCTATATTTCCTTCACTGTACTCATCATGCCGACTTGCAAGATTAAGTCTTCAGGAATTACTTAATAAAACGGTTATTGCTACATTGTTTCTCTTGGCATTCGGTGTTCCTTGATAGACAATATCCCAGACTTGGTGAATATTGAGGATGACCTTTATACCAATTGCCCAAGCAGTGTAGGTTGTTGTGATGAGCATGAGCACATGAAACAAGAATGACGAGTTCACCTTTGTACCAGACGATTCTAGATTGTTTTTGGATTGTTGTCACCGGTTCTTGGCATGATCGACGAATATAACCTTTATTGTCTAGCTTGGATACCAATTGAAAGAAGAAGAACCGAGAAAACACATATATGAACACGAGAAGTATAGGAACAAACTCTTATTATAATGCAAAAAATAACTCAAAACTGTATTACAATCGTTCCTTACTAATACACTCTCATGATTTAATAACCTTACACTCGATATCTATATATAAACCAATAATGGCATTCTATTTAGTATCCTACTCGAAAACTAATTTCCATATAAACGAATTGCTTGATCCCTAAGCAATCCTGATTTGCTTGAACCTTCGGCAACTCCTTATGTTTCTTTATTGCACAAGGGATGTTCCCTCCTGCACTTCATCGTGCATGGAGGGTATAAATTGAAATTAGCTAACATTCCAATAGAGGTTTTTGTAATTGTATAATATTGTTTTATTTACTCTATTTGGCATTTGCCACAAGGAATCTTAAAGCAAAACCATAGTTTACAACTAATCATTTATCATTATCGTAAATAATATATATATATATATATATATATATATATATATATATATATATATGTATATATATATATATATATATAGATATATTGCCACGTATTTCGAAGTGTATTTTAGTAAAATGGGTAATGACTTAAAAATGTAACAAACTTTCGACTTTCTTCACATTTAGTTACTAATTTTTTTTTCATTCTCTAATTGCAATTACTGTTCACATTTTACCCTTATGACCAGTTACAACCGGTCATAAGGGTAAAATGTGAATAATTTCAATAGTTAAATAAAAAAAAAATTAGTAACTAAATGTGAACAAAATCGAAAGTTCATTTCCCTCTAAAAAATTTCAATGACTAAATGTGAACAAATTTTCTCTTGTATTTTGTTTTAGAAAATTATTTATTTTTGTTAAATTCTAACAACATTTGTTGATGAAGAAATCTATGAAATAAAAAAACAAAACCCCAAAAAATATATTAAAAAAAACGAAAAACCGAAACCGAAATAAATAACCAATGCTTTGGTATTTTCCAAAATAAAAAATCAAAATTTACAATCTGATTTTGGTTTAACAAAAAAATGAACTATTATCACCCATAGTTATTAAGAAATTGTGTTTCATGGTCAGAAATTACGTTGTATTCTGAAGAAAAAAAAATTTAAAAACCTTGTTTTTTTTTACAAAATAGTTATTTAAATATGAATTGTTTTTTTCTAAAACCTTTTAAAATTATGAGCGACTTTTTTGAAAGAAAAAAAATAGCATTGTTTTAATTGTTGAATATATAGCTATTTTTTCTAAAAAAAATATTTTTGTAAAGGTAATATGGATGAGTGGTTTGGGCGCAACACTTCATAAAATATGTTAACGATTTTATTTAACTCTAAATGTGTAGTTAAATAATCATAAATTTCAATAATTATTCAAACTTTTTAAGAAAATACAATCTCAAATATAAATCAATTGTCCGATAAATTAAAAACGTTGAAATTCTAAACAAGTTGACTTTCATTTTCGATATCTTTTTTAATAATAAATATATTAATATGATGTATGTCAATACATGGAGTATAACAATATATATATATATATATATATATATATATATATATATATATATATATATATATATATATATATATATATATAAAATGTATCAATGTACGTATCTATTTTTTTATAAACAATGTATGTCAATTTATATGTTGCATAATCTTATAACACAAAATCCATACATATAATATTAGGATAATTTTTATACATATAATATTGTATAATTTTATAACACAAAACTTATACATATAATGTTGGTTTCGTTTTTCGTTTTTTATACTTTTTTCGGGTTTTTTTTTTTTTTTTTTTTTTATCATGGATTTCTTCATCAACAAATGTTGTTAAAATTTAGCAAAAATACATAATTTGTTAAACCATAATACAAGAGGAAAGATTTTTCACATTTAGTTATTAAACTTTTTTTAGAGGGAAACGAATTTTCAACTTTGTTCACATTTAGTCACTAAACTTTTTTTCATCATCTATTTGCCACTGAACTATTGAAACTGTTCACATTTTACCCTTATGACCGGTTGTTATCGGTCATAAGGGTAATATGTGAATAGTTTCAATAGTTCAGTGACAAATAGAGAATGAAAAAAAGTTTAGTAAATAAATTTGAACAAAATCGAAAGTTTGTTACCTTTTCAAGTCATTATCTCTTAATAAAATTGTAAATAGGTAGAAGTATTTTGTTAAAATAAAACTTTTACCAGTTTTTTTGTTTAAAATAAAACTTTTAAGTTCATAGTAACGAAACTTTTTCATTTTCAAGTTTGTTCTTAAAATAAAAATCACTAAACTGCATAAATGGTCCCTATGGTTTGCTTAAAATTGCTATTTGGTCCAAAAAAGTTTTGACTAGCACCACATATCCAAAGTTTTCATTTTGTTGCGATTTTAGTCCAATTTGATTTAGAAATATTTAAAATGACGGATTTACCCTTTGTACTTTCTTTTTCTATTTTTTTTTATTTCTTTAAATGTTTTTTCTGATTAAAAGAAAAATAAAAAATAATCTCTCTCTCTCTCTCTCTCTTTCCTTCTCTCTCTCTCTCTCTCTCTCTCTCTCTCTCTCTCTCTCTCCCTCCCTCTCTCTCTCTCCCTCTCTCATATCTATTTTCGTTCCAGTCAAGTATAGCAGCTCCAAACATCCTCGACCCTTACTCCTTCCTCCCCTCATCTCTCACGCGTCGACCTCGTCTGAAGAAATAAACAGAAGCAGCAGAAGTCGTCGAAACGAGCACCACCGGCTGCCATCTTAGTTCTCAGCCCATTCCGCCCTCCCACTGTCGTGACCCATTGCCATCAAACACCCAACGTCGCTGCTTTCTTCCACCTATTTCCTCCGTTCCAGCATTCACCTATCATCAGCTGCAATCAGTTACCAATCTACCACCTCCCATTCCTTTGTATCCACAACACATATGCACATTATTAGATCGAAATCCTTCTACATCGCTTTAGATCAAACCCATTACTACACCCACGATTAGAGACATCACCCCATTCTTTCACCTTCATCTACCAACAGTTCCCCACCCATGTACAAACCACTTTTGAATTCGATTTGTTCAGATATAAAAAAGGAAAACACCATAGGTTACCTGTGACCTAAAATCAAAATCAATCTTGAATCATTAACCAAATTGAATCATCCCTCGGAAATACATCAAACGAGCTGGTTCAACAAAGATCAGAGAGATAGACAGGAGCAAATCAACTTGATGAAAGACAGAGGACATGGATTCCACAACCATCGCTTAATCTGAATCAATTTCTGATGTGAACCCTAAACCTAAAATCGATTTTTGTAGATGTAGGGATGATCTTCACCAAAACGGATCTCTCCATCATAACAATCAAGACGAATTCCACAATAATCGCTAAATCTGGAGGGTAGGAAACTATAATTCACCGACCACCTCCTTCGCCTCTACCATTATCAAGTAGCTGAAGTGAGCCATGATGATAATGAAGTAATTAGGATTACTTTTTAAGTCAATCACTGAAAAATAAGATTTAGCTTTATAATTAATAAAACATAATTCTATTTGCCTTGATTTTTGTCAATTAAGAGAGAGAGAGAGAGAGAGAGAGAGAGAATATTTTTATTTTTCTTTAATCAGAAAAAACATTTAAATAAATAAAAAATAGAAAAAGAAAGTACAAAGGGTAAATCCATCATTTTAAATATTTCTAAATCAAATTGGACTAAAATCGCAACAAAATGAAAACTTTGGACTTATGGTGTTAGTAAAAACTTTTTTGGACTAAAGTCGCAATTTTGAGCGAATCGCATAGACCATTTATACATTTTAGTCAATAAAAATCAAAAACTCTACGCCCTATGTATGCCACTGCCACTTTTAATGATAAAATATATTTTTTATGATTAATTTTGAAAAATCCAAAATCTCTATAATTTATAAATTCTTTTATAAATAAACCAATATATTTTTTTATTTTTTGGAAAGGACCAATACATTAACACCCCGTTCCCGAGTTCAGCTTAACGAGAGAAAGGAAAGGAAATGAGTGGAAATGAGAAAAAAATAGAAGAAATTGGTGTTCTCGAGTTTCATTAAAGGAGAGAAGTGGAAGGAAGTGGAGGGAAATGGGAGGATCACTTTCCCTCCTAACTTTCCTTCCGATTTGGGAGGATTTGGAAAGAAAGAACAAAATGATTTATTTTCCTTCCACTTCTCTCAACTCGGGAACACAAAAGAAAAATTTTATTTTCCTTTCCTTTCTCTTCTTTTCTCTCGTGACTTTCTTTTCTCTTCTCTTCTTTTCTTTTGTTAAACTCAGGAATGAGGCGTAAAAGACCCACGCCTAGCAGGACGGGGCAAAAACCAGGATTAATCAACATTACAAAATACAAATAATCAAAATGAGAAATACACCGTCAACCCAATTATAACCCCCCAAATTAACCCTCTATTTCAACTTTGTCCAATTTTCAATAGGAAAAGAAAAATGGATCTTAGAACACACAATCTCCTATCGATCCCTGGCTTCCGTATGATTTTTATTTCAGGAATAAATAAACCAATATTTGATAATCAACTAATGACTTGCACTATTATTATTATTTTTCCATTATCCTCGGTGGCTTAACTATCAAATTGAGATCCAGTGTACTTCTTCCATTTATGTTCAATACACATTCTATCTCAATAGGAACTGTCTCGATCACATTGTAATGTGACATATTTATCTTTATTTGAATCTAGAATAGATACTCCATATCCATTAGCATAATAAAAATCTCTTACATTCTTTAGTAATTCATCATACGATTCAAATTTGGAGTTAGCTAAATAGAGTTCTTCATTTTGTACCGTAGAACTTGATGAATCCATTCTCTTTGTTCAATCAATTTTAACACAATCAGACATCACATTCAAGTTTAAATCAAAAGGTTAACATTATCAAAATCAATTTTAACACATTTTTTTGAATCATAATCAATTCAATTTTTAATTTTGAATCATAATCAATTCAAGTTTAACATAATCATAACCCATTTAAGTTTAAACGTGGAGTGATCATACGATGTTAACATAATCAAAAGTCTAAAATATAGCTTATTAAACAATTGAATAATTCTCTTTTAAGGTAAAAAAAGTCAAAGTCTTGCTCATTTTTTCATCTAAACTTCACAATTAAAAATAAAAATTGAACAATTGAATAACTACTGTTACTAATCCATACCTTTGTCTTTTTACATGAATATGTTGTTGTTGAGATGATTAATTAAAAAACTTTTTATTCAAGAAAAATTAAATATTCAAAATTTAATATTTGTTGTTGAGGCATGTAATTATTCAAAGTAAATTTCTTAGGGTCACCACTAGCATGTGATCCAAGTAACATTTCTATTCCCCTTTTTTGTGATCTGTAGATGTATTAATCCTCCTAACCTAATCACGATGATAGGAATTGAATATTGACATTTTATTTATAAAATTTTGAGTGACTAATAATAGAGAGTTTGAAGGTTACCGATTGAAAGATGAACGGAAGTAGCCGCTGATGAAGATTGTCGTGCCGACTGTGGATTTCCAAAGCTTGACTGTGTGTCATGTATGTATTTTTGGAAAAAAAAAATTGAGTATATATGTTAGAGATTATAATTCACGTAAAGATAGTTGAGATCTCATATTATCAGCTTCTTATATTTATTATCCATACATTAATTAAATAATTAAATGAATTAAAGGGTATAATAGTCTATACATAAAATATTAAGTGGAAGTATCAAAAATCTCCTTAGAAAAATCAGCTCCCTAAATTTATATGTTACATGTTAGACAAGTCATAAAAATGATATAAGAGTATTTCAACCATCAACCTCATCAAGGTATTTAGCGATGAGACAATGCACACATGAGCGATACAAGTAGGTGGATTGGGAAAAAAATGAATGGTTGGCCAATAAATTAGAAAAAGGAAACCCAAAAACATCGTTTTCGACCATTAAACTGAATAATATATTTGTTCGGGCATCAGGATACAAAGTAACAAAGAGTCAAAGATGGCACAAAGTTATATCAATTTACCAAATTAACCTCTAGGAAACAAATAAAGAAGAAAAGAACATCATTCTTCATGAAACAAACATTGAAGAAAATTAAGTCAGTTTAATAAACTACTCTTTGGTAAACAAATACAGAAAAGAAGCTAAGTAACAAAGACTGAAGAAAATTTTAACAATTTATCAAACTACCCTTTGGACAACAGCTACACTTTGGGAAAACAAAGATTGAAGAAATTTATATCAATTTACCAAATAAACCTTTAGAGAACTAACTGACGAAAAACAAATATTCAATAAAGTTAAATCAATTTCCCACACTATCATTTGGAGGAAGAAGATTGAGGAAAGCCAACTACCGGTTGCGATCCATGGATAGAAGAGAGTTAACTTTTTGGGAAATAAAGGTTGAAGAAAAGCAATCTGTCAATTGAAAAAGAATGATTATAAAATTATATCACTTTACCAAACTATGCTAAGAAAGATCCAAGAAAATGCAGATCACTTTCTAAGAGCAAGACAGATTATTATTAATGTATTATTGTATTGTACATTTAGATAGTGTGTATTTGTATTTAGCCCCGTAGCCCATGGGGCCATGTAATCTTGTATTTAATCATTGTTATTATAATTCTTCATGATTGAGCAAAGATATTGTCCAATTAGTGACGGATGCCTTAGGGGCTTTTGCTCCACTAAAAATTACAATTTAATTTTGATATGTTTGACTAAATAGTAGTGTTATAAATATTTTGTAATAGTGTCTTGAGCTTCGGCTTCCAAATCAGGGAGGAGATACAATTCTAATTTTTTATTTAAATATACATTGTAATCCCTTCTATAATTTAGATCACGACCAAGTGGGATCAAATTTTAATAAAAAAAAAATCTTTTTATCATACACTAGTCTCATATATATGATATTGTAACAAAAATGGAGATAAAAACTTTTTTCTTAAAATAGGGATGTTCATATAATATATTTTTAATATAAATCTAATATCTTTGATAATCATTATGAGAAATGAATAAAAACATTTGTTTTCTTCGATGAGTTTGTTTTTATAAGGTATAATTTTTTGTAAAGGCTTTTTCATAAAGGAAAAAAAAAATTCTTTGTTTTTTTATATGTGGTCAGTACAAAACTAGTTCAAAAACATATTGAAACATCCAACTTAATATACTAATAAATCTATTATGAATTTGTAGTGAGCCAAAAAATTAAGATCAATTAGACCTCTGAATTATTCGGTATAAAAGACTATAAAAACCTTGAATGACTTTTATTGATATTATTAAAAATTTTGAATATGGTTTTGGCCCCCTTACTTTTATTGATCATGTTCCGCCCCTGCGTCCAATATGGTATTAGAGAAAAACCCATCTACCCTAATTTCCTCTTCACGATCCTCCTGTTGACGTGCACCAACTCTGTCGTCGATAAATCTTCTGCTCTCCCCTGTTCTCTTTTCTTCTTTCTTCTTCACCTCTCTCTCTCCATCTACTCTCTATAATCAGCCGTGGCTGGTGATGAATCCTCAAGTTCCAAAACCTCTACCAATCAGAAGCCATATGGTGTTGTTAACATCAAAACTCATGTTCCTATTATTCTCGACTTCAATGAATTAAACCATGATGCCTGACACGAATTGTTTGAAATATCGTCCAATAATTATAAGATTGGTCATGTCACATGTGTGTTTAGATGAAGTAGTGTGACCCTCTTTATATATTCATTTACTTTTCTTATATAAATTACTTTTATGGTTTCAAATTTTTATGTATTTGGTCTATGATTTTATTTTGTTACAAAATTAATCCGAAATTATTAATTTACATATTTATATTTTATTAGCTTTTATTTTCAATATTTTTTATTTAAATAAATAAAAACTCAATTCTATACTTTAATAAATTAATTTAATAAAAAAAAGATAAATATGTCTGATAATCTCGTTTACCATTTTGCAAAATAGTAAAAAAATTAGTCCAATCATAAAACATGCACCATTATCATAAATGTCATCTGTAAAATCGACAAGTCATTTGCGAAAACATCAAAATAACATTGGTTTGTTGATTTTGGAAAATTAACTTGTCCATTTTGCATATCTATTTGTGAAAATGATGGGTTTCACATATAAGATGTATAAAAACCTTATTTCTTGTGTTTGTCCATAAATTATAAAATAAGAAAAAAAAAAAAAAAAAAGTGAAAATTCTCTCGTAACACTTTCAAACACACAAGTGTTAATGTTACTCCTAAACATTGATCTCGTTTCAAATATCACATTTCAAGATAATGAAAATATTTTAATGTTATTGATTACTTGTAGATTTTAATGTATTTTAAAGATGCATTTTATTGTTGATTTTCTAAATGTTTAGAAATATATAAGAAGCAAAATCATTTCTAAGCAAAACAAAAAAATTGATTGAAAAATACCATTTTCATAGATGATATATGCCAAAATGGTATATCTTAATCAATTTATTTTGTTGTTGAGAAAAGCCATATAATATCCAGGAAAACGACATCTTTTAGGAAAAAAAATTGGCACAAAAATACCATTTTCACATATGGTTTCTATGAAAATGACATTTCTTAGCAAAAAAAAAAAAAAAAAAGATGACTGAGCTATGCCATTCTCATAGATGATACCTGTGAAAATAAAATTTTAGCAAAACATATGAGTGGGAAATGACATATTAAAATTTGTAAATAAAATATCATTTTTTTGTAGGTTTTAGAATACTTTTATTGTTAATATAAAAGCTAACTGTATAATACAAAAGCTTACAGTAGAGACAACCAGAGTTCAATCTTGTTCAATTATACCAACACACACCTATAATTTGTCAATTTTAACCGAGGCTGTCAAAATCGAGATCCTATTTAAAATCGTTTTACGTTATGCAAAATCGTGATCGTAAGATAGGGTCGGAATTATAAAATCATACCAAAATGAATTCATATTCAAATTTTGCTTGCAAGATGGTGTAATTAACTTTAACTTCTTAAGCATCACCCATAATTTTTGTTTTTACAAACCACAAATATTAAGAATAAAACATTATAATTAGAAATAAGATTACTTTGATCATGTATAAGTAAGACATGAATTCACAAAATGATTATTATAGGTGTGCTCTGCCTAACTCGAGGTGAGTTGATAAAATGATGTTACTCTAGAATGTTTTTTGCAACTTGTGACGCTCGTTTTTCACTTGTAGGATCTTAAAATCGTAAGACCGTAAGATTAAATCTAGATTTTAACAACCTTGATTTTAACATAAAAGGCTATACGTTATTCTTTAGGGAAATGATTCGTAAACAACAGTTTTTTGCCATACACAACAATTCATGTATTAATGAGTTGTACATTACAATATTTTAAAACAACAATTGTTGTATTTGGAGAAAAATTATTGTGTACAAATCATCTCTAGACGAAATAAACACATTTTAATCATATTACTCGTCAAGGAAAATACCAAAAAACATAGTTGTTATTTTAATTTTTAATAAACTTAATCACTTAAATTATGCATGAAAAGGTGATTTCGATTTGATATTCCTTTTCATGTTTTATATAAAGAAAAATCAACTTGGATATGAAAATCGGTCCTTTTAAAACCCAAAAAACAAAACATTTTGTTTTTCACTATGGTCCTACTTTGGCTTTTGGTTCCGCATTGGTTTTTTGCACACATTGGCACTGTATTGGTTTTTGGTATTTAGCAAACACCTCTAAATCTCAATAACTTTTAACAAAATAATTTTTTTCGTAAGAAACAATATATATATATATATAGACTTAGGTTCAAATGTTTTTACTATCTATTGTGTGCATGTATGATTAATTCTGGACCAATTAATTTAGTTATTTTAAGAAAGTAATTAATGCATATTAAATGTTAAAGATGTAATTGATATCCATTATATCTTCAACATGTAATATGCATTAATTACTTTCTTAAAATATCTAAAATGATTGGTTCATAATCAATCATACATACATACAATAGATAGTGAAAACAAAATAACCTAACCCTATACCTAACCCTATATATATATATATATATATATATATATATATATATATATATATATATATATATATATATATATATATATATATATATATATATATAGGGTTAGGTTCATGTGAGACGACCTAATTTTGTGAGGCCGTGAGACGAATTTTTTTATTTATTTTAGTTAATTCAAGTTCCGAAAATAATATTTAAAAAAAGAATTTTTGGATTTTTCCATTTATTTTCCGCTTTAAAATTTTTTTGTAGAATATGTACAGTGTAATATTCTATTAGAATATTTCACGTATTTTAAAAAAAAAAACGGGATTTTTTTTAATTTTTTTAATTTTTTTTAGTTAATTCAAGTTCCGAAAATAATATTTAAGAAAATAATTTTTAGATTTTTTCATTTATTTTGCATTTTAAAATTATTTTTTAGAATATTTACAGTGTAATATTCTATTAGAATATTTCATGTATTTTAAAAAAAACGGGATTTTTTTTTATTTTTTTTAGTTAATTCAAGTTACGAAAATAATATTTAAAATTTTTTTTTTTGGATTTTTCCATTCATTTTGCATTTTAAAATTTGTCACGGTCTTACAAAATTAGAATGATCTCAAATAAACTTGAACATATATATATATATATATATATATATATATATATATATATATATATATATAATAAGAAGCATTTTATTTCCCCCCGGACATAAATTATGCATGGACCGACCCTAGAAGAACTTGAGGACATGTTGGAACATCCAAAAGTTTATTTGTTTAGAAAGTATGAAATAAGTCAAAACAAGCAAAAAAAACACAATCAAATGTAAAAAAGGATAATCGGTCAAATAAAAACCATTTGGTCATTTTACGAGACCAAAAGCAAAATAATATGAAATTATAAAAGTTATTATATTCATTTATGTTAATATAAATCCAATAAAACATTGGAAATGAATTTGATGGATACAAGGGTAAAATGGAAAGAAATGTGAAAAATAGAACTTTACATAAATTATTAAAGTAACAACTTTAGAGCTTTAGACTAACCAAAAGCATGTGTTAAGGAACAAACAAAGTTGGAATGGAAATATGACATAAGAATTAGCTAAGATATGAACAAGTTGTGAGATTGTAAAGTTGGAAGAAAAACTAGTTGGTGTTTATGGGATTTTAAGCCATTTGAGGTATAGGGTGTGTTCGGCAAAATTAGCTGGTAGCGGATAGTTTGTAGCTTGTAGAGTTTTGTTAAGCGCTACATGGAGTAGAATTTAGATTTGGAGCGTTTTGTTTAAACTAAACGCTAGAAGCTTGTAGTGTCGAATGAGATTTTTTGTTAAAAAATAGAGCGTTTTGTTAAACGCTAGATGCTAGAAGCTCTCAAACGTTTCATACTGAACACACCCATAGATAGGTAGAATTTAGATGAAAGTATGTATAAGAAATTTGTATCTTATATGTCAAATAATATGTAAATAGAAATTTATGTCATTTATGTCTGGAATGATAGAGTTATAGTCATTAGAAAATGACTTGTAAAAATGTTGAGGAAAATGAGTATACATATACTCATGACTTAATAACTTGAGATCTGTAAACATTAAGCCAACGATGTCTAAATATAAGTTGTAGTATACTTTATTAAGTTTTCAAGGATATAAGATTTATCAAAATCCGATATTGTATAAGCATACACAGTTGTTACAAGATAAGAATAGATAAGGAAAAAAGAATGAAATTTCAAGAAAGAAGTGACCTTCTTATTAAATGACACGGACAAGGCCCAAGACCCACACGACCCGCAACGTTAACCAAGAAGTTGACCGACAACAACAACTGACCACCGCGTTTCCAATGACAAATGGTGAGTCCTACAAAGCTGGAAATTTTACGTGCTAGCTAACTCAATTATCTATGTGTGGATATAAAGTACACATCATTTGGAGATTGTTTGGTCAATCTAATAAGCAAATTTTGGATTTGATTATCTCTTTTCACCCAAATATCTCTCCAAAGCTTCATGTAGCTGTGTTTTTGGTGTAACTACTAGGTGTAAATGATGTTAAGCTTGAAACAAGACTAACTCAAATGGATTTTGACAATAAAGAGGGGACACAAAAAGTCCCAGTGACCGAGTCTAGTGTTAGTAGGACAGTTGGTGGCACCCACTCCTACCACCTTGAGGATTATAGACGGCCGTCAGGGTCGGGCTGAGGCGCCAGTGGCGAAGAGCAGAGCCTTCCATTTAACAGCAGAGGAGGCACATGCGGCCCCTGATGTGGTTACGTATATGTATTTTCTCCATTTTCTCTATTATTTCTGATTATTACTCATGTTTGTGTATTTGTTTATAGGATCGTTCTTAGTAAACGACATATCAGCTACGGTACTGTCTGATTCAGGGGCTACTCGATCCTTTGTGTCGCTTGTGCTTAGCATGCGATTTAGTAGAGCTCCGAGAGAGCTAGATTGCCCACTTGATGTAGAGATATCGGATGATAGGACCGTCAGGGTCGTGAGAGTTCATAGAGGATGTACGCTATGGTTATTTGATGAGCAGTTCTCAGTGGATTTGGTTCCTATTCCCCTGCGAGGGAATAAGGTTATAATGGGTATGGATTGGTTGAGACCGATGGGGCAGTGATTGATTGTGATCTACAACTAGTGAGGGTTCGCACTCCAAGTAGGGGAGAGTTAGTGATTCAGGGCAAGAGGCCACAGCTCGGACCGATTCTTTGTTCAGCAGCAAGGTTGAGGCGCCACTTACAGCAAGGATGCACGGGATACGTCGCCTATGCATGGATACCCGGGATAAGGGTAAGGTGACAATTGATGATGTACCAGTAGTGCGAGAGTACCCGGACGCATTCCAGGAGGATTTACCCGGGATACCTCCGGAGAGACAGGTTGAGTTTAGGATCGACCTGGTCCCTAGTGTGGCTCCGATAACTAAGGCACCATATCGGTTGGCTCCTCTTAAGATGCAGGAGCTGTCTATGTAGCTACAACAGCTACTAGACAAGGGTTTTATCAGGCTAAGCAGTTCGCCATGGGGAACCCCGATCCTGTTTGTGAAGAAGAAGGACAGGTCACATCGCATGTGTATAGACTACCGAGAGCTGAACAAGGTAACGGTAAAGAATCATTACCCACTCCCAAGGATAGATGATTTGTTTGACCAGCTTCACGGAGCATCTTGGTTCTCCAAGATTGATCTACAGTCAGGGTATCACCAAATACGGTTCAGGGATGATAATGTGCAAAAGATAGCTTTTAGGACTCGCTATGGTTATTATGAGTTTGTGGTGATGCCGTTTGGGCTCACCAATGCTCCAGCTGCATTTATGGACCTCAAGAACCGCGTGTACAGACCGATGTTGGATCGGTCTGTAATAGCATTCATTGATGACATCTTGGTTTACTCTAAGACTCAGGAGTAGTATGAGGAGCACCTGAGAGAGGTGTTGGAGACACGGAGGAGGGAGAGACTTTTTGCGAAGTTCTCCAAGTGTGAGTTCTGGTTGTGCAAGGTGCGGTTTCTGGGGCACCTCGTCAACCGGAAGGGTATTTTGGTAGATTTGGCCAAGATAGAGGTCGTGATGCAGTGGGAGATTCCGAGGTCTCCAACTAAGATTTAGAGTTTCCTGGGTCTGGCAGGGTATTACATGAGATTTATCTAGTACTTCTCCAAGATCGTAGTTCCATTGACCCGACTGACCAAGAAGTCGGTGGTTTTTTGCTGGGGAAATGAGTAGCAGGCAGCATTTGAGACGCTCAGGCAGCGGTTGTGCGAGGCACCGATTCTTAATCTACCAGAGGGAGAGGATGACTTTTTAGTCTACTGTGATGCTTTGATCCCAGGCATGGGAGCAGTGTTGATGCAGCGGGGTCATGTGATAGCTTATGCCCCGAGACAGCTGAAGCCCCACGAGGCTAACTATCTGACACACGATTTAGAGTTGGGGGTCGTGGTTTTCGCCCTCAAGATTTGGCGACATTACCTCTATGGGGTCCGTTGTACCATTTACACGGACCACAATAGTTTGATGTACCTCATGGATTAGCCGAATCTGAACATGAGAGAGCGTCAGTGGTTAGATGTGGTAAATGATTATGATTGTGAGATCCTTTACCACCCGAGCAAGGCCAACGTAGTGGCCGACACCTTGAGCCGCAAGGGGTAACGGCCCCAATCCAAGACATCTGTCTGAGGATGACAGTGATTACTCCATTGCTGGAGCACATTGAAGAGGCACAGGTCGAGGGCCTGAATGAGGAGCGCTGAAAGTGCGAGTGGATTATAGGCCAGGTGGCCTCCTTCGATTACGATAGTCAAGGGTTGTTGACCCTGCATGGGAGGGTCTGGGTTTCGTACTAGGCGGTGTGCGGCAGGTATTGATGGATGAGGCCCACAAGTCTAGGCTCTCCATCCATCCGGGAGTAACGAAGATGTACAAAGATCTTCGACCCGATTACTGGTGGCCCTGCATGAAGCGGATCGTAGCTTGATACGTGGAGAGATGCTTGACCTGCAAGAAGGTCAAGGAAGAGAACCAGAGGCCTCACGACAAGATGCAACAATTAGACATTCCCGTGTGGAAATGGGAGGATATCACCATGGATTTCATTACTAAGCTTCCCAGGACCGCACGTGAGGTCGACTCGATATGGGTCATCGTGGATCGGTTGACCAAGAGCGCTCACTTCATATTGATCTAGGAGAGCATCTCGGCCGAGAAGTTGGTTGGGATTTATGTGCGATAGGTAGTGGCACATCATGGAGTGCCTGTCTCGATGGTGTTAGACCGAGATGTCCATTTCAAGTCCAGATTTTGGAAGCGGTTTCACGACGAGATGGGTACTCGTTTCCACTTCAACACCGCTTTCCACCCCCAGATGGATGGACAGAGTGACAGGAGGATCCACATGCTTCGAGCATGCGTTTAGGATTTCGGTGGCAGTTGGGATACGTATCTTCTGTTAGCAGAATTTTCATATAACAACAGTTACCACGCTAGTATAGACTGGCCTCCTTTCGAGATGCTCTACGGGAGGAAATGTAGGACCCCAATCTATTGGGGTGAGGTCGTTCAGAGGTTCATGGGGAGTATGGAGGTAGTACTCAAGACCACGGAGCGTATCCAATAGGTTCGGAGCAGGCTCCAGACTACTCAGAGTTGGCAAAAGAGTTACGCCGACAAGCAGGGTTTGGATTTGGAGCTTCAGGTGGGCGACATGGTCCTCCTAAAAGTGTCACCATGGAAGGGTGTTATCAGGTTTTGGAAGCGAGACAAGCTGGGCCCCAGGTTTATTGGTCCGTTTAGGGTTTTGGCCCGAGTGGGTCGGGTTACTTACCGATTAGATATTCTAGTAGAGCTTAGCCAGATCCACAGCACATTCCATGTTTCCTAGCTATAGAAGTGCTTGGTGGATGATTCAGCATTGGCACCCTTAGAGGATACTTAGGTTAATGACAGCCTGAAATACATTGAGAGACCGATGGCGATTTTGGATCACAAGACAAAGGAGTTGAAGAACAAGAGGGTGGATGTAACACCCTGTTTATTAAATAAATAAATAGATAAAATTAATATGAATAGAAGCCCTAAAATCCATAATTTTTAGTGAGGTGTTGGTTTTCAAGAGCCAAAGGTTACAATTTTAGAAGTTGGGGGGGGGGGGGGGTTAAAGTGTAAGTTTCGAATTAGTTTCGTAAATATTTATGAAGGCAGGGACTAATTTTTGAATTATGGGACTTAATTTGAAGAGATTTTGTAGGCTTAGGGTTGAATGGTAACATATGGACTTTATTTGAGAATAATTTGTAAAGGAGGGGCAAAATGGTAACTATTGGAGCTGATTGAAAAGATCCTAAAGGGAGGGACCAAACTTGTAAAAATGGGAAAAGGTTTGATTGGAGCGGGATTTAAACCCGATGTCTTCTTCCTCCTGTTACATTACCTAAACCCTAACCCTATCTATACTTTCAGCAGCCATCTTCATTACTTTCGCTTTAGCCGTCGCCGCTGCTTCGCCAATGGATGCCGCTACCGGAGACGTGAGTGCGGCCCACATGACCGTTGGAGACCGATGAATGGGACTTGTTCGTTTTTGTGTGGTCGTGAGAGACCGCGAATCTTCGAGTAAGTCCATCTACCATCGTTTCTTTCTTCCCCTTCGCTCTTCTTGGTGGGTTGATGCCATGTTTGTCAGTTGTTGACTCTGGTGAGCCCATGGTCTCCGATTTGCTCGTTCCAGCCGCCTAGCCGGTGGTTGAGAGTTGTGGTTTCATGCCTAGAATAGATGAGTGGTGTTGTTGGAACCATGAGGTGCTTGTATATGCTTGATTGGCCCGAAAACCTAAGGAAAAACCACTATGGCTGCCAAACATGGTGGATGCCACCGTGTCACCTCTTTCTGCCGCCACCAGCCACCATGTGGCGGTGGTTGTGTGTGTGATTTTTGGTGTTTATGATTGTATCTTGTAAGGATAATGCCGTGTAGATCTTTTCTTGGCCGGAAATCAGATGGAAACTCATCCCCACCGCCTGTTGTCGCCGTTTCGCCGCTGCTGCCCACTGCTTCGTATCACCACCTCCACCGTACTCCACCAGGTGGGTGTCTGGATCCATTGCAAGCATGAAAATGTGTGTGTGCGTGTATTTCTGCTATGAGGGCATGTGTGTGTTTTGTTTGGCCGAGAAATCAAGAAAGTCACTACCACCACCGTGAGGTGGTGGCTGCCACCATGTACCACCGTGTGTGTATCTTAGTGGGTGTGTGTGTTTATTTTAGATTTAATATTGTAAAATGTAATTAGGAATTGGGATAATGAAAAGAAACCCTAACCACCACCGTGAGGTGGTGGCTACCGCCACCAACTGTCGTGTTGGGTAGCGGTGTGTTTATTGTGTTTGATTCGTTGGAATGTTTGGACAAAGGGACAAAAACCCTAATGGGCCTAATACACCCTAATGGGCCTAATAAACCCTAATTGATGTAAGGACTTGGTTTTGGGCCTAATGGGGTATGAATGGGTTGGAAACCCTAATTAGGGTTTAGAAAGCCCTAAATTTGGATATATGGGCCTTGGACTTATCGGGACCCACGTTTGGGCCATTGGGATTGAATTATTAATTACACCCGAGCATACTATATGATTTACCCAATAGATTGATGGACTTAATGGATTAAGTCCTTAATGGGTTAAGTGAGAAACACTTAACCCTAATTGTCATTTTATGTGAAACCCTAATTTCACTTGGGCTTTATGTTACGCCTTTCTATTAGGCTATTAATGGGCCCTCCAAAATCAAGTAGATGTATTAGAATAATTTAATGGGCTTTAGGGTAAGGCCCATGTAAGAGGTTTGGGCCCAATTTCGAAAATTGGGCCATTGATGGGCCATAATTGAGCCTTTATGATTATGAGATATTAGGCCATTAAAAATGCCAAATGTTTGGACTGGACTAAATGGTTGTGCCTTTGAATAAGACCATGTAAAGGCTTGGGCCCAATTTGGAAATTAGGCCATATGTTGGGCTATGATTCTTAGTTTGACTTTTGGGCCTTTGGATTAGGCATTGGGCTTGAATCAAGCCAAGATGGGGTAATGTAGGCTGTTACTCCAAGGACTTATGGTTATGTGTTGGGACCCAATTATTAATTGGGTGATGTTACAGTTAAGCTATTGAAGGTGCAGTGGGAGCACCGTAAGGGCTCGGAGTGGACTTGGGAGGCCGAGGAGGAGATGAGGGAGCACTACCCAGAGTTGTTTCCATACACAGTAGACTTCAAGGATGAAGTCTAAGACAAATAGGAGAGAATTGTAACGCCCGGTTCCCTGGTATGCGCTTAATTAAATATTTATCTATTTATTTTGAAAAGAATGACTCGACAAGTTGGAAGCCCTGATTCGTCGAGCAGAAGGCAGTTTATACGCGGGGGTTTTAGTGAGCTACTCGATGAGTCGCAGCCCTGACTCGACAAGTAGGACAGGTTGGATGAAACCCTAATTTTTAGGGTTTGCACCCTATTTAAGCATCATATCTGGCCTCCATTCTAGCCTCCCTCACCTCCAAAGCACTAACTCCGAAACCCTAATCCTCCATAAGTGATCTTGAGCTATTCTTGCCATTTTGAGTGTTATTTTGTGTCATTTGAAGCTTGTGGAAGAAGTAGAAGACAGAAGACTCAAGAGGGAAGGAGTGGATCCAGGAACTACACTCCATTTGCTACCTTTTATAGTAATCAAGTTTCCAACTTGATCATTCTTCTGTTAGATCTATTTTTTCCATCTTATGAAAGTTTTGGTTTAAAAACCTTGGTCATTGGAGTTGGGACATCCCAAGTGGCTCATATATCAGATCTAGGCTCCAGGGAGGGTTCCATGGCATAAAAGTGCAAACTTTATGACCATGAAAAGCCCCATACAAACATATGAGCAAGTTTATGTTCTTTTTAGCCCTAAAAGACTATGCATAGAAGGAAAGCTCAGAACTTTATGGGTCCAACAGATGTTAAAACCCTAGATCTAGGTTTGTATGAGTAGATATGGCCTTTTTGGACAAGATCCATGTCTTATATGAATTAAGGTTTTTTCTAAACCCTTTTAGAGGAGTTATAGAGGGGTAAAGTTGGAAACTTTACCTTGCCTTTCTAGTAGGCAAACGAACTAGGAACCTTGGATCTAGAAGATAGGAGCTTAATCTATTAAGTTGGCCAAACAGACAGAAGGACTCGCCGAGTCCATAAAGGAACTCGACGAGTCGTGTCACGTTGTCCCGGTTGCAGTTTTAGAACTCGACGAGTGGATGAGCCAAGTCATGACTGAACAGCTCGATAGAACTCAGCGAGTCGAAGGGTTGACTCGGTGAGTTGGTCAACCCAGAATGTTGATTTTGACCAAAGTGTTGACTTTGACTAGGGATAAAATGGTTCTTTTAACCTATGAAGAGTTATTAGTTTTTGACTAAGTGTTATTATGGAATTTATAGCCGGAGTAGTAGACAGGGATTTCTCACTCGGGTTTTTAGCAGTCAGTCATATGAGGTGAGTTTCCTTTCAGTAAGGTCGGGTCAAAGGCACCAAGGTCGGCCCCTCTATATGATATGTTAGTAGTTGAGTGTAGGCGAGGCCCGAATCTCGTAGCAGTCTAGTGTAGGCCGGGCCCGATTCTTTTAGTATTATTTGAGCATAGATATGTGATTGTTTGGTAGATATACTTGTTGTCTGTCTGATACCTATATGTATGTTAGTAGCGGAGTGTGGGTGGGGACCGAATCTCCTAGACAGCGGAGTGTGGGCAGGGCCCGAATCTCCTAGACAACGGAGTGTGGGCGGGGCTTGAATATCCATGAGAGTGGGCAGGGCCCGTATCTCCTAGTTGCATGATTTTTGTATGGTATGTGGTAGTTTGGGGAGACTCACTAAGCTTCGTGCTTACGGCTTTCGGTTTTGGTTTCAGGTACTTCCGGTAGCAAGGGAAAGGGCTCGGGGTGATCGCATGACACACACCACACTTTCAGCCTGTGATGTTTAGACTCTGATATTTTTCTCATATGATTTTGATTTAGTACTTGTCACGATGTTTTGAGATACATGATACTTAATTTTCTTTATGACTATGGATGTTTGTAGTTTATTATTGAATTTTAAAACAAAATTTTTGGACCGTGTTTTTGGGATTTTTCATTTGTTCAGTTTGTGCGTATTAAAAATGAGAAAAACATGGAGTGAGTCAACCCTAATTCTTAAGGTTTGGTTATTTGAGGAAATTAAGGTTAGATAAAACCAATTCAAGTTATATAAACATGTTATCTGTTGGAATATAACATGTATCGAGATCACTTATCTATTTGTTTATTCACGAGTTATTTGAAAAAGAAAAAAAAAAAAATTGAATGAGTAAAGCTAATGGTTTTTTTGATATGATGACCATGTTCATGATGCAAATTGTCAATCCATAACTATAAAGTACATCATGATTAATCTTAGATTATAGAATTATGAATTACCATTATGTAGTGATTAGTAGTAGTTAATGATTATCATGATGGATTAACATGAGATTAACCTTTTACCATTGATGGATGTTTAACACAAAGATTGTTACATCTTATGGGAAGTTTGATTAAACATTTTGTGCCATATTATGATATAGTCCCATTATAACACCATAGTAATCAAAGAATTTAAGTTTGGGACAAGTTGTTAAGATTGCCAACATGTCAAAAATAGACATAAACCCATAAGGGAATATAAGTAGAAACTATTGAGAATTCATAGTCTTAGTACTTTGCTTAATGTGAATGAAACGAATTGATTTCCATAGGTATTAAGGAAATTCATCCAACAGTCCTTGAGTTCCAAAAGAGGCAACTAGGTTGTAGTACAATGGATGTCATCATATTGTAAACAAAAATAAGCAAATGTTTACTAGGATTAAATGGAAATGATTATTATTTATAAAGTAAGTGAATTACTTGATGTGATGCTAGGACATAGAAAACTAAGTAGCCTTGTTAAAGATTCGGGCAATATATTACATATCATCCCAATACCACCGTCACTTATGCTAGACTTATAATCAACAACAGACATTATTAAAAAAAAAAAAAAAAGAGTATAATTACTTAGAAGAAATGGAACTAGCATGAACACATACCCACTCAGGTCAATCAATTCTGGATTTGAGTAGCATTCAAATTGTGTCTTTGAATCATTCTTCAACATTCCCCATAGCCTACAATATTATATCATGAAGTAAAGATCAAACATAAGGCACAGAACAAAGTTGGGATTAGGAAAGATCCATGAAAACATTTACCTGAAAACCATCTTTCCCTAGCAACCAATAATAGCATGAAATGGTCGGTCTGCTACAAAACACTACAGTTTCCATAAAAAAATAAATAATATAATTCATGATTTTAGCCATGCTTGTAGCAAGAGAACACAGAAGAAAATTCAACTTAAGTGCAACATGCATATAAAAATGGTAAAGAGATGTTAGATTCTTAAATTCAGCATTTATGAATTATTGTTCCAAAACACTGTTCAAATTTAGTTATCCCTACATATATATCCTATGAGAGAGAGAGAGAGAGTTTCTTTAAAATATAATACTATTGTAATCATATATACATATTTTATAATATAAAAATAACTAAATTGATAGTAAGGACGACATCGGGACTATGGCCGGGTATAGGTATAGAATCGGCCTTGCATTTGTTACAAAGAAGCACAAAGAGTATAGACAACCAAAACATGAAAGAGTGTTCGAATCTGTGTTAATGATTTAGATTCCATTACAGTTTCGGTTCATATCAAAAATCCAAAATCTTGAGAACTCAAATAAATTGATTTCAATCTTAGACAAAACAGAGCATTGTGGAAGCCACACCATAAAAAGGTAACTTACATCTAGTTTTATTTGGTTATAAATCTATATAGCACAAAATGTTACATCGGTAAAGAGCAACTTAAATCCACTTTTACTTGGAACAACACTGCAACTTAGATATATGAATTTATCAAAGACATAACAAAGAAGCCAAAGATGCTACCAAGATCCACAAACAACAAACCCTTCCCAAACGAGCAATAATGGCATAAGCTGAAGCAGGATCAAGACGTGTGGCAGAAACGATATGTTCAGCTGTAGAAGCCACGCCATAAAAAAGCAGACTGGCAACAGCTACATTGGTAGACTGGGGATGTGTTCGGAAAGGAAACTCGGATCCTTGCGACTTTATCTCTGCGAAAGCATATAAACATGAGATCATAAAGGTAAGTGATGATGGGGGCATGATTACAGTTTCTTCCCCAAATACTCGTGGGTAATATTTGATCCAAAGGCGACCTACATGTTGTAGTAGAAAAAGGATTTGGGTGATGCATTTGAACAACGGTATGGCGAAATTAGAAGTGCCCTTCTCTGCGGATGTGACCACCTCCACAGCCGCAACTTCTTCGTCGACCGGATTATCAGTGGTAAAAGGCATCATCGTGTAGAAAGAATGGGTGTGAAGATACACGCTGCTACCTTTGAGACTTTATATACTAACGAAGTCATGGTTGTAGGATTTGCCATAACCCCTTAAACATAAATATGTAAATGGGTGTTGTTTTGGATGGTCCATTCTACTTACATCTTAATCTATTAATCATTAATCTAGTATTACTGTATTAGTATATCTTAGTCTAAAAGGAATATTTATTAACTAATTTCTATTATCTTTATGATCTTTATTTTATTTTATTATATATTTAACCATTATTAATGTTTTACTTATAAAACTGTGTTATTGTTTCATGATTATTGTATCTATTACTTTATTAAAAGTGACTTTTAAAACAATCATTATAGTATTATCGAAGTTATTAATGTTTATATTTACAAGAGTGAATTTCAATTAAATCTAAATGTTTTCGACATTGTTATTATTGAAGTTATTAATGTTTTTTTATTTACGTTGAAACACTCATTTTAAAATATAATTCGGATCAAATATCATAACTTTCGATATATAATGGATTAAATTCAACTTTAAAGTCACAAGTATTTTGATAGGTATTATGTGATTAATTAATTATTTTTATTTCTATCTAATAATATAGATTTCATGAAATTTTAAAAACAAAAAAATAAAAATAACTCCTTGAGTACTTTGAGTAGTGTTGGCAATTAGGAGAATAATAGAAATAAAGAAAACTGTTTTTTTTTTTTTTTTTTTTTTTTTTTTTTTTTTTTGTTTTTTTTTTGTTTATGTCCATTAACAAATAGAGATAATATGATATGCCTTAAAAAAATTAAAAAATAAAATAAAATAAAATAAAATAAAAAGTTTAAAAAAAAGAAAGAAATAGAGAGACAATATTTAGTTTATAAAATATATTATAATTAAAGAAAACTAAAATTAAAAAAAGTGTGTGCGTGAGAGAGAGAGATCTAGAGAGAGATCGTGTTTCTTTAATACATAATAATATTATAATAACAACTAAATAGATAGTTAGGTTGGAGGAAGTGGTGTCACACTCTCTCATGAAATCGCAATGCCACGTAGAAGCCACGTCACCATTTATCATAAAAATATGGTTTCATACCGCACATAAGGAATGGTGTCACACTTCGTATTTTTTTAAATTATATAAAAACTAAATTTTTAATAAAAATCATTCATTTCATTACTCTAAAATAAAAATAACATTATATTCCATTGTCTAAATAAAAATCATACAAACTTAAAAAAAAAAAAAAAAAAAAAAAAAAAAAAAAAACCTCTAAATATTTTAAACCTATAAACTTAAAAAAACATACATTAAACGATTAAAAATAAACACATTATATAAAGTCGTCCTCCGAGAACTCGTCGTCCGGGTCATCCTCAGGATCCAAATTGAGGTTAATGTGTTGAATCTCCTACATGTGTTCTATAAAATCCATACGAAAATTGTGAAATGTTTCATTGCAATGAACATTCGCTCTCTTTTCAATGTACTCGTCACCCCTAATTTCTATTGTTTGTGTCGCGGGGATGGTTTCCTCTTCATCATACTCACATATCGCTCTTCCTTCATTTCCGATAATCATATTATGCAATATTATACATGTATACATGACTTCATGCATTTTTTCCTCGCTTATAAAAATTGTTGGTTTTTTCAATATAAACCAACATTTCTTGAGAGTTCCAAAAGCCCGCTCGATATCCTTCCTAACCTTTTCTTGAGCATTCTTGAATTTTTTTCCGTGAATATCATTCGGATACGTAAACGATTTAACAAAAACGACTTACTCATGATAGATCCTATCAACTAGATAATAACCATATTTATATAATGTTCCACGCAATTGGAAATAAGAATCTGGTGCAGATCCGTCGTATATGTTGTTAAATATAAGTGAACGATTAAGAACGTTAATGTCATTAAAGATCCAGGTAAACCAAAAAAAGCATGTCAAATCCACTAATCCTGTGATGTCACCGCTTCAAGTATGACAATTGGATGTCCATGATCACCTTTGATAAATTGACCAAGGTGTGAGGCAAAACAATAATATAGACAATCTAAACTTCCTAACATTCCAAGATAGCCATGTATGCTAGCATGATGAGATTGTAATTTCATGATGTCATTGCATGTAGGCTTATATAAATAGTTGAACCATAAAACTGAATAATAGCATTGCAAAAATAGTGTAGACTATCTCGTGCAGTCCTTGCTGATATCCTAAAACCCTCGTCCAACGCATCATGAGGGATGTCATATGCTAATTGACGAAGTGCAGCTGTATATATTTGTAAAGGGGCAAAATCTGGTGTATTTCTAGCATGAGATTGTTGCTCGAGAAAATCACACTCCCTCGTTAGATCTTCGACTATATGTTCGTGCAATGGTAACATTCTGGAGTGCCTTCTAAAGCTGTATCCTTGAAAAGTGACACTTTCTTTAAAGTAGTCTTCTATCAGACGTTAGTTTGCATCTTCACGATTTCTACAAATAAATATTCGAGTTCTCTGTTTAGCACTGCCGGATGCCCTACTGCATGCCGCTTCATACTTTGTTCCGCAAATTTAGCAGCAGCGACAAAAACGTCGAACATAACATCAAATTCTTCAGAAAAATCAGATGAATACTTTTTTTTTTTGATTTTTTTGAAAGGTAATGTAGTAGAAAGATAAATTTTTTTTTGAAGGGTTGAAAGATTTAAATAGATGTTAAAGGTTAAAAGAAAAGAAAAATTAGAAACCCAATTTATGACCGTTTGCAACGGTCAAATGTGCTGCCAATCAAAATCATGCATCGAACGCTCCCTCCGAAAATTCGCATTGTAGTCTCGGCCGCACCTGGACCCCACCCAAGGAGCACCTGAACCACACCCAGGGGGCGGTGTTTGTTCTTATGTGGCAAGAGGAGTGCGGTCCAGACCGCAACCACTCTGCCTGGCCTAAGGACAACATCCGGACTATGGTCGGGTATAGGTATAGAAGCTGCCTTTCATTTGTTACAAAGAGTATAGACAACCACTAACCAACATACATATGTTTATACAAGAAACAAATAGTGTTTAAATCTGTGATAATGATTTAGATTCCATTACAGTTTGGTTCATATCAAAATCTTGAGAACTCAAATAAATTGATTTCAATCTAGACAAAAGAGAGCATGGGAAGGCACACCATAAAAAAACAACTTAATGTTTTATTTAACCATTACTAATGGAAGCCGCACCATAAAAAAACAACTTAATGTTTTATTTAACCATTATTAATGTTTTATTTATAAAACTGATGTTATTGTTTCTTGTTTCTTGTATCTATTATTTTATTAAAAGTGACTTTTAGAACAATCATTATATTATTATTGAAGTTATTAAATTTTTTATTTACAAGAGTTAATTTCAATTAAATCTAAATGTTTTCTACATTGTTATTATTGAAGTTATTAATGTTTTATTATTTACATTGAAAAATTAATTTTAAAATCTAATGGAAACGGCGGAATTCGGATCAAATCTCATAACTTTTAATACATAAATGATTAAATTCAACTTTAACGTCACAAGTATTTTGATAAGTATTACGTGATTAGACATTAGTTAACTATTTTCATTTCTATCTTAATAATACAGATTTCACGAAATTTTAAAAGATAAGAAATTAAAAATAACTCCTTGAGCACTTTGAGTAGTGTAATTAGGAGAATAATAGAAACAAAAGAAAAATGTGTTTTGCTTATTGTCAATTAAACAAAAAGAGAAAATGTGATAGCCTTTTTTAAAAGGAGACAATATTTAGATTATAAAAGTATACAATATTATAATTCTAAATTCTAAATAAAAGTAATATATATATATATATATATATATATATATATATATATATATATATATATATATATATATATATATATATATATATATAGAGAGAGAGAGAGAGAGAGAGAGAGATGTGTTACGCCTATTTTAAAAGGAGAGACAATATTTAAATTATAAAAAATATACAATATTATAATTCTAAATTCTAAATAAAAGTAAAATTGTGAGAGAGAGAGAGAGAGAGAGAGAGAGAGAGAGAGAGAGAGAGAGAGAGAGAGAGAGAGAGAGAGAGAGAGTTAATATATAATTTAAATAGAAACCAATAATAATTTGTTAAAATAGAATATAATATAGTTACGATTGTATCCTTTAACTACATTTATCCCTTTTAAAGTCAATCAAATCAAAATTTTGAAATTCTATTATATTTTTCATTTATTGTCTTTTGTTGTTTTTTCCCCTTATTTTGTATTTTTTGTTTTTAATTCTTTTTTAATTTAAATTATTATTATTATTATTATTATTATTATTATTATTATTATTATTATTATTGTTATAAATTTCGTACAAAAATTTAACATTAGAACGACATTATAATTTGAACGGTTATATAAAACCGTAATTTAATAAAAAGTTGCGCTATAAGT
This sequence comes from Lactuca serriola, assembly GCF_051521515.1. Lineage (NCBI taxonomy): Eukaryota > Viridiplantae > Streptophyta > Magnoliopsida > Asterales > Asteraceae > Lactuca > Lactuca serriola. Next base: position 159,960,093 of record NC_136413.1, on the reverse strand, counting down.
ATCATGTTAACCAATTTTAACCCTCCCTTCCTAAAATCAATCCAATCAACTGTTTATTTTTGATTTGACATCATTTTTTTTTTGTCTTTTTTCCTTTTTGTTTTTTGATTTTTTTCCCTTTTATTTCATATTTTAACAATAATAATAATAATAATAATAATATGATTATTATTATTATTATTATAAATTTTAATAATCAAAAAAAAGTCGGACAACATTTTAAAATTTGGATGACATTTTAAAATTCGGTAAACATTATAAATTCGCACGACCTTATAAAATTCGAACAACTTTTTTGTCCGTAATTAAAAAATATAAAAAAAAACATTTAAAAACCGATTTTATATAGCCATCAGAATTCATAATGTCGTCCGAATGTTAACATTTTGTGCAAAATTTATAATAATAATAATAATAATAATTAAAAAAGAATTAAAAACAACAAAAAACAAAATAGGAAAAAAAACAAAAAAAAAAAACAACAATGGATGGAATTGAAAAACTAAGAGGGGTACTTATAAAAAAAAAAAAAAAAAAAAAAAAAAAAAAAAAAAAAAAAAAAAAGAAAACCTTTAATAAATATGGTAATAAAAAGGGGTATTAAAAGAGAATCAGGAATAGAGAAAGCAATACCCGATCAAAATATCGAGAACCCAAACAAGTGATTTAGTCATGACAAAACAAATCATTGATAGGATGTAACTGTTTGTTCACTACCAATGATCTTACAAAGAGCTCATAATTTACATATAACAAGCAAGGTGTCCTCATTTATATCAAAAACCTACATGGGTAATGAGCAAAATAACAAACAACATCAGAGACATCATTGTCTAGAATATCAAAGACAGAAGAAAGATGCCAAAGATATCATCAAAATGCACAAACAACTAATCCTTCCCAAGCGAGCAACAATGGCATAAACTGAAACCGGATCAAGAGGCGTGACGAGAGAAATGAAATGATCAGCTGCGGAAGCCAAACCATATAGGAGCAGACTGGCAATGGCGACCTCGGTGGACAGAGGATGCGTTTGGAAAGGAAAATCAGCTCCCTGCGATTTGATTTCAGCAAATGCATATAAACCAGTAATTATAAAGGTAAGGGGAGGTGGGAGGATTACGGCTTCTTCTCCAAATATTGGCGAATAATAGTTGATCAAGTGGCAACCGAGAAGTTCCAGGAGATTAAACATGTGGCCGATGCATTTCTTCAAATACGCAGCGTAATTGAATGTGCCCTCGTTGGCTCTCGTGGCTGGTTCTAACTCTACACTTTCTTCGTCTAGAGGCATATCTCTTTCCTAACGCTTCCGCACCTGAGAATAGAAAACGAGAGAAATTAAAACAAAGGATTTCCTTTCTCCAATTCCTTTTGATTTGAAGCCACAGTTTCTAAAGATGATTTTATCTTCCTTTCTTTTTCTCTCCGCTAATCAATCTTCCCACTTTTTTTTTCTCTCTATTTAAAGAACCTCTATACACTTTTTAAGGATGATGATATAAATCTTCCTTTCTTTTTCTCTCCTCTCAGTCTTCCTACTTCCTTTCCTTTTTCTCTTTCTCTACAGAACTGAAAAGTCTTTTTATTTATAGAACTGAAAAGTGCAGCTTCGTCTGGTTGTATGCTCGTGAATACATACTCCATGACCATACATACATACATACATACATACATACATACATGGACACATCAGTGGAGGATGCAATGTGATTGAAACTTGGAGGTCGGTTGTGGTTTCCACCTTAAATTTATAATTTTATAGCCTGGTCCTACAGGTTAAATTGTTGACTAAATTAAATAAAACTTGGATAATCATTGTATTTGTTAGTTATTAATTCTAATTTTGGATGCACCTCCATTGTTTCTATTATTAATTGTGAATTGCTAAATGCTAACCTATATAACCACAAGAAACGATTTCACTCCCACGGCGTGTGCTAGTATTGATTGCTAGCTTTTAATAGTTAATTTCAATTTATAATGGTCTATTGCTAGTATTATTAGATTATAGCCCGCGTTAAACGCGGAAAATACATAAAAAAACATATAATCGTTTATACATATTGTATAATGATTATAAAAAAATATATGGTTATTGGTATTATTGAAATGTATAGAAAATACATTGAAAACGATAAATATATATAATCATTGAAAAATCTCTTTGTAGACATCATTTTTTGTTTTATTAGTTGAACGACTTTCCTCGTCTCATATAGTTATGATATTTATATATTTATAAGGATTTTAATTAGATGTTCCTTGCATAATAATGTTACATAATTTAAACATATATTGACAACCAATATACCGTTTTTTCTATTGCATTAAATATTGATAACTATCTCATTTATTCAAATAAAGTTATGTAATATAATTTATAAAATGTTAAATGTTATATAGATTTAATTTTAGTATATCATCAATGGAGATTCTTTTCTAAATCATGATTGGTTTATTTTAAATTGATTATAAATATAAATGCTAGCTTTTATGTTTGTTCTTATTTATTTAGTGTTCGCAAGAACTTTGCATTAGTTTTAGCGCAACTGTGAATAATTTTAGTATATCATCAATGTAATTTGATATATCTGTCAATTATATGAAATATCAAATAATGACATTTCATTACTATTGTGATAATTTAATTTATATATTGTATTTTCACTAATCTTAACGGTCTTATTTTTTCTAATAACCGTAACGCTTTTACTAAATGTACTTTTTACAAATCTCCTAATATCTTATAATTTTTATCTTACTTTATAATTTTTCATAACTATGTTATTTTCAAGATTAACTGTTTTAATAGTGTTTTTTTTTCAGTCTATTCAATTTTATATTTCATTGTACAACATCATAGTTTTGTATGTGTTCTGAAATTTCACTTTAAAAATGCTTAATGTTTACACCTTGATATTAATTTTTTTTTTGATAAACTCATATAATAATTATGGAATATATATATCTCGTTTTAATTAACATTCACTTCCTTTATTATATCAAATTCCTCATTAAACGGATACACTTTTGGAAAATAATAATTATAATAGGGCAGCATTATCTAAGACGTAAATGTTTGATATACTTTTGGAGAAAAAAAACCAGGATCATTAAAAAAAATTTATATAAAGAAAATACAAATTTAAATTTGTTGAAATTATGGATGAAATCACTGGCGAAAATTTATTTTGGAGGGAGTTGTATTTTGTAAGGTATAATAATATTACAAAATTTGAAATATCTATATTTGTTGTGTAAATTAATAAATTTTATTGTTACTATACAAAGATAAAAAAGTAGGTTGATATGATATACAAAAACATAATAATTTCAATGATATTTTAAAATCATGCCAAAATTAACCGGATTCTTATGACATAAAAATTAAAAAAAAATCATAATCATCTCTAATATATAAAAGTAACATTTTCATAATTAATGTCAGTTCCCAAGATAGTTAAATTTTGTTTTGTTAAAGGTACCTAATATCTTTTCATGTTTATTTGAAAAGTTTCAGAAAAGTAGTTAACCGATTTCATGTAATTTGTGACAAAGAAAATCGAAATATATGAATACATACATTTGATATAGGAACAAAAAATAATCGAAAAAAATATAAAAAGCGAAAGAAGGTACTGACCTTCTAGCGCACAAGAGCAAATGTTTATAGCAGAGAATGATGATGGAAGTTATAAGCAATATTAACGATGTTGTAGGAGAATGTTTGAAAAAAAGAAACGATTGAAAATAAATGTGAGTCGCGGATTCAATGATGAATCGTATATGTATGTGATAATTTGAATATGATTTTTCGGTATTAATGATTTCCTAATAAAAAAAGATTTTATATTAATGGTTTACTAATATAAACAGATTTATATTAATGGTTGATATTAAGGTCTTGATTGAAATGATTTGTTAGTAGTACGTTTTTGTTAGTAGTACGTTTTTAAAATTGATCATATTAAAATCTTCATAACCGAAAATTCAATATGTAAAATATGGAAAACTTCTATTGGAATTAAATACATTCCATTTCAACGAATATAAGTTATTGATTGATGATTGGAAAACATTTATTGCAATTAAATACATTCCATATGGGGAAGATGATGTCAGCAATTTGATCTAAGGGTGGAAAAAATAAGATTGAAATACAATCAATGGTCCAAATTATTTAAGATGATGTCATAAAGTTTCTCTTTTAGTAATATTTAAGATGTCAGTTCCCAAGATAGTTATTTGAAGCCACAATTTCTAAAGATGATTTTATCTTCCTTTCTTTTTCTCTCCGCTAATCAATCTTCCCACTTTTTTTTTCTCTCTATTTAAAGAACCTCTATACACTTTTTAAGGATGATGATATAAATCTTCCTTTCTTTTTCTCTCATCTCAGTCTTCCTACTTCCTTTCCTTTTTCTCTTTCTCTACAGAACTGAAAAGTCTTTTTATTTATAGAATTGAAAAGTGCAGCTTCGTCTGGTTGTATGCTCGTGAATACATACTCCATGACCATACATACATACATACATACATACATACATACATGGACACATCAGTGGAGGATGCAATGTGATTGAAACTTGGAGGTCGGTTGTGGTTTCCACCTTAAATTTATAATTTTATAGCCTGGTCCTACAGGTTAAATTGTTGACTAAATTAAATAAAACTTGGATAATCATTGTATTTGTTAGTTATTAATTCTAATTTTGGATGCACCTCCATTGTTTCTATTATTAATTGTGAATTGCTAAATGCTAACCTATATAACCACAAGAAACGATTTCACTCCCACGGCGTGTGCTAGTATTGATTGCTAGCTTTTAATAGTTAATTTCAATTTATAATGGTCTATTGCTAGTATTATAAGTTGTTTGTATTGTTGCTAACCATGACCGTACATTGTTATATTGTATAGTTTTAATTTTTAATTAGTTAGAGATGGTTGATTGAGATGTGTTATTTATTAGTAGGGTGATTATTTTACCAGCAAAACTGAAAGATATCTAAGGAACTATCAACAACAATCAACAAAACTGTCTGCCAATAATATTTCACAATATAGTCTACCCATAAGGGTTCGGGAAAAATTGATCTAAGTGGTCTTCTTTAAGATCCATTTGATTAAAATAACACATAAATTATAGGGAAATTGAATCTAAGCTGTATAAATGAACTCGTTGACAATTTAACCTTTTTATTTATTTATTTATTTATTTATTTTTTGTAAAATAATCACTTTGTCCGGAATAGATTCGGAGAGTTCTCCAGAACACCAAAATAGGATTCCGAACACTTGTTCCGGGATATATTTTTATATGTGTAAAACGTGTTTTGTGTTATTTTTTTTCCTTTTTGTATATGTTTTATTTTATGAAATCTAAAATTGAACTATAATATTAAAATCAGCAAAAAAAACTAAGAGTAAATTACACGAATGGTTCCTATGGTTTAGGGTAATTTGCGTGTTTGGTTCCTACTTATTTTTTAAACTCGGAAGGTCTTTACTGTTTATTTTTGTTACACGCTTGCTCTCTGTCTTACCTAAAAAAACTATATTGCCCTTTATTTTTTAATTTATTTAAATAAACACACTCCAACCTTACGCGTCCCGTCACCTAAGCTTACTTACTTCACCATTTTTCCTTATTTAAATAATAGATTTTTTAGGTAATATAGAGATCAAATGAGTAATAAAAACAAACAGGAGGGACTAAGTGTAACACCGGGTTCCTGGTATGTATTTAAATTATAATTTTATTCATCTTTATGTAGAAACTCAATGAGTTGGAGGCCCCAAACTCGTCGAGTAGGGAATGGATTTGGACGCGGGTTTTAAAGTCTACTCGACGAGTTGGAAGCCTCAACTCGACGAGAAGGACTGACAGAGTGAAACCCTAATTTCAAGGTTTTGCACCCTATTTAAGCATCTTAATTCCCTCATGCCAGCCTCATTTACAGCCTCCAAGTCCCAAACCCTAAATCTTAAAACCCTAATGCTTTATGTGAGTTTTTGAGCCATTCTTGAGAGAGTTTGGTGTGTTTGCAACTTGTGGAAGAAGAAGAAGCTTGAGGATTCAAGGATAAGCTAATAGATCCAGAGACTGCATTTCATTCTAATCATTCTCTGGTAAGCAAGTCTCAAACTTGCATAGTAACTTCTTAGATCTTCTTATTATCATATTATTGGGTTTTTGGTCCAAGTAGCATGACCTTTGGGAAATGGACGTCCCAAGTGAATATATCATTAGATCTGGAAGCATGGAGGGCTTTCATGGCATAAAGGTGCAAACGTTATGGTCATTGAAGCTGCATGCAAGCTATAAGATGTCATTTTGGCCTTTTAAGCTCCAAAAGGCCATGTGAAACATCCCAAAAATACGGTCCAAAAATTTCGTTTTTATTTTATATATAAATCCATAGTAACTCAAATCATCTCAGAAAACATAAGTAATAATATCTCAAAACATCATATAAAAACACGGTATCAAAATCACATGTCCAAATATCACAGTAAATCATCCTAGGCTAAACGTTGTGGTGTGTGCAATGTAGTCATCCCAAGCTCTTCCCCTTACTAGCGGAAGTACCTGAAACCAAAACTGAAAACTATAAGCACGAAGTTTAATGATTCTCCCCAAACTACCACATACCATACACATAATCCCATAACATAACATTGGGCCTTTCCCGCTACATCGGGCCCCGCCCGACATCGGCCAAAGTCCGGCATCGGCCCAGCCCGGCATCGGACCGAAGTCCGGCATTGGCCTCGCCCGACATCGGACTAAAGTCCGACATCGGCCACACCCGACATTGAGCAAAACTCGGTATACATACCAACATATCACATAACAAGCACATAACATAAAAATGTAAAAATTCCTCGGGACCTGCCCGACATCGGACCGAAATCCGAAACATATAACAAGTACATGCAAGAATCACGAAGACATCAAGCATACAAACATTCCTTGGGCTTTCCCAGGCGTCGGATAAAAGTCTAGAAACATATAAACTCATAACCTACATCGGGCACTGCCCGACATCAGACCGTAGTCCGGTACATGCTAACATACATAATGGGCCGGCATTGGTGCCTTAGACCCGTTCCTAGGAGGAAAATCACCTCAAATGTCGAGTGAAGTAGCTGAACGTCTCTGTTCCTGCAATTGCATCTGATCATGCCTTATACAAAACAAACCCTTAGATACCATTCCTGACATCAAGACCCCTTCACGGGTCATCCTAGGTCAAATTCAAGGTCCAATTCAAAGTCAATGCTCAATCAAAGTCAAAGTCAACACTCCTAGTTGACTCAAATCGTCGAGTCATTCCCCTGACTCGCCGAGTTCCCTTGTTACTCGTAGTCGTGATAACGCGATTCAATTCGTAGAGTCCCTTCTCAGACTCATCAAGTTTTACCCTATTCAGAATCGGGACAAACCGACTCAACTCATCGAGTTCCCCTATAGACTCGATGAGTTCCTTAGTCTGTTTGGGCCATCTAAACAGATTAAGCCCCTACTTTCCAGATCTGATCTTCATACTTCATCCACACACTGAAAATGTCCTTTTAAGGGTAAATTTTCCAACTTTACCCATTAATACCTTTTCTTAATGGGTTTAGCTAAAACCCTAACTCCTTATGACCTAGCTCTTGGTCCACAAGCCATCTATACTCCAAACTAAAGCTTACAAACAAAGATCTAGACCCTAAACACTATATGGACATGTAAAGCTTCCACCTTTCACTCCTTGCATAGCCTTTTGGAGCTTAAAAGGCCAAAATGACATCCTATGGCTTGCATAGGGCTTCGTTGGCCATAAAATTTAAACCTTTATGCCATAAAATCCCTCCATGATCCCAGATCTTAAGGTATGCTCACTTGGGATGTATAAATCCCAAAGATCAAGTTTCTTGGACCAAAAACCCTATAAAGTGAAAATAAATAAATCTAAGAAGATACTAAGCAAGTTTGAGACTTGATTACTAGAAAATGATGAGGAAGAAATGGAGTCTCCGGATCTACTATCTTTTCCTTGAATCCTCAATCTTCTCCTTTCTTCACAAGCTTCAAGAACACACAAAGTTCACTCAAAAATCGCTCACAAGCTCACAAATGCATTGGGGTTTCTGAATTTAGGGTTTGGGACTTTGAGGCTAGAGATGAGGCCAGCAACTGGGGATTAGTATGCTTAAATAGGGTGCAAAACCCCGAAATTAGGGTTTCATCCTGGCAGCGCTACTCGTCGAGTTTAGGCTCTCAACTCATAGAGTAGGGACTTAAAATCCCGCTTCAATTTTGGTTTCTACTCGACGAGTTTAGGGCTCCCAACTCGTCGAGTTGCTCTACAAAAGTGAATAAAATGTAATTAAATGTGTTCCAGGAACCAGGTGTTACACTTCTCCCCCACTTGTCTTAGACTTCGTCCTCGAAGTTTGCTGCATCGGGAAACAACTCCGGGTAGTGTTCCCTCATCTCCTCCTCGGGCTCCCAAGTCTACTCTAAGCCCTTGCGGTGCTGCCACTGCACCTTCACCAACTGAACAACCTTGTTCCTCAATGCTTTCGTCTTGCGATCCAGAATCGCTACAGACCTGTCAGTGTAGTTCAGGTTGTCGTCAACCTGAATATCATCTAAAGGCACAATCATTGAATCATCCACTAAGCACTTCCATAACTGGGAAACATGAAAAGTGCTATAATTCTGGCTGAGCTCTACTAGAAGATCCAATCGATATGCCACCTTGCCTACCCGGGCTATAACCCTGAAGGGACCGATGTACCTGGGGCCCAACTTCCTCGCTTTCTGAACCGGATGACACTTTCCAAGGTGACACCTTCAGGGGAACCATGTCGCCCACCTGAAACTCCAAGTCGGAACGGCGCTTGTCGACATAGATTTCCTGCCGACTCTGAGCAGTCTGGAGCCTGCTCCGTACCTGCTGGATCCTCTCAGTAGTCTTGAGTACTACTTCAGTACTCCCCATGACCCTCCGACCGGCCTCACCCCAATAGATTGGGGTCCTACTCTTCCTCCCGTAGAGCATCTCGATGGGAGGTCGGTCTATGTTGGCATGGTAACTATTGTTATATGAAAATTCCACTAACGGAAGATACGTATCCCAATTGCCACCGAAATCCAAAACACATGCACGCAGCATGTCCTCGAGAGTCTAAATCATCCTCTCGCTCTGCCCATCCTTCTAAGGGTGGAAAGCGGTGCTGAAGTGGAGATGAGTATCCATCTCGTGGTGAAACCGATTCCAAAATCTGGAAGTAAAACGGACGTCTCGGTCCGACACAACTGAAACTAATACTCCATGACGTGCCACCACCTCTCGAACGTAGATCTCGGCTAGCTTCTCAGCCAATATACTTTCTTGGATTGAGATAAATTGGGCACTATTGGTCAACCGATCCATGATGACCCATATAGAATCCACTCCACGTGTGGTCCTAGGAAGCTTCGTGATGAAATCCGTAGTGATATCTTCCCATTTCCACACGGGAATATCCAATGGTTGCATCTTGCCCTGAGTTCGCTGGTGCTTGGCCTTGACTTTCCTGCAGGTCAAGCATCGCTCTACGGACCATGCCATGTCCCGCTTCATGCAGGGCCATCAATAATCAGGGAAAAGATCCTGATACATCTTCGTCGCCCCGGGATGGATGGAGAATCTCGACTTGTGAGCCTCGTCCATCAGAACCTGGCGTACCTCGCCATAGTAAGGAACCCAGACCCTCCGATGCAGGGTCAACAATCCATGACCGTCGTAGTCAAATGAGGCTACATGACCTACTATCCGCTCACACTTCTGGCGCTTTTCCTTCATACCTTCGACCTACGCCTCTCGGATCTGCTCCAACAACAGGGTAACCATTGTCATCCCCAGACATGTGTCTCGAATCAGGGCCACCACTACCTTGCAATTTAGAGCATCGGCCACCACGTTGTCCTTTTCCAGATGGTAAAGGATCTCATAGTCATAGTCCTTCACCACATCTAACCACTGACGCTGCCTCATTTTAGATTCGACTGATCCATTTAGTACCTCAGACTCTTGTTGTCCATGTAAATGGTACAACGAACCCCATAGGGGTAATGCCTGCAAATCTTGAGGGTGAAAACCACAGCCCCCACCTTTAAATCATACGTCGGATAGTTCACCTCGTGACGCTTTAACTACCATGAAGCGTAAGCTATCACATGATCTTCCTGCATCAATACCATACCCATGCCCGTGATTAAAGCGTAATAGTAAACCACGAAATCATCAACGCCCTTTGGCAACGTCAGAATTGGTGCCTCGCATAACCGTTGTCTGAGGCTCTCGAAGGCTGCATGCTGCTCAGGCCCCCAGCGGAATGTCACCGACTTCTTAGTCAGTCGGGTCAAGGGAACAGAAGCCTTGTAGAAATCCTAGATGAATCTCCAATAGTAACCCGCCAGACCAAGAAAACTCTGAATCTCAGATGGAGACCTCGAAACCTCTAACTGCATCACGGCCTCTATCTTGGCCGGAACGACCAGAATACCCTTTTGGTTGACAAGGTGCCCCAGAAACTACAACTCGTGCAACCAAAACTCACACTTGGAGAACTTTACAAAAAGTATCTCCCTCCTCAGAGTCTCCACACCTCCCTCAGGTGCACCTCGTGGTGCTCCTGAGTCTTGGAGTAAACCAAGATGTCATCGATGAAGACTATCACAGACCGGTCCAACATCGGTCTGCCTACGCGGTTCATGAGATCCATGAACGCGACAGGAGCGTTGGTGAGCCCAAACTGATGGGTTTTGAGCATTCTAACACTTCCTAAGTGTACATGCAACCCTAATAACCTTGGATCTATGTTTGTCTAATTATCATGCAAAGTTGAATTCCAAGGTTATATTCCTATCTAGCATACATGGGGAACAATTTTAACTTGAATCATAGATAGAATAACTTACCTTGTTGTTGCTTGTGTTCCTTGAAACCTTGTGAGCCTAGCACCCCAAGTGTGATGCCTCAAATGCTTCACACAACACCAAATGCTCTTGGAAAGACGCTTGAGATAACACACACTTCTCAAAATCGGCCAAGCCCTCTAGTTTCTTAGTGTCTAACTTGTGTAGCCAATTTTGTGGAGAATGAGACTCTTATATAGTGTTGACACATCTAGGGTTACACCATGTAAACCCTAATGTGTCATGACTCTTCATTTCCATGACCCATGGGTTTGTAACTCCCATGGAGCATCCATGGAGCATCCTATGGGTAGAACCCAACTTGATAATCCATGGAGCCTCTTAGCCCACTATACAAGATATGGATGATTTACATAATCAACCCATATATTTAATTAGTTATCCTTTGATCACTTAATTAATTCCAAATTAATTCTTGATCAAACTAATCAAATAATATTATTAATATATTAGAACTTATAATATATTAATAATCTCCAAGTGTTATTCCTCTCATTTAGTCTAACCAATTGCATGGTGCCATGCAACCCAAATGGACCATGCCGGGTCGGGTCAAGTACAAGCCCGAAATAGTTATGGACTTAGACACCTTATCCAACAGTCTCCCACTTGGATAAGTCTAATAACTATATCTCTAGTACTTCAGGAACCGACCGGCAATCGTAGCTCTTTCAAGGTCTCTCGGAACTGAGAAGATGATGGTACGCCATTTAAGATAAGTGATCATATAATCCTCCGTTCTAGATATCAGTCGGACAAATACATGGAACATTGTCTTGCTTATTGTCCAACATTTGTTTCCCGATTTCCGATTTGTTTGACATAGAACTTAATTGAACACATCAACTTAGTTCTGACCGGGCCCGGTACATGGGTCAAAACAAAATCATCGAGGGGCCCAGATATCAGCTTCTAATCCAAGAAGGAACAGATAAACTTCGACTCATATGTTTGTTCTACCACTCATTGAATTACACACAAAAGTACATTTTATAACATCGAGTTACCAATGCGGTTTCGTACAGTCAATGCATAACCAACTTGTAAGTAACAAATCATATCTTTAGGTTTGAAGACTTATATGATATTACCGTCTCACGATCACTTGAGATAGAATTCCATGAAGTGATTCCAGTGAGCGTGGGTTGAGTCCAATGCTCAGAACTTATGAGCACTCATGATTGTTGTAGCCTTGTCCAAGACCTCTACAACCAAACATGATAGTCTTGTTTCATATCTACTTCCAACATATGACCGACTGTGGAGGTTTGAATAATATGTTATACCAAAAAAAATTATTCTGGAAGTCAAAACATGCAAAAGAAATATAGTAAATGATCGACAAGAGATAGCAACACTTTACTCATAAATAAAACTCCTTTTATTCATCATCAAATGTCAATTACACTTTACAAATTTCGAGGTTATCTAACTACTAAATCTAATATCATCCTTCAGCCCTATGCTCCGAGCATGCTGAAGATGCTTAACCCGAGTCAGTCCCTTTGTGAGGGGATCTGTCGGATTCTCATCTGATGATACCCTCTTTGCCACGAGGTGTCCTTCTTCGATCCGATGTCTAATGAAATGGTATTTTCTGTCGATGTGTCTGGATCTCCCATGATCCCTTGGTTCCTTGGCTAAGGCAACAACACTTTCACTATCACAGAAAATTTCCATTGGCTCTTTAATAGCTGGTACAACTCCAAGGTCTCCAATGAAGTTCTTCAGCCATATCGCCTCCTTTGCTGCCTTGCTAGCTGCAATATACTCTGATTCACAAGTAGAATCTGCCACTGTCTCTTGCTTGGAACTTTTCCAAGAAATTGCTCCTCCGTTTAGGGTAAAGATACAGCCCGACTGAGAGCGGAAATTATCCCTATCAGTCTGGAAGCTAGCATCACTATACCCTACTACTCTCAAGTCATCACTCCCACCGAGGGTAAGAACCCAGTCCTTAGTCCTCCGTAGGTACTTGAGGATATTCTTTACCGCAGTCCAGTGTTCCTTGCCAGGGTTCGCCTGATACCTGCTAACCATGCTCAAGGCAAAAGCTACATCGGGTCGAGTACACGTCATAGCATACATGATCGATCCTACAACCGAAGCGTAAGGTGTTCGACTCATTTCTGCTATCTCAGCCTCAGTGCTAGGGCTTTGTGTCTTACTCAATCTGGTGTTACTCTGGATGGGTAACTCTCCTTTCTTGGAATCCTGCATGCTGAATCTCTTCAGCACCTTATCTAAGTAGGTACTCTGACTAAGTCCAATTAGTCTTTTACTCCGATCTCTCAAGATTCTTATCCCTAGAATATAGGCAGCTTCACCAAGGTCCTTCATAGCGAAACACTTCCCAAGCCAGGACTTTACTTCCTGCAGGGTTGGAATGTCGTTTCCTATGAGTAGTATGTCATCCACATACAATACCAAAAAGCTAACTATACTCCCACTAGCCTTGACATACACACAAGATTCATCTTCACTCCTAGAAAAGCCAAATTCCTTGACCTTTTCATCAAAGCAAAGATTCCATCTGTGAGGTGCTTGTTTCAATCCATAAATGGATTTCTCAAGCTTACACACTCTATTAGGGTACTCGTTGCTGACAAAACCCTCTGGCTGACTCATGTAAACATCTTCAGCCAACTTTCCATTAAGGAAAGCGGTTTTGACATCCATCTGCCATATTTCATAATCATGAAATGCAGCTATGGCTAACAGAACCCGAATAGACTTAATCTTGGCTACTGGAGAAAAGGTCTCATCATAATCCACTCCAGGAATTTGAGAGAAGCCCTTTGCAACCAGTCTAGCCTTATAAGTGTGTACTTTACCATCCATGTCGGTCTTCTTCTTGAAGACCCATTTGCACCCTACTGTCTTACGACCTGGTACATTTTCAACCAAGTTTCAAACTTGATTGTCATACATGGATTGTATCTCGCTATCCATAGCCTCTTTCCATTTAGCAGACTCGGGGTCTGCCATGGCTTCCTCGTAGCTGTTAGGGTCATCTTGACTTACTAGTGTCCCATCACTAATAAGTGTCTCACCTTCTGCAGTAATATGGAAACCATAGTAATGCTCAGGTGCACTCCTAACTCTCGTGGAACGTCTCAGAGGTACAGATTTGTCAATTGGCTCAACAGGAGTTTCCTCCTCAAGTTGAGGGCTAGAGTTTGAAGTTCCTTCACCGCTTGATTCTTGAATTTCTTCAAGATCAATTTGCCTCCCACTGTCTCCTTGGCTTATAAACTCTCTCTCTCTCTCTCGAAAGACTCCTCTTCTTGCTACAAAGACCACATTGTCACTAGGTCTGTAGAAGAGGTAACCAAAGGATCGCTGTGGGTAACCTATGAAAATACACCTCTCGCTTCGAGGTTCGAGCTTATCATGAGTCTCGCATCTCACGAAAGCCTCACAACCCCAAATCTTGATGTGGTCTAGTTTAGGTACTTTACCAGTCCACATCTCGTGAGGAGTTTTGGCAACTTTCTTTGTAGGGACTAGATTAAGAATATGGGAGGCAGTCTCTAAGGAATACCCCCAGAATGAGATTGGTAGCATAGCTCGACTCATCATGGAACGAACCATATCTAACAAGGTTCGATTACGCCTCTCAGCCACACCATTCAACTGTGGTGTCCTGAGAGGTGTCAATTGTGAGACTATCCCACATTCCCTTAGATAGTCGAGGAACTCTGAACTAAGATACTCACCACCACGATCGGATCGAAGCATCTTAATGTTCCTGCCTAATTGATTCTCGACTTCCTGTTTAAATTCCTTAAACCTCTCGAAAGTCTCTGACTTATGCTTGATCAAGTAGACATATCCATATCTACTATAATCATCAGTAAAAGTCAAATAATAACGATTAGCATCCCTTGTGGCATGTTTGAATGGTCCACACACATCCGTGTGTATAAGGTCCAACAAACCTTCACCCCTCTCACACGAACCTATGAAGGGTGACTTTGTCATTTTTCCAAGTATGCATGATTCGCAACTATCATCTGACTTTAGGTCAAACGACTCCAAGACTCCATCCTTTTGGATTTGGCCTATGCGTTTCTTGCTTATATGTCCAAGACGACAATGCCATAAAGATGCTTTATCCAAGTTATTATTAGTAGAATCAATACACAAAACATTATTTCCTAAGTTATCTACAACAGATACAACTTCATACACACCATCACAAGGTAATGCTTTAAAATAAAGAACATTATTAAAGAAAGCATCAATAGAACCAACTTCATTATTAAATGAAAAGGTAAACCCTTGTTTGTACAAAGCATGAAAGGAAATAATATTTCTTGCCATTCCTGGCGAGTAACAACACTTATTCAAATCTAAACTAAACTCACTACTTAGCGATAAAGTATAAACTCCAATCTTGGTAACAGGTATAGCTTTCCTATTCCCCATGATCAAGTTTATCCTTCCTTGCTCCACATCCTCACTTCTTCTTAGTCCCTGCAAGTCACAACAAATATGAATACCACACCCGGTATCAAGGACCCAAGAATTAGAATGGGGTGAGTTATTAGAAATGATAGTGTAAATACCTGCATGGTTGGGTTTAACTTTCCCATCCTTCACATCTTGCTGGTATTTTGGGCAGTTCCGCTTCCAATGAGATTTTTCATGGCAATAGAAGCATTCAGCCTCTTTTGGGTCAGAAGAAGGAGTAATGAAACCTTTCTTGGTTCCACTTGAAGAAGAGCCATCAAGGGTCCGAACCTTGGTACCCTTCGAAAAGCTCTTTCTCTTCCTCCCTCGACTTTTCCCGATTGCCAAAACCGGAGTAGAGTTTTGAGTAGGAGTGATAGCAACCGACTTCCCCTTAAGACCTGTTTCTGCGGTCTTGAGAAGTCCCTGAAGTTTGCTGAGGGTGACTTCTTCCTTGTTCATGTGATATGTCATGCGGAATTGATCATAGCACGATGGTAAGGAATGCAAAATAATATCTATTGCAAGATCCTCTGGGAACTTCACATTAAGCTTCAGCAAACGATCCACATACCTTTGCATTTTCTGCATGTGGCTCGTGACGGATTCTGTGACATCCCCATTTTCACGGCCAGAAAAGACCGATTTGTTTATGCTTTGTTTTATAAATCAGAGTGACCGTTTAAAGAAAACGGTTGCGGAATTTGTTCCCAAAATAAAATATGATAACCATTTATCAAAACGTTTCTCAAAGAGAATGTATTTTCATTAAATAATAAAACCTCGGGATGTCATGTTCCGATACAGACCAAAAGCATAAACAATAATAAATAGACCTTACAACAGTTATTCATAACTACTGGCCTATAATCCAAAATCTCTCGTCAAGTCCACCAACTTATACTCTTGTGCCATTACCTGTAATGCAAAGAAAACTGAGTGGGTCAGGCTTGGGAGCCTGGTGAGCATATAGGGTTTTCAACCCACAATAATACAATTATTATATTCAACCATCAAACAATCAACTCAATTATTCATCCCTATTATGTTTCTTAGGATTTTACCCTAGGAATTCAACTACTCGTCATTCCTTCATTCCTAAGGATTGACCTAAGGGATTTACACAAACTTCCCTTGCTACATAAGGCGCATCTGCCAACATTATCCTTTAAGCGCCTCTGCCAGGATTACGTCATACACTATGAGGCGCGATTGCCAGGTTTATGACATTCTCTTTTAGGCGCATCCGCCGACATTATCTTATAAGCGCATCTGCCAAGATTACCCTATAAACGCATCCGCTATTATTATGACAATCTTTATCTGGCGCATCTGCCAACAATATCCTATAAGCGCATCTGCTAGGATCACTCTATAAGCGCATCTGCTTTTATTATGACAATCTCTATTTGGCGCATCTGCCGACATTATCCTATAAGCGCATCTGCTAGGATTACGACATTCACTACTTGGTGCATCTACCGATATTATTCTACAGCACATCTGCTAGTCTTATGACATTCTTTAATTGGTGCATCTACCAATATCATTCTTAATCATCTTTCATACCTCATCATTTCATCACATACCAACTATCTCATCTACCCATGTTCTACCCAACATATTTGTAGATCTAGAATACACATACAGTTTATCTCATTTTAAAACTATATAAAACATTCATGCCATACTCCTCTCAAATAAACAACAATATATAAACACATAGCACGTATTTTATACCAAATACTTCATAATTATGCGTTAGAAGAAAATAACTACACATTCACACTTATAAACAACAATACTCTCAATACACTCAAACCAAACTCGTATTATTATTGTGTTTATGAAAGGTAGTATACACTCACTTGATCAGAAGATGATCGGACAGCACTACGACTTGCAGAAGTAGTAATCCTCAGCAGATCTGGAAGATCTCTTCAAAAATCGAACTTCTCGCGGGCAGAGCTTCGGCTCGGGAACCGCACTTCTCGGGATCTTCGGGATCTCGGGACTTGCTTCGGGGCTTGAGAACAATACCGGGGCTTCGGGGTATTTCTGGCACGCAAACCGATGCAAAATGGGAGAAAGAAGAGGAGAAATTGGCAAAACTATCGGCTGCCTTCGGATTCCTTTTATAGAGGCTGAGCCTCACACGTACGCGGGGCGTACGCCAGTACGCGGGGCGTACTGGTCCGAAAAACGTCACTGCGTTCGTCATCCGAAGCCACTTGCTGCGATGTCGACACTTTCGGAGTACGCGGGGCGTACTCGAGTACGCGGCGCGTACCTCGGATCAGACCGGTGACTCCTTCGGATAATGCTTCCGAATTAAAGATTAAAAATAAATACAAATTATTTAATAATCTTCGGAAATTCATATCTTCTTCATACGAACTCCGTTTTCGACGTTCTTTATATCCACGCGAAGGTGAGACTACGCTCTACAACTTTCGTTTAGACTCCGTCGGCTAATTTTGACTTTATTTTTATTAATTATTTTTAATAGGCCGCGACATAAACTTTCGTTATAAATTCATAACTTCTTCGTTTGACGTCCGTTCTCGCCTAACTTTTTATCGCTTCGATACCAACAATGAGATCTTCGATTCTCATTTAGATTGCTTCGGCTAAATACCGCTCTAACGTAAATTCACTTTTTACGTTGCATTGCGTCGTGCCGGTTCTGTCGCGAAACTTCGACGGGCCATAACTTCTTCGTTATAACTCGGATTTTGGCGTTCTTTATATGCACGGAAACCTTGTGACATATACTACAACTTGGTTAAGATTAATCCTTCTAGATAATCTTCCATCAAAAAGTCATTTTTGACGCTTATTGTTTCTAAATTGACTAGCCCTGATCTACGGGCGTTACAATTATCTCCCCCTTAGGATGATTACGTCCCGGAATCATCAACGAAATAGGATTCGCATACTGACTCCATAAGTTATCTTTCCATTCTAAGTAATAACCTTGATGCTCAATCCTGCATCTGCTCTTCGTACTATCTTGGACTTTCAATCATAACCTTCGAGTTACAAAATAAGTCCTTATTGCGAACTCTTTCTTCTTCTTAGGATAAATATATTCCTTTATCCAATGTAACAAACCGATGGGTCGTGCTCTATTGACCTCTCATCGCACGATGCGACGCTTAGACTCGGTCTTTAATAAAGTTAAATTCCAGAATGGAATATACCTTCCTTCATATTCTAATGCGATATAATCACATTTCAGCATGTAGCATTTTTGCCTACAAACTTCTTTTAACAACGAGAGCGACACTATCAATCGCATTAACTTCAACCTTCTGACTTAAGTCAGATGTTACATCTAACTCGGTCCTCTAGACCACGTACATACTCCTCGCCGTCGAACTCAAATTAAACATGACCACTAGGGTCGGAACAAGAACCATCTTACTAGTCATCACCGAAACAATGGTAATGACATACCAGAATAAAATGGAATCAATCACTAGTTTCTTGGTAACCTTGCGACTTTCCCTGATCCAAGTGCGAGTCCTGAGCTTCCGGTAGTATATGCATCTACTACCTTTCACACCTACTCATACTCGTCCCAAGTATTGCCTCGTAGTCGACCAAGTCACCATGCAAGAAAATCAGACAATCATTCAACACATCAGTTAACAAAACTAGGGTTTATATTAATTCCTTGAAACGGTTACACAAAAGTTCAAGTTCACCCTATACTATGCCTCTAATAGGCTACACCACATGTTACTTTTCATAACGCTACTTTATAACTTGATCTTTAGATATAAGATCCTTATTCCTGATTCCTTGCATTGCCATCTGCTTCATCAAGGATCATTTGAAATGCTCTTGCCTTTAGCTTTGGCGGCGCCTCTAGCCTTGCTGTTTGATTTTTCCTTGGGCAGTCTTGCTTGAAGTGCCCCTCTTCGTTACATTCGTAACACACCTTTTTGTTGAAAATACATTCCTCGGCGTAATGCCCATGCTTTCCACACTTGAAACATGTCACTTCCACGCCACATTTTCCTGAGTGCTTCTTCTTGCACTTATCGCACCACCGTGCCTCATCCCTTCCTCCTCCTCCAGACTTCGAGGATTTTCTTTTCTCATTAGAACCTGAAGTTCCTTCTAACTTTCTCTTCTCACCAACTTCAACCTTACTGTCAGTCCTCCCCTTGATCATATTCTCAACAGACTTGGCAGCCCAAATAGCTGCCTCTAGAGTAGGTGCCTGACGCACTGGCACCGCATACTCCCAAGGGAGTCCCTTGGCATACCGATCGACTTTTGTCAGTTCGTCTGGAACGATGCGTAAAGCAAACTCCATCTTGTCTGTGAAAGCATTAGTGTATTCATCCACTGACATGCTGCCTTTCTTCAATATCAGAAACTTATTCTCCAACTCCAATAGATTTTGAGCAGAGCAGAACTTGCGCTTGAATTGCACCAAGAACTCTGCCCAGGTCAGTTGCAGTGGCTCATTAGGACTTAGGATCTTCCCCAAAGTGTTCCACCAACGAACAGCCCCACCCCTGAACTGACGCACTGCATAGGTAGTCTGCAACTTGCCTCTGCAACCACAAGTCATGAAGGCTAGCTCCATTTCCGATATCCAATCCATAACTCCGATCGGATCTTCCTTTCCAGTGAAGGTCGATGGTTTGCAAGTCAGAAAATCCTTATACTTGCATCCCATTCCATCGTTCCTTCCATTCTGGTTGTTTTGCCTAACTATCGGTGGGTTGGCTTGACCAACAGACCCACTGAAGTTTCCACCTTCCGAGTGCCCTTCATTTAATTCAGGCTCTTCCACTCGAATTGACAGTTCTTCACGATTCTGCTGAAGCAACCGTCTAGTTTCATCCATCTGACGATCCAACATCGTCTGAATCATCATTTGCACACCAGCCATGGTTATTGGCTCAGGTGCTGCTGCTACGACAGGTATTTGCTCAATCACTGGTGGTTGATTCCTGTTTTCATCAGCATTTCCAACTCCACTTCTTGTTCTCACCATTTTTGATCTACACACCAAATAAGGTGAAATTATATCCTCAATCACGATAGATATTCACATCGCCCTTATCACTCCGAAACGTTTACATGCTAGTTCTAATATCGTAGACGTACGCTTAGAATCCTAAACACATAAGGTTTCCAGATCCGGTCGGCAACAGACCATAGATCCGAATAAATAATAGCATCAATTTAGCTATCACACAAAACATTTAGCACATAAAAGCATTTTAGGCATCATTCCTAAAATGAACTAGTGCTTGTGTCAATTTAGGTGTACTACCTAACATATTTTAGACACACTCCTCACAATCATTACTTAGCATTCTAAGTTTAAGTCTAGAAATTTCCTACAAATTCCTAGTTCGCTTAAACTAATGCTCTGATACCAACTGTGACATCCCCATTTTCACGGCCAGAAAAGACCGATTTGTTTATGCTTTGTTTTATAAATCAGAGTGACCGTTTAAAGAAAACGGTTGCGGAATTTGTTCCCAAAATAAAATATGATAACCATTTATCAAAACGTTTCTCAAAGAGAATGTATTTTCATTAAATAATAAAACCTCGGGATGTCATGTTCCGATACAGACCAAAAGCATAAACAATAATAAATAGACCTTACAACAGTTATTCATAACTACTGGCCTATAATCCAAAATCTCTCGTCAAGTCCACCAACTTATACTCTTGTGCCATTACCTGTAATGCAAAGAAAACTGAGTGGGTCAGGCTTGGGAGCCTGGTGAGCATATAGGGTTTTCAACCCACAATAATACAATTATTATATTCAACCATCAAACAATCAACTCAATTATTCATCCCTATTATGTTTCTTAGGATTTTACCCTAGGAATTCAACTACTCGTCATTCCTTCATTCCTAAGGATTGACCTAAGGGATTTACACAAACTTCCATTGCTACATAAGGCGCATCTGCCAACATTATCCTTTAAGCGCCTCTGCCAGGATTACGTCATACGCTATGAGGCGCGATTGCCAGGTTTATGACATTCTCTTTTAGGCGCATCCGCCGACATTATCTTATAAGCGCATCTGCCAAGATTACCCTATAAACGCATCCGCTATTATTATGACAATCTTTATCTGGCGCATCTGCCAACAATATCCTATAAGCGCATCTGCTAGGATCACTCTATAAGCGCATCTGCTTTTATTATGACAATCTCTATTTGGCGCATCTGCCGACATTATCCTATAAGCGCATCTGCTAGGATTACGACATTCACTACTTGGTGCATCTACCGATATTATTCTACAGCACATCTGCTAGTCTTATGACATTCTTTAATTGGTGCATCTACCAATATCATTCTTAATCATCTTTCATACCTCATCATTTCATCACATACCAACTATCTCATCTACCCATGTTCTACCCAACATATTTGTAGATCTAGAATACACATACAGTTTATCTCATTTTAAAACTATATAAAACATTCATGCCATACTCCTCTCAAATAAACAACAATATATAAACACATAGCACGTATTTTATACCAAATACTTCATAATTATGCGTTAGAAGAAAATAACTACACATTCACACTTATAAACAACAATACTCTCAATACACTCAAACCAAACTCGTATTATTATTGTGTTTATGAAAGGTAGTATACACTCACTTGATCAGAAGATGATCGGACAGCACTACGACTTGCAGAAGTAGTAATCCTCAGCAGATCTGGAAGATCTCTTCAAAAATCGAACTTCTCGCGGGCAGAGCTTCGGCTCGGGAACCGCACTTCTCGGGATCTTCGGGATCTCGGGACTTGCTTCGGGGCTTGAGAACAATACCGGGGCTTCGGGGTATTTCTGGCACGCAAACCGATGCAAAATGGGAGAAAGAAGAGGAGAAATTGGCAAAACTATCGGCTGCCTTCGGATTCCTTTTATAGAGGCTGAGCCTCGCACGTACGCGGGGCGTACGCCAGTACGCGGGGCGTACTGGTCCGAAAAACGTCACTGCGTTCGTCATCCGAAGCCACTTGCTGCGATGTCGACACTTTCGGAGTACGCGGGGCGTACTCGAGTACGCGGCGCGTACCTCGGATCAGACCGGTGACTCCTTCGGATAATGCTTCCGAATTAAAGATTAAAAATAAATACAAATTATTTAATAATCTTCGGAAATTCATATCTTCTTCATACGAACTCCGTTTTCGACGTTCTTTATATCCACGCGAAGGTGAGACTACGCTCTACAACTTTCGTTTAGACTCCGTCGGCTAATTTTGACTTTATTTTTATTAATTATTTTTAATAGGCCGCGACATAAACTTTCGTTATAAATTCATAACTTCTTCGTTTGACGTCCGTTCTCGCCTAACTTTTTATCGCTTCGATACCAACAATGAGATCTTCGATTCTCATTTAGATTGCTTCGGCTAATTACCGCTCTAACGTAAATTCACTTTTTACGTTGCATTGCGTCGTGCCGGTTCTGTCGCGAAACTTCGACGGGCCATAACTTCTTCGTTATTACTCGGATTTTGGCGTTCTTTATATGCACGGAAACCTTGTGACATATACTACAACTTGGTTAAGATTAATCCTTCTAGATAATATTACATCAAAAAGTCATTTTTGACGCTTATTGTTTCTAAATTGACTAGCCCTGATCTACGGGCGTTACAGATTCCCCGTCCTTCATCATGGTTGTTATCATGGAGCAGATGATTTCATACCTCTCTTGTCATGCACTTTGATGGTATCTTTCCATCATATCTTGGTGCATTTCATAAGGGTAGAAATCCTCATAAGACTTTTGGAGTTCCGCTGTCATCGTGGCCATCATGATGCAAGCCACTTTCGTAGCATCCCTTTCATGTGCCCGAAATTCAGCGATCTCCTGAGGAGTTGCAGTGGACTCATCAATCTCCTTAAGCTCCTTGTCAAGGACATATTCTTTGTCCTCGTAGCGGGTAATCATCCTGATGTTTCTGATCCACTCATTGAAGTTGGATCCATCAAAGGTGACTTTCCCACACAAGTTCATAAGGGTAAAGGAGCCATTAGGATTAGAGCCATAAGCATTGTTGAAAGACATCTGAAGAAAAGAGGACAAGATTAGTTTAGATATAGGAGAATCCTTAATAAAACACCCAAATGTAATATTAAGGCTAGGATCCAATCACAATATAATATAACTTAGAAGAGGTATGCCGTAATCTAAGCTATATCATATTTGAAAGGTAGGTGAATGACGATTCACCAATTTCCACCACGAAAACCGCAATATTTTAGTATTAGGTTTTTGAATGGTTCTTAGAAATTCCTAGATTCTTTGAGATTCAATGAACTTTTCAAAGGCATGTTTCAATCTCGAGTGTGCCCTCCAAGTTTTGTGACTGGGATACCGAGGATCACAAAACGAGGTGTGAAGTAACCATGCAAATCACTTGGTACCCTTAAAGTTTATCACTCAATCGATGTGCCGGTTAACCACACACGCTCCATCGATACTATAATAAACCCTAAGTCACCCTTTACCTACCTTGTTAAGTCCAAGTTAGTGTGCCGGTTAACCACACATGCTCCACCAACGACTTAATCAAAGTGTAAAGTGTAATTTCATGGAATAGCACCTTATTCACATTTTTCCTAAAGTAACTAAGATTGGGAATTTAATAAAACATTTAGTTACTTTATAATATTCATCATACTTTGAATGAGAATTAATAAGTCCTTGTCTTACCCGTTCGACTAACGACCCTCCACCGATCAAGCAAACGGTGGGTGAGAGTGGACACCCATTAAGTCACCATTTTATAGGCAACAACCTTATACCCACCTTATAGACCGGCTTCGTGAATGAGGCGTACTAGCGGTAAGACGACTTTGTTCTTATACATACATATATATATATATATATATATATATATATATATATATATAATTATTAAATCATAATAATATAAGTATAAGGGTTGAATTTTAACTTTTAAAATTCTAGGGGGTTGGAACTAAAGTTTTAACTTAACTTTACTTGTTCCAAAACTTGAGGGCAAGTTTTGTAAACTTTCAAAACTTTTCATTTCTTGTAACTTATGAGTTTAATAGAGTAATAAAATGAGGACTTTTCATTTTTCCTAACTCTTGTGTTCTTTTAATGGTTTTTAATCCACGAGACTTTTGGTTTTTCCATAACTTGAGGACAAGTTATGGACTCCATTAAAACACATTATGATCATGAATTAATCTACCACATAGGTTACAAATAATTCCTATGATCATCTAAACATCATAAGAACAAGAATATGAATATGAACACTTTCAAGAATCAAAGTCACATTTAATCTTTGTAATTTTGATAACTAGTTGTTGTAAATGAGTTAGAAAAGACATTACACCTTCTAAAACAAGTTTTCAAGTACCAAAACATTTTAGGGTAATGATTCTAATCCATTTCCAGCAACTCAAGTCGAAATTCTGCACTCTGTCGACCCTACTCGCCGAGTGCATAAACCTACTCGCCGAGTAGGTTGAAGATGCACATGAACTCGACGAGTCCTCCCCATGGACTCGCCGAGTCCATCGGTCAGACAACAGAATTTTCGACTTTCTTCAACTTTTAAGCACAAATAACAAACAAACAAGCCTAGGCTCTGATACCACTGATGGGTTTTGAGCATTCTAACACTTCCTAAGTATACATGCAACCCTAATAACCTTGGATCTATGTTTGTCTAATTATCATGCAAAGTTGAATTCCAAGGTTATATTCCTATCTAGCATACATGGGGAACAATTTTAACTTGAATCATAGATAGAATAACTTACCTTGTTGTTGCTTGTGTTCCTTGAAACCTTGTGAGCCTAGCACCCCAAGTGTGATGCCTCAAATGCTTCACACAACACCAAATGCTCTTGGAAAGACTCTTGAGATAACACACACTTCTCAAAATCGGCCAAGCCCTCTAGTTTCTTAGTGTCTAACTTGTGTAGCCAATTTTGTGGAGAATGGGACTCTTATATAGTGTTGACACATCTAGGGTTACACCATGTAAACCCTAATGTGTCATGACTCTTCATTTCCATGACCCATGGGTTTGTAACTCCCATGGAGCATCCATGGAGCATCCTATGGGTAGAACCCAACTTGATAATCCATGGAGCCTCTTAGCCCACTATACAAGATATGGATGATTTACATAATCAACCCATATATTTAATTAGTTATCCTTTGATCACTTAATTAATTCCAAATTAAGTCTTGATCAAACTAATCAAATAATATTATTAATATATTAGAACTTATAATATATTAATAATCTCCAAGTGTTATTCCTCTCATTTAGTCTAACCAATTGCATGGTGCCATGCAATCCAAATGGACCATGCCGGGTCGGGTCAAGTACAAGCCCGAAATAGTTATGGACTTAGACACCTTATCCAACAGTAACGTCATCACCACAAACTCATAGTGACCATAGCGAGTCCTAAAAGTTGTCTTCTGCACATCATTGTCTCTCACTCGCATCTGGTGATAACCCGATCGCAGGTCAATCTTGGAGAACCAGGATGCACCATGTAGCTGGTCAAACAAATCATCAATCCTCGAGAGGGGATAATGGTTCTACATCATTACCTTATTCAACTCCCGGTAGTCTATGCACATCCGATGTGACTCGTCCTTCTTCTTCACAAATAGGATCGGGGCTCCCTATAGCGAACTACTTGGCCTGATAAGCCCTTTGTCTAACAACTCTTGCAGCCGCATAGACAACTCCTGCATCTCAGGAGGAGCCAACCGATATGGTGCCTTGGCTACCGGAGCCGCGCCAGGGACTAGGTCAATCCTGAACTCAACCTGTCTCTACGTTGGTATTCCAGGAAAATCCTCTGGAAATACGTCCAGGTACTCTCGCACAATCGGCACATCATCCACTGTCACCTTACCCTTATCCAGGGTATCCATGACATAAACGACATAACCCACACAACCCTGCTGAAGGTAGCGCCTCGCTCTCGCTGCTGAATATAGGGTTGGTCTACCTTGCGGCCTCTCTCTCTGAAT
This sequence comes from Lactuca serriola, assembly GCF_051521515.1. Lineage (NCBI taxonomy): Eukaryota > Viridiplantae > Streptophyta > Magnoliopsida > Asterales > Asteraceae > Lactuca > Lactuca serriola. The sequence continues at coordinate 159,933,594 of NC_136413.1, read as the reverse complement.
CACTAACCCTCCCCCACTAAGAGTCCGAACTCTCACTAGCTGTTACTCGCAATTGATCACTGCTCCTTTGGGACTCAACTACCCACAATAACCTTATTCCCTCGTAGCGAATAGGAACTAAGTCCACAGAAAACTACTCATCAAACAACTACATTGTACATCCCCGATGAACCCTCTCAACCCGAACTGTCCTATTGTCTGCTATCTTTACATCTAGTGGACAATCCATCTCCCCTGGAACTCCTATGAATAACTTGTTGAGTGCAAGTGACACAAAAGGTCGGGTTGCTCCCGAATCAAACAATACCAGAGTAGATATGTTGTTCACAAGGAATGATCCTATAATAAAACATATAAACATCAGCAATAATCATCATAAATAAAGAGATACGGAGAAGATACATACTCTTGACCACATCGGGAGCTGCATGTGCCTCCTCTGTTGTCAACTAGAAGGCTCTGCTCTTCGCCACTTATATGAATTTAACTCCTTAATTTATTTATTTTGAAAGGGTAACTCGACGAGTAGGTAGCCTTAACTTGTCGAGTAGAGGGACAATTATACGCAGGGTTAAAGCTATCTACTCGACGAGTCAAGAGACCTCGAATCGGCGAGTAGATCGGCCAGAGTGAAACCTTGATTTCGGGGTTTTGCACCCTATTTAAGCTCCTTACCCCCATTGATGTGTGTGAAACAAACTAGTTTTAATCCTACTAACTTAGACACAAAATAAACACACGAAAGGCAGTGTACCTATCGATTAGTAATATAGTTCAAGCAAGTAGGGTATCGAACACAGGGAACGGTAAACAATTAAAATAAATGCTAATATTATCTAAATAAAACAAATAACAAAAAGGGGATTTTCTCTAGTTTTACAAGACTAGAAACTTAATTAGAATAACCAACACACAAATTAATTAACTAGCAACTAAAACAATTAATTACCAACTAAATTCAATAGTAAAGAGGACTTCTATTTAGGTACGACTCATTTGTTCCCATGGATGATTTTAATGTATCGGATTAATTCTTCATTGGCTACCGATTAAGATAATTAGGTTCACGTTCGCTATTCCTAATTCTTAGAAAACAAATTAACTCAAGCAATGGCCAGTTGTCTAAATTAACGGATTTCCTAGATTATTGATTCGGGTTAAGTAAGACTTGTAATGGTTAATTAAATTGACCCTTCAATTTACCTATTGCTGATGTTCATCAAACAATCTCACACATTAACTTACCTATCTTCTAGTTAATTCTAGTTTCACGTTCGTTATTCCTAGACATACAACTATGTGGTCACAATAAATCATATGAAATTAATAACTAAGAGATGTTCATACAACTTAATTACTGATTTATTAACAGAAGAATAGTTATTGTCAACACATAAGGTTCTTTAACAAGCTTAACTAAACATAATTACCAATTAAAATTAATCCTACGCAAATAATCAATCCATGTTCACAAAATTGTCTACCCTAACAGAAGAATAAGTTTTTAGCTCATGATTGCAGTAAACATAAACTCAAAAACGAAATCAAAGTATGTAAACATGATTCAAATCAAAAAGTAACTAAGAATAAACCAAAATTGTCTTGATTCTCTTCACAATTGAATGTAGGGTTGATTCTTCAGTTCCTCACGACCTAGCAGCACTTCCAATCGTTTCTCAGCCTCCTAGGGTTTCTCTCCATGCTATGATATCGATCTGAAAGTCCCTTTATATAGATTTTCACAAAACAGAGGCTACTCGGCGAGTCTAGTGATCTACTCGGCGAGTTCGTCACTTAAAACCCGTGTGCGGCAAGTCAGCGCGTCCAGAATCGCGAAACTTCTGACCAACTCGGCGAGTAATCGACCCTACTCGCCGAGTACGTTTCGAATCAGCATCTTCTCAAAACACAAAAGTCGTCCGAAATTGTGTCTACTTTTCAGAACATTTTGAATCTCATCAATCGGAGTTACGGTTCATGAGATATGGCCAAAACATTGACGAGGGGTCAAGCTGTCCAGCAACATCCTTCTTTCTTCAAAATCCAAGATCCAAGCCTCCAATCGCTAGTTCTGCTTCCTTTTCTATCCGAGCATGTAATTGTTGCTGAAAAATGAAATTATAAACTAATTAAGCACCTTTTGTTCATTAAATGAGTTAAAAACAACATAAAGTATTAAGATAATGCATGAATTTTATAACTAAATATGCCCATATCAAAATACCCCACACTTGACTTTTGCTTGCCCCCAAGAAAAACTGAATTTTAGCACACTAATATCACATAAAACAATCCCAATTGAACCCAACCATTATGCCAAGACCGCAACGCATGCATTTGTGTCTAAAAGATTTTATTTAAGGAACCCCCCATACTCTAAATACTTACAATCCTTATAAACATTCGCCCACTTTTTCCGAACAATGCTCATTTTATGCATCCCTCCGAATCCATCCTCAGAAAACCTCTTAACCTCAAGGTATTTTTGGTTGAGCAACCCAAGCATACATAATCTAGACAATTACAATTTATGATACCACATTGGAGCTCTTTGGAATTCTTCACTTCTTTGACATTTGATCTTTAATTTCTTTGAATTCACCACCTTATTGTTTGATTTTTGGTATCTTCAACTTTTTTAATTTCTTCGGAATTTTCGATCTTTTGATCTTCACTTTAACTTTGATGCTCCAAAAATTCTTCAACTTTTCTTGTAATTCTGTCTCTCTTTTTTTTAACATGTAACTCACTTTTTTTTTTCACTCAAAACCCTACATGCTTAAGCAGGGCCGCTCAACTTCAACCTTTATTGGTTAACGATAATAATTTTCCTGGATACATTTCTGGTACACGATGCTAAACATATTGCATCCTTCAAACTAAGCGAGGTCGTGTTTTTGTCCCATGATTTCACTAGAATAAGGAAGCCACAAATGCACTAGAACGTATATAGGCTCAACTAAACATTTGGGTCTTCATAAAATCATCAAACATAATACTAGCATGAACCCTAATTGCTTTTACCAAAAATTTCTAATTTAGCCCTAGCAATTTTATGCAAAATTTTAAAAATTATCTAGTGTAACCAACCAACCCCCTACCCCACACTTAATTTATGCAATGTCCCCATTGCATATTATGCATGATAAAGAACAATAAAATAAAGAGGGAATTGGAACAAACTCCCCTGGGATAGTAGTGGCGAGGTTGATATCTATTCTCTTCAGCTCCATCTTCAATTGACTTTAGACATGGGAACAATTCATCCATGTCTTGGGTGTCAAAATCTTGTGTGGTACAGTCTTTATAAAAGCTCCAAATATAAGAGAAAAACTATTGGAAATGCTCGGAGAATGATCTTCAAAGAATAGAACCAATGCCCATATCGAATGTCATCAAATCTTCAGCTCAAAAGTAAGAAGAATGAGTGACTCGTCGAGTAAGTATGTAGACTTGCCGAGTTGAAGCGTAAATGGCAGAAAAATCATGGATTTTCACATGGACTCGGCGAGTCCATAAGATGCACTCGGCGAGTAGACCGCTGTGTGACAAAAAGTTTATTCTGCCCAAGTCCGTTTCTGATGTATGGGGGTTATATAAAATAATAATTTCCCTCATTTTTCTTCAGCGAATAAACACTCTATAACCCTTCTATCAATTGGACTCATAGCTTGACTCAAAACTTCGTTTCCTCTCTCGCCTAGACTCGATTTCTCGCTTCGTCAGCCTTGACTCTAGCCTCTCGCATGCAATCCTTACACTCAACTGAAAATATCAAAGCAACACACAAGTAATAGAAAAAGGAAAACAAACATCAAAAATAAATTCCTAAATTACCCTAATAAACTAGAAGTTTAGAAAGAAAAAGAAAAGAAAACTCTAATGACGGGTTGCCTCCCGCAAGCGCTTCTTTTTGTGCGAGTCTTTAGCTGGACTCTCAACTTAATAAACTTCCAATGAACTCAAGGCCAATCCATCCGTTGCATTGAATATCTTCTTTGGTGGACCAATTTGTAAAATTTGGCTATTTGCTTCAAAAATTGGCCAAACGAGCTTCAATTCATATAACCCAAGAATCTTGATAAGGGTTGGAACCGGTTGGATACTAATCAAAAATGGATCGTGCTTCAGAACATTCTCCAAAGTTGGAGTCGTCACCCCATGCTTCGAAACACAAACCGGAAGAACAGGGGGCCACGTCGTGGTAATGGTCAAACCACAACTTGGTTCCTGCAATTCAGCTTGTTCTTGTTCTTCGTCCGACCTCTCTGCTAACAACCTTTCCAGCTCCTCCAAATCTCTTTCTGGATTAAATTCTTCATCTTGTAACTTTAGCTCTTGTGACTCAAATTGTTCTTGATCGTTAGACAAGATGTTATCTAACCATCTATCAAATTTCTTCAAATCTTCATCCGAGTCATAATCCTCATCTTCCTGCAGTACTTCCTCAAGAAAAGCATCAAAAGCATCGAGATTTGGAAAATACATAATAAATAAAAATAAAGATAAAAATTAAACTAAATAAAAAAATAATCAATAAAATAAAACCGATAACAATTAGCAAGTAAAATTAACTATTTGAACCGTTCCCCGGCAACGGTGCCAAAAACTTGATGTGTGTGAAACAAACTAGTTTTAATCCTACTAACTTAGACACAAAATAAACACACGAAAGGCAGTGTACCTATCGATTAGTAATATAGTTCAAGCAAGTAGGGTATCGAACACAGGGAACGGTAAACAATTAAAATAAATGCTAATATTATATAAATAAAACAAATAACAAAAAGGGGATTTTCTCTAGTTTTACAAGACTAGAAACTTAATTAGAATAACCAACACACAAATTAATTAACTAGCAACTAAAACAATTAATTACCAACTAAATTCAATAGTAAAGAGGACTTCTGTTTAGGTACGACTCATTTGTTCCCATGGATGATTTTAATGTATCGGATTAATTCTTCATTGGCTACCGATTAAGATAATTAGGTTCACGTTCGCTATTCCTAATTCTTAGAAAACAAATTAACTCAAGCAATGGCCAGTTGTCTAAATTAATGGATTTCCTAGATTATTGATTCGGGTTAAGTAAGACTTGTAATGGTTAATTAAATTGACCCTTCAATTTACCTATTGCTGATGTTCATCAAACAATCTCACACATTAACTTACCTATCTTCTAGTTAATTCTAGTTTCACGTTCGTTATTCCTAGACATACAACTATGTGGTCACAATAAATCATATGAAATTAATAACTAAGAGATGTTCATACAACTTAATTACTGATTTATTAACAGAAGAATAGTTATTGTCAACACATAAGGTTCTTTAACAAGCTTAACTAAACATAATTACCAATTAAAATTAATCCTACGCAAATAATCAATCCATGTTCACAAAATTGTCTACCCTAACAGAAGAATAAGTTTTTAGCTCATGATTGCAGTAAACATAAACTCAAAAACGAAATCAAAGTATGTAAACATGATTCAAATCAAAAAGAAACTAAGAATAAACCAAAATTGTCTTGATTCTCTTCACAATTGAATGTAGGGTTGATTCTTCAGTTCCTCACGACCTAGCAGCACTTCCAATCGTTTCTCAGCCTCCTAGGGTTTCTCTCCATGCTATGATATCGATCTGAAAGTCCCTTTATATAGATTTTCACAAAACAGAGGCTACTCGGCGAGTCTAGTGATCTACTCGGCGAGTTCGTCACTTAAAACCCGTGTGCGGCAAGTCAGCGCGTCCAGAATCGCGAAACTTCTGACCAACTCGGCGAGTAATCGACCCTACTCGCCGAGTACGTTTCGAATCAGCATCTTCTCAAAACACAAAAGTCGTCCGAAATTGTGTCTACTTTTCAGAACATTTTGAATCTCGTCAATCGGAGTTACGGTTCATGAGATATGGCCAAAACACTGACGAGGGGTCAAGCTGTCCAGCAACATCCTTCTTTCTTCAAAATCCAAGATCCAAGCCTCCAATCGCTAGTTCTGCTTCCTTTTCTATCCGAGCATGTAATTGTTGCTGAAAAATGAAATTATAAACTAATTAAGCACCTTTTGTTCATTAAATGAGATAAAAACAACATAAAGTATTAAGATAATGCATGAATTTTATAACTAAATATGCCCATATCAAAATACCCCACACTTGACTTTTGCTTGCCCCCAAGAAAAACTGAATTTTAGCACACTAATATCACATAAAACAATCCCAATTGAACCCAACCATTATGCCAAGACCGCAACCCATGCATTTGTGTCTAAAAGATTTTATTTAAGGAACCCCCATACTCTAAATACTTACAATCCTCATAAACATTCGCCCACTTTTTCCGAACAATGCTCATTTTATGCATCCCTCCGAATCCATCCTCAGAAAACCTCTTAACCTCAAGGTATTTTTGGTTGAGCAACCCAAGCATACATAATCTAGACAATTACAATTTATGATACCACATTGGAGCTCTTTGGAATTCTTCACTTCTTTGACATTTGATCTTTAATTTCTTTGAATTCACCACCTTATTGTTTGATTTTTGGTATCTTCAACTTTTTGAATTTCTTCGGACTTTTCGATCTTTTGATCTTCACTTTAACTTTGATGCTCCAAAAATTCTTCAACTTTTCTTGTAATTCTGTCTCTCTTTTTTTTAACATGTAACTCACTTTTTTTTTTCACTCAAAACCCTACATGCTTAAGCAGGACCGGTCAACTTCAACCTTTATTGGTTAACGATAATAATTTTCCTGGATACATTTCTGGTACACGATGCTAAACATATTGCATCCTTCAAACTAAGCGAGGTCGTGTTTTTGTCCCATGATTTCACTAGAATAAGGAAGCCACAAATGCACTAGAACGTATATAGGCTCAACTAAACATTTGGGTCTTCATAAAATCATCAAACATAATACTAGCATGAACCCTAATTGCTTTTACCAAAATTTTCTAATTTAGCCCTAGCAATTTTATGCAAAATTTTAAAAATTAACTAGTGTAACCAAACAACCCCCTACCCCACACTTAATTTATGCAATGTCCCCATTGCATATTATGCATGATAAAGAACAATAAAATAAAGAGGGAATTGGAACAAACTACCCTGGGATAGTAGTGGCGAGGTTGATATCTATTCTCTTCAGCTCCATCTTCAATTGACTTTAGACATGGGAACAATTCATCCATGTCTTGGGTGTCAAAATCTCGTGTGGTACAGTCTTTATAAAAGCTCCAAATATAAGAGAAAAACTATTGGAAATGCTCGGAAAATGATCTTCAAAGAATAGAACCAATGCCCATATCGAATGTCATCAAATCTTCAGCTCAAAAGTAATAAGAATGAGTGACTCGTCGAGTAAGTATGTAGACTTGCCGAGTTGAAGCGTAAATGGAAGAAGAATCATGGATTTTCACATGGACTCGACGAGTCCATAAGATGCACTCGGCGAGTAGACCGCTGTGTGACAAAAAGTTTATTCTGCCCAAGTCCGTTTCTGATGTATGGAGGTTATATAAAATAATAATTTCCCTCATTTTTCTTCAGCAAATAAACACTCTATAACCCTTCTATCAATTGGACTCATAGCTTGACTCAAAACTTCGTTTCCTCTCTCGCCTAGACTCGATTTCTCGCTTCGTCAGCCTTGACTCTAGCCTCTCGCATGCAATCCTTACACTCAACTGAAAATATCAAAGCAACACACAAGTAATAGAAAAAGGAAAACAAACATCAAAAATAAATTCCTAAATTACCCTAATAAACTAGAAGTTTAGAAAGAAAAAGAAAAGAAAACTCTAATGACGGGTTGCCTCCCGCAAGCGCTTCTTTTTGTGCGAGTCTTTAGCTGGACTCTCAACTTAATAAACTTCCAATGAACTCAAGGCCAATCCATCCGTTGCATTGAATATCTTCTTTGGTGGACCAATTTGTAAAATTTGGCTATTTGCTTCAAAAATTGGCCAAACGAGCTTCAATTCATATAACCCAAGAATCTTGATAAGGGTTGGAACCGGTTGGATACTAATAAAAAATGGATCGTGCTTCAGAACATTCTCCAAAGTTGGAGTCGTCACCCCATGCTTCGAAACACAAACCGGAAGAACAGGGGGCCACGTCGTGGTAATGGTCAAACCACAATTTGGTTCCTGCAATTCAGCTTGTTCTTGTTCTTCGTCCGACCTCTCTGCTAACAACCTTTCCAGCTCCTCCAAATCTCTTTCTGGATTAAATTCTTCATCTTGTAACTTTAGCTCTTGTGACTCAAATTGTTCTTGATCGTTAGACAAGATGTTATCTAACCATCTATCAAATTTCTTCAAATCTTCATCCGAGTCATAATCCTCATCTTCCTGCAGTACTTCCTCAAGAAAAGCATCAAAAGCATCGAGATTTGGAAAATACATAATAAATAAAAATAAAGATAAAAATTAAACTAAATAAAAAAATAATCAATAAAATAAAACCGATAACAATTAGCAAGTAAAATTAACTATTTGAACCGTTCCCCGGCAACGGCGCCAAAAACTTGATGTGTGTGAAACAAACTAGTTTTAATCCTACTAACTTAGACACAAAATAAACACACGAAAGGCAGTGTACCTATCGATTAGTAATATAGTTCAAGCAAGTAGGGTATCGAACACAGGGAACGGTAAACAATTAAAATAAATGCTAATATTATCTAAATAAAACAAATAACAAAAGGGGATTTTCTCTAGTTTTACAAGACTAGAAACTTAATTAGAATAACCAACACACAAATTAATTAACTAGCAACTAAAACAATTAATTACCAACTAAATTCAATAGTAAAGATGACTTCTGTTTAGGTACGACTCATTTGTTCCCATGGATGATTTTAATGTATCGGATTAATTCTTCATTGGCTACCGATTAAGATAATTAGGTTCACGTTCGCTATTCCTAATTCTTAGAAAACAAATTAACTCAAGCAATGGCCAGTTGTCTAAATTAATGGATTTCCTAGATTATTGATTCGGGTTAAGTAAGACTTGTAATGGTTAATTAAATTGACCCTTCAATTTACCTATTGCTGATGTTCATCAAACAATCTCACACATTAACTTACCTATCTTCTAGTTAATTCTAGTTTCACGTTCGTTATTCCTAGACATACAACTATGTGGTCACAATAAATCATATGAAATTAATAACTAAGAGATGTTCATACAACTTAATTACTGATTTATTAACAGAAGAATAGTTATTGTCAACACATAAGGTTCTTTAACAAGCTCAACTAAACATAATTACCAATTAAAATTAATCCTACGCAAATAATCAATCCATGTTCACAAAATTGTCTACCCTAACAGAAGAATAAGTTTTTAGCTCATGATTGCAGTAAACATAAACTCAAAAACGAAACCAAAGTATGTAAACATGATTCAAATCAAAAAGTAACTAAGAATAAACCAAAATTGTCTTGATTCTCTTCACAATTGAATGTAGGGTTGATTCTTCAGTTCCTCACGACCTAGCAGCACTTCCAATCGTTTCTCAGCCTCCTAGGGTTTCTCTCCATGCTATGATATCGATCTGAAAGTCCCTTTATATAGATTTTCACAAAACAGAGGCTACTCGGCGAGTCTAGTGATCTACTCGGCGAGTTCGTCACTTAAAACTCGTGTGCGGCAAGTCAGCGCGTCCAGAATCGCGAAACTTCTGACCAACTCGGCGAGTAATCGACCCTACTCGCCGAGTACGTTTCGAATCAGCATCTTCTCAAAACACAAAAGTCGTCCGAAATTGTGTCTACTTTTCAGAACATTTTGAATCTCGTCAATCGGAGTTACGGTTCATGAGATATGGCCAAAACACTGACGAGGGGTCAAGCTGTCCAGCAACATCCTTCTTTCTTCAAAATCCAAGATCCAAGCCTCCAATCGCTAGTTCTGCTTCCTTTTCTATCCGAGCATGTAATTGTTGCTGAAAAATGAAATTATAAACTAATTAAGCACCTTTTGTTCATTAAATGAGATAAAAACAACATAAAGTATTAAGATAATGAATGAATTTTATAACTAAATATGCCCATATCAAAATACCCCACACTTGTCTTTTGCTTGCCCCCAAGAAAAACTGAATTTTAGCACACTAATATCACATAAAACAATCCCAATTGAACCCAACCATTATGCCAAGACCGCAACGCATGCATTTGTGTCTAAAAGATTTTATTTAAGGAACCCCCCATACTCTAAATACTTACAATCCTCATAAACATTCGCCCACTTTTTCCGAACAATGCTCATTTTATGCATCCCTCCGAATCCATCCTCAGAAAACCTGTTAACCTCAAGGTATTTTTGGTTGAGCAACCCAAGCATACATAATCTAGACAATTACAATTTATGATACCACATTGGAGCTCTTTGGAATTCTTCACTTCTTTGACATTTGATCTTTAATTTCTTTGAATTCACCACCTTATTGTTTGATTTTTGGTATCTTCAACTTTTTGAATTTCTTCGGAATTTTCGATCTTTTGATCTTCACTTCAACTTTGATGCTCCAAAAATTCTTCAACTTTTCTTGTAATTCTGTCTCTCTTTTTTTTAACATGTAACTCACTTTTTTTTTCACTCAAAACCCTACATGCTTAAGCAGGACCGGTCAACTTCAACCTTTATTGGTTAACGATAATAATTTTCCTGGATACATTTCTGGTACACGATGCTAAACATATTGCATCCTTCAAACTAAGCGAGGTCGTGTTTTTGTCCCATGATTTCACTAGAATAAGGAAGCCACAAATGCACTAGAACGTATATAGGCTCAACTAAACATTTGGGTCTTCATAAAATCATCAAACATAATACTAGCATGAACCCTAATTGCTTTTACCAAAATTTTCTAATTTAGCCCTAGCAATTTTATGCAAAATTTTAAAAATTAACTAGTGTAACCAACCAACCCCCTACCCCACACTTAATTTATGCAATGTCCCCATTGCATATTATGCATGATAAAGAACAATAAAATAAAGAGGGAATTGGAACAAACTCCCCTGGGATAGTAGTGGCGAGGTTGATATCTATTCTCTTCAGCTCCATCTTCAGACATGGGAACAATTCATCAATGTCTTGGGTGTCAAAATCTTGTGTGGTACAGTCTTTATAAAAGCTCCAAATATAAGAGAAAAACTATTGGAAATGCTCGGAGAATGATCTTCAAAGAATAGAACCAATGCCCATATCGAATGTCATCAAATCTTCAGCTCAAAAGTAAGAAGAATGAGTGACTCGTCGAGTAAGTATGTAGACTTGCCGAGTTGAAGCATAAATGGCAGAAGAATCATGGATTTTCACATGGACTCGGCGAGTCCATAAGATGCACTCGGCGAGTAGACCGCTGTGTGACAAAAAGTTTATTCTGCCCAAGTCCGTTTATGATGTATGGGGGTTATATAAAATAATAATTTCCCTCATTTTTCTTCAGCGAATAAACACTCTATAACCCTTCTATGAATTGGACTCATAGCTTGACTCAAAACTTCGTTTCCTCTCTCGCCTAGACTCGATTTCTCGCTTCGTCAGCCTTGACTCTAGCCTCTCGCATGCAATCCTTACACTCAACTGAAAATATCAAAGCAACACACAAGTAATAGAAAAAGGAAAACAAACATCAAAAATAAATTCCTAAATTACCCTAATAAACTAGAAGTTTAGAAAGAAAAAGAAAAGAAAACTCTAATGACGGGTTGCCTCCCGCAAGCGCTTCTTTTTGTGCGAGTCTTTAGCTGGACTCTCAACTTAATAAACTTCCAATGAACTCAAGGCCAATCCATCCGTTGCATTGAATATCTTCTTTGGTGGACCAATTTGTAAAATTTGGCTATTTGCTTCAAAAATTGGCCAAACGAGCTTCAATTCATATAACCCAAGAATCTTGATAAGGGTTGGAACCGGTTGGATACTAATCAAAAATGGATCGTGCTTCAGAACATTCTCCAAAGTTGGAGTCGTCACCCCATGCTTCGAAACACAAACCGGAAGAACAGGGGGCCACGTCGTGGTAATGGTCAAACCACAATTTGGTTCCTGCAATTCAGCTTGTTCTTGTTCTTCGTCCGACCTCTCTGCTAACAACCTTTCCAGCTCCTCCAAATCTCTTTCTGGATTAAATTCTTCATCTTGTAACTTTAGCTCTTGTGACTCAAATTGTTCTTGATCGTTAGACAAGATGTTATCTAACCATCTATCAAATTTCTTCAAATCTTCATCCGAGTCATAATCCTCATCTTCCTGCAGTACTTCCTCAAGAAAAGCATCAAAAGCATCGAGATTTGGAAAATACATAATAAATAAAAATAAAGATAAAAATTAAACTAAATAAAAAAATAATCAATAAAATAAAACCGATAACAATTAGCAAGTAAAATTAACTATTTGAACCGTTCCCCGGCAACGGCGCCAAAAACTTGATGTGTGTGAAACAAACTAGTTTTAATCCTACTAACTTAGACACAAAATAAACACACGAAAGGCAGTGTACCTATCGATTAATAATATAGTTCAAGCAAGTAGGGTATCGAACACAGGGAACGGTAAACAATTAAAATAAATGCTGATATTATCTAAATAAAACAAATAACAAAAAGGGGATTTTCTCTAGTTTTACAAGACTAGAAACTTAATTAGAATAACCAACACACAAATTAATTAACTAGCAACTAAAACAATTAATTACCAACTAAATTCAATAGTAAAGAGGACTTCTGTTTAGGTACGACTCATTTGTTCCCATGGATGATTTTAATGTATCGGATTAATTCTTCATTGGCTACCGATTAAGATAATTAGGTTCACGTTCGCTATTCCTAATTCTTAGAAAACAAATTAACTCAAGCAATGGCCAGTTGTCTAAATTAATGGATTTCCTAGATTATTGATTCGGGTTAAGTAAGACTTGTAATGGTTAATTAAATTGACCCTTCAATTTACCTATTGCTGATGTTCATCAAACAATCTCACACATTAACTTACCTATCTTCTAGTTAATTCTAGTTTCACGTTCGTTATTCCTAGACATACAACTATGTGGTTGTGACATCCCCAAAATCTCGGCCAGAAAAGACCGATTTTCATTTATGCTTTTAAATATTTTCAGAGTAAATCCTTTTGATTTGAAAGAGTTGCGGAATTTGTTCCCAAAACAAAACATGATAAAATAATATTTATCAAAGCATTTCATCAAGAGATGCATTTCATTATATAATCAAAACTCGGGATGTCATGTTCCGATACAGGCCATAAAGCATAAACGATAAACATTACAAGTCATTCAACAAATATATACATATACAGACTTGTAAACAAAACAACAAGATGATCCATCCATCTTACGCCCTTGTGCCACTTCCTGTAATACAAATAAAACTGAGTGGGTCAGGCTTGGGAGCCTGGTGAGCATATAGGGTTTTCAACCCACAATAAATAAGTTATATTTAATTTCACCAACCAATCACTATCCCGATTACCCATTCCCGTTATCCTCACTTTACGTCCCTAAAACAACTATCTCAAGGGACCTAATCTAGGATTTTCATCGGGACGGACATCACTGAGAAGGGGTTTCCTCAACAATAGATATCCTAAAGGCAACCATGAGGGGGATAGAGTACACCGGTGAACACATCGTTCACAACACCTACAGGTTATGAACCTGCTAGCGTTCCACTGGACTGTCTAGAAAGAGTCCGTGGTCGTTATCCATACTCCGCTGAATAACTAGATCAACAACAACAACAACATCGAGGCCTCTCATCTGTTTATTACACACCAACTATCTACCCATGTTCTACCCAACATATTAGTAGATAAAAATATACATTTGTATACATAGTTTAAAGAAAACCTGTATAGCATGCTTGAATCAACACATATATCACATAACAGATGAGGCACACACACACATAACACATATCTCATAAAGAAATAAGCAGATCTATAAGATAGAAGAGAGTGAATACTCATTCACACATAACACAACCAAATATATACACATAGCACGTATTTTTATATAAAATACTTCGTATTATTGTATTAGAAGAAATAACTACACACTCACTTGATCAGAAGATGATCGGACAGCACTACGGCTTATAGAAGTAGTATTCCTCAGCAGATCTGGAAGATCTCCTCGAAAATCGAACTTCTCGCGGGCAGAGCTTCGACTCGGGAACCGCGCTTCTCGGGATCTTCGGGATCTCGGGACTTGCTTCGGGTCTCGGGGATATTACCGGGGCTTCGGGGTACTTCTGGCACGCAAAACGATGTAAAACGGGAGAGAGAAGAGAGAAAATAGCAACCATAAACGGCTGGCCCTTCAAATCTATTTATAGGGCAAATTTGGCCCTTGCCACGTCGTGGCAACCTTGTTCCACGTCGTGGGCTTGGTCGTCATTGCATGCGTCATCCCAAGTTGCATCTGGGGGCCTTCCGGAGGTGACAGGACACTTGCCACGTCGTGGCAACCTTGTTCCACGTCGTGGCATCTGACAGTTTTGGGGTTTCGCGCCCCGAACTTCAGAAATTCATAACTTTCGCATACGAACTCCGTTTTCGACGTTCTTTATATCGCCGCGAAGGTGAGATTATGCTCTACAACTCTCGTTTAGACTCCATTGGCTAATTTTGACTTTATTTATAATATATTATAAGTATATTACTTATATATTATCTTTAGTAGGCCGGGACAGGAAAACTCCGTTCGAAATTCATAACTCCTTCATCTGAACTCCGATTCCGTCTGTCTTTCCGTCGTTGCACTACTATCGATGAGATCTTCAATTCTCATTTAGATCACTAAGGATAGATATCTATCTACCTTAAATTCACTATTTACGTCGCGCTGGGTCGTGCCGGTTCTGTCGCGAAACTTCGACAGGTCATAACTTCTTCGTTATAACTCGGATTTCGGCATTCCTTATATATTCGGAAACCTCATTTCGACCACTACAACTTTATGTAAAGATATCAGACTTATCTCATACTTTACTTTTGACGCTTATTTTTATTCTTAATTAATCAAACCACATAATTAAGCAATTAGGCACAAAACACATAATACTCAAATAATATACTTCTATTATTTCAAAACGGGTTACAAAGGTTAACCTAGACTATTATATTGCTAAATATGGCAAGCCCGGAAACACAGGCGTTACAATTCTCTCCACCTTAGAATGATTCCGTCCCCGGAATCACACATCAACAAACAAATGCGGATAGCGACCCATCATGTCACTCTCCGTCTCCCAGGTGAGATTCGGCCCATTCGTGTGTTTCCATCGGACAAGCACTAACCCAACCATCTTGCGTCGCAATTTCTTAGTCTTTCGGTCAACAATTGCCTCTGGTTCTTCAATCAACCTTTTGTTCTCATCAATTCTCAATTCAGAAATTGGAATTATGTCGGGAACTTCTCCCGTGAACTTCCTCAAATAACACACATGAAAAGTGTTATGAATTCCATTCAGTTCTTCGGGTAATTCGAGCTTGTAAGCTTGGTTCCCAATCCTCTGAAGAACTTTAAACGGTCCAATAAACCTTGGACTTAACTTTCCCCTTTTACCAAATCTTATTAGTCCCTTCCACGGCGAGACTTTAAGCAAAACCGAATCTCCAACTTCAAAAGTTATCGGTCTCCGCTTCTTGTCAGCATAGCTCTTTTGACGATCCTGAGCCGCTAACATTCTTTCCCTAATTATTTTCAACTTTTCAGCAGTTTGATGAACCAACTCCGGTCCCATAAACTGCTTTTCCCCAGCCTCAAGCCAACAAGACGGCGTACGACACTTCTGTCCATACAAAGCTTGGTAAGGTGCCATCTTAATGCTCGAGTGGAAACTATTATTATAGGAAAATTCTACCAACGGTAAATGTTCATCCCAATTACCTAGGAATTCCAAGGTACATGCTCTCAGCATATCTTCAAGTGTTTGTATCGTTCGTTCGCTCTGACCATCAGTCTGCGGATGGTAAGCTGTACTTAAACACAACTTGGTACCCAATTCCTCTTGTAGACTTTTCCAAAACCTCGATGTGAAACGGCTATCACGATCCGACACAATCGTTAACGGAACACCGTGAAGCCTCACAATTTCCTTCACGTAAGAATTCGCAAGCTTCTCCATAGACGATTTCTCCCTGGCCGCTATGAAATGCGCACTCTTAGTGAATCGATCAACGACCACCCAAATCATGTCGTGACCATTCTTTGTTCTGGGCAGTTTAGTGACAAAATCCATAGCAATGTCTTCCCACTTACCCATCGGCACAGGCAAAGGTTCTAAACTCCCGTACGGTTTCTGATGTTGTGTCTTGACTCTTGCACAAGTCACACACTCGGCCACATACTTTGCAACATCAAGCTTCATCGTCGGCCACCAGTAGTAGGGTTTCAGGTCCCTATACATTTTAGTGCTACCCGGATGAATCGAGTACATGGTCTTGTGAGCTTCTTCCATCAGAAGATCTCTGACTCCTCCTGTCTTAGGTATCCAAATCCGATCTTGGAACACCTTCAGTCCATGACTGTTTACACCGAACACCAACGTTTTGCCCAAACGTTCCTCCTTTCTGTCATTCTTCTCAGAAGCTTCGCTCTGAGCTTTCTTTATACTTTCCAAAATAGTTGAGACAACTTCAATTCTCAACGCTCTTGGCCTTTTCCTTTCGGGATTGACTTTCCGACTGAGAGCATCAGCAACAACATTAGCTTTACCGGGGTGGTAAAGTATCTCGCAGTCATAGTCTTTAAGTAATTCTAGCCAGCGTCGTTGCCTCATATTCAATTCTTTCTGATTAAAGAGGTATTGGAGACTCTTATGATCAGTGAAAAGTTTGCACTTCGTGCCATAGAGGTAATGCCTCCATATTTTCAGAGCGAAAACTACCGCTGCCAACTCCAAATCATGAGTCGGGTAGTTCTTTTCATGCTCTTTCAGCTGTCGAGACGCATATGCTATCACCTTTTCTCTTTGGGTCAAAACACAACCCAATCCAACCCCAGACGCATCGCTATAGACAGCGAAGTCTTCAACTCCATCGGGTAGAGAAAGTATCGGTGCCTCGCATAGCTTCTCCTTTAGCTTCTCAAATGCTTCCTTATGCTTCTCACCCCAAGCATAAGTAGCTCCTTTGTGGGTCAAAGCTGACAATGGACTAGCGATCGAAGAAAAGCCTTGGATAAACCTTCGGTAATATCCAGCTAATCCTAAAAAGCTTCGAATCTCCGTGGGACTTTTCGGTTGTTCCCACTTCGTCACAGCTTCGATCTTTGCTGGATCAACCATTATCCCTTCTTGGTTGACCACGTGACCCAAGAATTGGACTTCACGAATCCAAAAATCACATTTGGAGAACTTAGCATACAGCTTCTCCTTCTTCAAGACTTCTAACACTTCTCGCAAGTGTCTGCCATGCTCCTCCTGGCTTTTCGAGTAAATCAGAATGTCGTCTATGAACACTATCACGGATTTATCAAGGAACGGGTTACAAACCCTATTCATCAAATCCATGAACGCTGCTGGAGCATTGGTTAGTCCAAACGACATAACCAAGAACTCGTAGTGTCCATATCTAGTTCTGAATGCAGTCTTCTCGATATCTTGCTCTCTTACTTTTAGCTGATAATATCCTGACCTTAGATCGATCTTCGAGAAATAGCTCGAACCTTGCAATTGATCAAACAGGTCATCAATCCTCGGCAACGGATATCTATTCTTTATTGTTGCCTTGTTCAGCTCTCTGTAATCAATGCACATTCTCATACTTCCATCTTTCTTCTTTACAAATAACACCGGAGCTCCCCAGGGCGATGAACTAGGTCTAATGAAACCGTTGTCCAATAACTCCTGAAGTTGCATCATTAGCTCCTTCATCTCCGTCGGTGCTAATCGATAAGGTGCTTTTGCAATTGGCGTCGTTCCTGGCAACAAGTCAATACGGAATTCCACTTGTCGATCAGGCGGTAATCCAGGAAGATCTTCGGGAAATACTTCCGGATAATCACACACAACTGGAATATTCTGCATCACCTTCTTTTCCTTCTTAGCATCAATCACGAATGCTAAATACGATGTACACCCCTTGGTCAAACATTTTCTGGCTTTCATCAATGAAATGATTCCAGAATTCACTCTGCGTTTATCTCCATACACCATAAACGAATCTTTCCCAGGCGGGTTTACTTTCACTATTTTCTTCTTGCATAAAATTTCGGCATCATTGGCGCTAAGCCAATCCATTCCCAAAACGATGTCAAAACCGTTAAGTTCGATAGGCAATAATTCCTCGTGGAACTTATTCCCATTCAGATCAATTAAGATGTTTTTCATGCGATAGCTAACAGGTACAAACTTGCCACTAGCAACTTCGACTAATAAAGCATTATCTAGTCTAACAACAGGCAAAGCTAGCTTTCTACCAAATTCATGCGATATAAAGGAGTAGTTGGCTCCAGAATCAAATAAAATTTGGGCAGGCAATTCGTTAACGAGAAAGGTACCTGAAGCGACATCAGCTTCATCTTTAGCAGCTTCCAGTGTCATCTGGAATGCTCTCGCCTTTGGCTTTGGCGGAATGTTGGGTCTAGCTGCCTCCTTCTTCTTCGGGCAGTCTCTCGACATATGACCCTCCTTACCACAACCATAGCAAACTTTCTTTGTGAGGGTACACTCATTGGCATAGTGCCCTGGCTTTCCACACTTGTAGCATGTGTTCGCCACCTCACATCTTCCATGATGCTTCTTCTTACATTTGTCGCACCATTTCGCTTCACCTCCACCTCCCCTCGAACCAGACTTCGAGAACTTGATTTTCTTGTTGGACCCTGAAGTTCCATCGAACTTCCTCTTTTCACCAACATCTATTCTTTCCAGACCCTTTTCCTTCTGCTGGGCCTCCACATTCTTAGCTGCACGAACAGCCGTTTTTAGAGTGGTTGCCATTTTGACTGTCGGACCAAAGTCAGCAGGCAGTCCATTAGCAAACCTCTCAATCTTGGAGAGTTCCGTCGGCACTAGGTACGGAAACAACTTCATCTTCTCAGTAAATGCAGTAGCATAGTCATCTATGCTCATCTTCCCCTTCTTTAAGTTTTGAAACTCATTGTTCAGATCAATCAGATCTATCTCCGAACAATACTGCACCCTTAACTGTTCCAAGAACTCCTCCCATGACATTTTCAGAGCTTCTCCTCGTGGCATAGTATCTGCCAACAACTTCCACCAACTCAAGACCCCAGTCTTCAGTTGTCTAACCGCAAATACGGTCTTCTGTTTGTTGCTACAATCGCAACTTTCAAATACCATCTCCATTTCGGAGATCCAATCCATTATTTCAACAGGCTTTGGGCTCCCAGAAAGACTTGGCGGTTTGGCGCCCAAGAAATTCTTGTACATACGCCCATCCTTGTTGTTTCTCCTTTCCGGATCGTTCCTTCGTTCCTCTTGAGTCCTAACTTGACTCACCATGCGACTATTGTTCCCTTCCTCCGATTGCTCGGGAATCAATTCCGGTTCCTCAATAGGTATGACAGGTTCATCCCTATTATTATGCAACATTTGTCGCATCTCCTCCCTTTGTTCGGCTAGCATAGCCCGAATCATGGCTTGCACCGCAGCCATTGTTATTGGTTCTGGTGCTGCTGCTACAACAGGTATTTGTTCAATCACTGGCGGTTGATTCCTGTTTTCATCTGCGTTTCCAACGCCACTCCTTGTTCTCACCATTTTGATCTACACACCGAATAATTTCACCTTATTACTCCAAACGATTACATGCTAGTTCTAATATCGTATACATACGCTTAGAATCCTAAACACATAAACCTTCAGATCCGGTTGGCAACAAACCGTAGATCCGAACAAATAATATCATATATGGCAACATATATCATTTAGCACATAAAAGTATTTTAGGCAACTTTCCTAAAATAAACTAGTGCTCGTGTCTAAAATCCAACAGACACACATCTCATCATTACATTTAGCATTCTAAGTTTAAGTCTAGAAATCCTACAAATCCCTAGTTCGCTTAAACTAATGCTCTGATACCAACTGTGACATCCCCAAAATCTCGGCCAGAAAAGACCGATTTTCATTTATGCTTTTAAATATTTTCAGAGTAAATCCTTTTGATTTGAAAGAGTTGCGGAATTTGTTCCCAAAACAAAACATGATAAAATAATATTTATCAAAGCATTTCATCAAGAGATGCATTTCATTATATAATCAAAACTCGGGATGTCATGTTCCGATACAGGCCATAAAGCATAAACGATAAACATTACAAGTCATTCAACAAATATATACATATACAGACTTGTAAACAAAACAACAAGATGATCCATCCATCTTACGCCCTTGTGCCACTTCCTGTAATACAAATAAAACTGAGTGGGTCAGGCTTGGGAGCCTGGTGAGCATATAGGGTTTTCAACCTACAATAAATAAGTTATATTTAATTTCACCAACCAATCACTATCCCGATTACCCATTCCCGTTATCCTCACTTTACGTCCCTAAAACAACTATCTCAAGGGACCTAATCTAGGATTTTCATCGGGACGGACATCACTGAGAAGGGGTTTCCTCAACAATAGATATCCTAAAGGCAACCATGAGGGGGATAGAGTACACCGGTGAACACATCGTTCACAACACCTACAGGTTATGAACCTGCTAGCGTTCCACTGGACTGTCTAGAAAGAGTCCGTGGTCGTTATCCATACTCCGCTGAATAACTAGATCAACAACAACAACAACATCGAGGCCTCTCATCTGTTTATTACACACCAACTATCTACCCATGTTCTACCCAACATATTAGTAGATAAAAATATACATTTGTATACATAGTTTAAAGAAAACCTGTATAGCATGCTTGAATCAACACATATATCACATAACAGATGAGGCACACACACACATAACACATATCTCATAAAGAAATAAGCAGATCTATAAGATAGAAGAGAGTGAATACTCATTCACACATAACACAACCAAATATATACACATAGCACGTATTTTTATATAAAATACTTCGTATTATTGTATTAGAAGAAATAACTACACACTCACTTGATCAGAAGATGATCGGACAGCACTACGGCTTATAGAAGTAGTATTCCTCAGCAGATCTGGAAGATCTCCTCGAAAATCGAACTTCTCGCGGGCAGAGCTTCGACTCGGGAACCGCGCTTCTCGGGATCTTCGGGATCTCGGGACTTGCTTCGGGTCTCGGGGATATTACCGGGGCTTCGGTGTACTTCTGGCACGCAAAACGATGTAAAACGGGAGAGAGAAGAGAGAAAATAGCAACCATAAACGGCTGGCCCTTCAAATCTATTTATAGGGCAAATTTGGCCCTTGCCACGTCGTGGCAACCTTGTTCCACGTCGTGGGCTTGGTCGTCATTGCATGCGTCATCCCAAGTTGCATCTGGGGGCCTTCCGGAGGTGACAGGACACTTGCCACGTCGTGGCAACCTTGTTCCACGTCGTGGCATCTGACAGTTTTGGGGTTTCGCGCCCCGAACTTCAGAAATTCATAACTTTCGCATACGAACTCCGTTTTCGACGTTCTTTATATCGCCGCGAAGGTGAGATTATGCTCTACAACTCTCGTTTAGACTCCATTGGCTAATTTTGACTTTATTTATAATATATTATAAGTATATTACTTATATATTATCTTTAGTAGGCCGGGACAGGAAAACTCCGTTCGAAATTCATAACTCCTTCATCTGAACTCCGATTCCGTCTGTCTTTCCGTCGTTGCACTACTATCGATGAGATCTTCAATTCTCATTTAGATCACTAAGGATAGATATCTATCTACCTTAAATTCACTATTTACGTCGCGCTGGGTCGTGCCGGTTCTGTCGCGAAACTTCGACAGGTCATAACTTCTTCGTTATAACTCGGATTTCGGCATTCCTTATATATTCGGAAACCTCATTTCGACCACTACAACTTTATGTAAAGATATCAGACTTATCTCATACTTTACTTTTGACGCTTATTTTTATTCTTAATTAATCAAACCACATAATTAAGCAATTAGGCACAAAACACATAATACTCAAATAATATACTTCTATTATTTCAAAACGGGTTACAAAGGTTAACCTAGACTATTATATTGCTAAATATGGCAAGCCCGGAAACACAGGCGTTACAGTGGTCACAATAAATCATATGAAATTAATAACTAAGAGATGTTCATACAACTTAATTACTGATTTATTAACAGAAGAATAGTTATTGTCAACACATAAGGTTCTTTAACAAGCTTAATTAAACATAATTACCAATTAAAATTAATCCTACTCAAATAATCAATCCATGTTCACAAAATTGTCTACCCTAACAGAAGAATAAGTTTTTAGCTCATGATTGCAGTAAACATAAACTCAAAAACGAAATCAAAGTATGTAAACATGATTCAAATCAAAAAGTTACTAAGAATAAACCAAAATTGTCTTGATTCTCTTTACAATTGAATGTAGGGTTGATTCTTCAGTTCCTCACGACCTAGCAGCACTTCCAATCGTTTCTCAGCCTCCTAGGGTTTCTCTCCATGCTATGATATCGATCTGAAAGTCCCTTTATGTAGATTTTCACAAAACAGAGGCTACTAGGCGAGTCTAGTGATCTACTCGGCGAGTCCGTCACTTAAAACCCGTGTGCGGCAAGTCAGCGCGTCCAGAATCGCGAAACTTCTGACCAACTCGGCGAGTAATCGACCCTACTCGCCGAGTACGTTTCGAATCAGCATCTTCTCAAAACACAAAAGTCGTCCGAAATTGTGTCTACTTTTCAGAACATATTGAATGTCGTCAATCGGAGTTGCGGTTCATGAGATATGGCCAAAACACTGACAAGGGGTCAAGCTGTCCAGCAACATCCTTCTTTCTTCAAAATCCAAGATCCAAGCCTCCAATCGCTAGTTCCGCTTCCTTTTCTATCCGAGCATGTAATTGTTGCTGAAAAATGAAATTATAAACTAATTAAGAACCTTTTGTTCATTAAATGAGATAAAAACAACATAAAGTATTAAGATAATGCATGAATTTTATAACTAAATATGCCCATATCAAAATACCCCACACTTGACTTTTACTTGCCCCCAAGAAAAACTGAATTTTAGCACACTAATATCACATAAAACAATCCCAATTGAACCCAGCCATTATGCCAAGACCGCAACGCATGCATTTGTGTCTAAAAGATTTCCTAAGGAACCCCCCATACTCTAAATACTTACAATCCTCATAAACATTCGCCCACTTTTTCCGAACAATGCTCATTTTATGCATCCCTCCGAATCCATCCTCAGAAAACCTCTTAACCTCAAGGTATTTTTGGTTGAGCAACCCAAGCATACATAATCTAGACAATTACAATTTATGATACCACATTGGAGCTCTTTGGAATTCTTCACTTCTTTGACATTTGATCTTTAATTTCTTTGAATTCACCACCTTATTGTTTGATTTTTGGTATCTTCAACTTTTTGAATTTCTTCGGACTTTTCAATCTTTTGATCTTCACTTTAACTTTGATGCTCCAAAAATTCTTCAACTTTTCTTGTAATTCTGTCTCTCTTTTTTTTAACATGTAACTCACTTTTTTTTTTTCACTCAAAACCCTACATGCTTAAGCAGGACCGGTCAACTTCAACCTTTATTGGTTAACGATAATAATTTTCCTGGATACATTTCTGGTACACGATGCTAAACATATTGCATCCTTCAAACTAAGCGAGGTCGTGTTTTTGTCCCATGATTTCACTAGAATAAGGAAGCCACAAATGCACTAGAACGTATATAGGCTCAACTAAACATTTGGGTCTTCATAAAATCATCAAACATAATACTAGCATGAACCCTAATTGCTTTTACCAAAATTTTCTAATTTAGCCCTAGCAATTTTATGCAAAATTTTAAAAATTAACTAGTGTAACCAACCAACCCCCTACCCCACACTTAATTTATGCAATGTCCCCATTGCATATTATGCATGATAAAGAACAATAAAATAAAGAGGGAATTGGAACAAACTCCCCTGGGATAGTAGTGGCGAGGTTGATATCTATTCTCTTCAGCTCCATCTTCAGACATGGGAACAATTCATCCATGTCTTGGGTGTCAAAATCTTGTGTGGTACAGTCTTTATAAAAGCTCCAAATATAAGAGAAAAACTATTGGAAATGCTCGGAGAATGATCTTCAAAGAATAGAACCAATGCCCATATCGAATGTCATCAAATCTTCAGCTCAAAAGTAAGAAGAATGAGTGACTCGTCGAGTAAGTATGTAGACTTGCCGAGTTGAAGCATAAATGACAGAAGAATCATGGATTTTCACATGGACTCGGCGAGTCCATAAGATGCACTCGGCGAGTAGACCGCTGTGTGACAAAAAGTTTATTCTGCCCAAGTCCGTTTCTGATGTATGGGGGTTATATAAAATAATAATTTCCCTCATTTTTCTTCAGCGAATAAACACTCTATAACCCTTCTATGAATTGGACTCATAGCTTGACTCAAAACTTCGTTTCCTCTCTCGCCTAGACTCGATTTCTCGCTTCGTCAGCCTTGACTCTAGCCTCTCGCATGCAATCCTTACACTCAACTGAAAATATCAAAGCAACACACAAGTAATAGAAAAAGGAAAACAAACATCAAAAATAAATTCCTAAATTACCCTAATAAACTAGAAGTTTAGAAAGAAAAAGAAAAGAAAACTCTAATGACGGGTTGCCTCCCGCAAGCGCTTCTTTTTGTGCGAGTCTTTAGCTGGACTCTCAACTTAATAAACTTCCAATGAACTCAAGGCCAATCCATCCGTTGCATTGAATATCTTCTTTGGTGGACCAATTTGTAAAATTTGGCTATTTGCTTCAAAAATTGGCCAAACGAGCTTCAATTCATATAACCCAAGAATCTTGATAAGGGTTGGAATCGGTTGGATACTAATCAAAAATGGATCGTGCTTCAGAACATTCTCCAAAGTTGGAGTCGTCACCCCATGCTTCAAAACACAAACCGGAAGAACAGGGGGCCACGTCGTGGTAATGGTCAAACCACAATTTGGTTCCTGCAATTCAGCTTGTTCTTGTTCTTCGTCCGACCTCTCTGCTAACAACCTTTCCAGCTCCTCCAAATCTCTTTCTGGATTAAATTCTTCATCTTGTAACTTTAGCTCTTGTGACTCAAATTGTTCTTGATCGTTAGACAAGATGTTATCTAACCATCTATCAAATTTCTTCAAATCTTCATCCGAGTCATAATCCTCATCTTCCTGCAGTACTTCCTCAAGAAAAGCATCAAAAGCATCGAGATTTGGAAAATACATAATAAATAAAAATAAAGATAAAAATTAAACTAAATAAAAAAATAATCAATAAAATAAAACCGATAACAATTAGCAAGTAAAATTAACTATTTGAACCGTTCCCCGGCAACGGCGCCAAAAACTTGATGTGTGTGAAACAAACTAGTTTTAATCCTACTAACTTAGACACAAAATAAACACACGAAAGGCAGTGTACCTATCGATTAGTAATATAGTTCAAGCAAGTAGGGTATCGAACACAGGGAACGGTAAACAATTAAAATAAATGCTAATATTATCTAAATAAAACAAATAACAAAAAGGGGATTTTCTCTAGTTTTACAAGACTAGAAACTTAATTAGAATAACCAACACACAAATTAATTAACTAGCAACTAAAACAATTAATTACCAACTAAATTCAATAGTAAAGAGGACTTCTGTTTAGGTACGACTCATTTGTTCCCATGGATGATTTTAATGTATCGGATTAATTCTTCATTGGCTACCGATTAAGATAATTAGGTTCACGTTCGCTATTCCTAATTCTTAGAAAACAAATTAACTCAAGCAATGGCCAGTTGTCTAAATTAATGGATTTCCTAGATTATTGATTCGGGTTAAGTAAGACTTGTAATGGTTAATTAAATTGACCCTTCAATTTACCTATTGCTGATGTTCATCAAACAATCTCACACATTAACTTACCTATCTTCTAGTTAATTCTAGTTTCACGTTCGTTATTCCTAGACATATAACTATGTGGTCACAATAAATCATATGAAATTAATAACTAAGAGATGTTCATACAACTTAATTACTGATTTATTAACAGAAGAATAGTTATTGTCAACACATAAGGTTCTTTAACAAGCTTAATTAAACATAATTACCAATTAAAATTAATCCTACTCAAATAATCAATCCATGTTCACAAAATTGTCTACCCTAACAGAAGAATAAGTTTTTAGCTCATGATTGCAGTAAACATAAACTCAAAAACGAAACCAAAGTATGTAAACATGATTCAAATCAAAAAGTAACTAAGAATAAACCAAAATTGTCTTGATTCTCTTCACAATTGAATGTAGGGTTGATTCTTCAGTTCCTCACGACCTAGCAGCACTTCCAATCGTTTCTCAGCCTCCTAGGGTTTCTCTCCATGCTATGATATCGATCTGAAAGTCCCTTTATATAGATTTTCACAAAACAGAGGCTACTCGGCGAGTCTAGTGATCTACTCGGCGAGTCCGTCACTTAAAACCCGTGTGCGGCAAGTCAGCGCGTCCAGAGTCGCGAAACTTCTGACCAACTCGGCGAGTAATCGACCCTACTCGCCGAGTACGTTTCGAATCAGCATCTTCTCAAAACACAAAAGTCGTCCGAAATTGTGTCTACCTTTCAGAACATTTTGAATCTCGTCAATCGGAGTTACGGTTCATGAGATATGGCCAAAACACTGACGAGGGGTCAAGCTGTCCAGCAACATCCTTCTTTCTTCAAAATCCAAGATCCAAGCCTCCAATCGCTAGTTCTGCTTCCTTTTCTATCCGAGCATGTAATTGTTGCTGAAAAATGAAATTATAAACTAATTAAGCACCTTTTGTTCATTAAATGAGATAAAAACAACATAAAGTATTAAGATAATGCATGAATTTTATAACTAAATATGCCCATATCAAAATACCCCACACTTGACTTTTGCTTGCCCCCAAGAAAAACTGAATTTTAGCACACTAATATCACATAAAACAATCCCAATTGAACCCAACCATTATGCCAAGACCGCAACGCATGCATTTGTGTCTAAAAGATTTTATTTAAGGAACCCCCCATACTCTAAATACTTACAATCCTCATAAACATTCGCCCACTTTTTCCGAACAATGCTCATTTTATGCATCCCTCCGAATCCATCCTCAGAAAACCTGTTAACCTCAAGGTATTTTTGGTTGAGCAACCCAAGCATACATAATCTAGACAATTACAATTTATGATACCACATTGGAGCTCTTTGGAATTCTTCACTTCTTTGACATTTGATCTTTAATTTCTTTGAATTCACCACCTTATTGTTTGATTTTGGGTATCTTCAACTTTTTGAATTTCTTCGGAATTTTCGATCTTTTGATCTTCACTTTAACTTTGATGCTCCAAAAATTCTTCAACTTTTCTTGTAATTCTGTCTCTCTTTTTTTTAACATGTAACTCACTTTTTTTTTCACTCAAAACCCTACATGCTTAAGCAGGACCGGTCAACTTCAACCTTTATTGGTTAACGATAATAATTTTCCTGGATACATTTCTGGTACACGATGCTAAACATATTGCATCTTTCAAACTAAGCGAGGTCGTGTTTTTGTCCCATGATTTCACTAGAATAAGGAAGCCACAAATGCACTAGAACGTATATAGGCTCAACTAAACATTTGGGTCTTCATAAAATCATCAAACATAATACTAGCATGAACCCTAATTGCTTTTACCAAAATTTTCTAATTTAGCCCTAGCAATTTTATGCAAAATTTTAAAAATTAACTAGTGTAACCAACCAACCCCCTACCCTACACTTAATTTATGCAATGTACCCATTGCATATTATGCATGATAAAGAACAATAAAATAAAGAGGGAATTGGAACAAACTCCCCTGGGATAGTAGTGGCGAGGTTGATATCTATTCTCTTCAGCTCCATCTTCAGACATGGGAACAATTCATCCATGTCTTGGGTGTCAAAATCTTGTGTGGTACAGTCTTTATAAAAGCTCCAAATATAAGAGAAAAACTATTGGAAATGCTCGGAGAATGATCTTCAAAGAATAGAACCAATGCCCATATCGAATGTCATCAAATCTTCAGCTCAAAAGTAAGAAGAATGAGTGACTCGTCGAGTAAGTATGTAGACTTGCCGAGTTGAAGCATAAATGACAGAAGAATCATGGATTTTCACATGGACTCGGCGAGTCCATAAGATGCACTCGGCGAGTAGACCGCTGTGTGACAAAAAGTTTATTCTGCCCAAGTCCGTTTATGATGTATGGGGGTTATATAAAATAATAATTTCCCTCATTTTTCTTCAGCGAATAAACACTCTATAACCCTTCTATGAATTGGACTCATAGCTTGACTCAAAACTTCGTTTCCTCTCTCGCCTAGACTCGATTTCTCGCTTCGTCAGCCTTGACTCTAGCCTCTCGCATGCAATCCTTACACTCAACTGAAAATATCAAAGCAACACACAAGTAATAGAAAAAGGAAAACAAACATCAAAAATAAATTCCTAAATTACCCTAATAAACTAGAAGTTTAGAAAGAAAAAGAAAAGAAAACTCTAATGACGGGTTGCCTCCCGCAAGCGCTTCTTTTTGTGCGAGTCTTTAGCTGGACTCTCAACTTAATAAACTTCCAATGAACTCAAGGCCAATCCATCCGTTGCATTGAATATCTTCTTTGGTGGACCAATTTGTAAAATTTGGCTATTTGCTTCAAAAATTGGCCAAACGAGCTTCAACTCATATAACCCAAGAATCTTGATAAGGGTTGGAACCGGTTGGATACTAATCAAAAATGGATCATGCTTCAGAACATTCTCCAAAGTTGGAGTCGTCACCCCATGCTTCGAAACACAAACCGGAAGAACAGGGGGCCACGTCGTGGTAATGGTCAAACCACAATTTGGTTCCTGCAATTCAGCTTGTTCTTGTTCTTCGTCCGACCTCTCTGCTAACAACCTTTCCAGCTCCTCCAAATCTCTTTCTGGATTAAATTCTTCATCTTGTAACTTTAGCTCTTGTGACTCAAATTGTTCTTGATCGTTAGACAAGATGTTATCTAACCATCTATCAAATTTCTTCAAATCTTCATCCGAGTCATAATCCTCATCTTCCTGCAGTACTTCCTCAAGAAAAGCATCAAAAGCATCGAGATTTGGAAAATACATAATAAATAAAAATAAAGATAAAAATTAAACTAAATAAAAAAATAATCAATAAAATAAAACCGATAACAATTAGCAAGTAAAATTAACTATTTGAACCGTTCCCCGGCAACGGCGCCAAAAACTTGATGTGTGTGAAACAAACTAGTTTTAATCCTACTAACTTAGACACAAAATAAACACACGAAAGGCAGTGTACCTATCGATTAGTAATATAGTTCAAGCAAGTAGGGTATCGAACACAGGGAACGGTAAACAATTAAAATAAATGCTAATATTATCTAAATAAAACAAATAACAAAAAGGGGATTTTCTCTAGTTTTACAAGACTAGAAACTTAATTAGAATAACCAACACACAAATTAATGAAGTAGCAACTAAAACAATTAATTACCAACTAAATTCAATAGTAAAGAGGACTTCTGTTTAGGTACGACTCATTTGTTCCCATGGATGATTTTAATGTATCGGATTAATTCTTCATTGGCTACCGATTAAGATAATTAGGTTCACGTTCGCTATTCCTAATTCTTAGAAAACAAATTAACTCAAGCAATAGCCAGTTGTCTAAATTAATGGATTTCCTAGATTATTGATTCGGGTTAAGTAAGACTTGTAATGGTTAATTAAATTGACCCTTCAATTTACCTATTGCTGATGTTCATCAAACAATCTCACACATTAACTTACCTATCTTCTAGTTAATTCTAGTTTCACGTTCGTTATTCCTAGACATACAACTATGTGGTCACAATAAATCATATGAAATTAATAACTAAGAGATGTTCATACAACTTAATTACTGATTTATTAACAGAAGAATAGTTATTGTCAACACATAAGGTTCTTTAACAAGCTTAATTAAACATAATTACCAATTAAAATTAATCCTACTCAAATAATCAATCCATGTTCACAAAATTGTCTACCCTAACAGAAGAATAAGTTTTTAGCTCATGATTGCAGTAAACATAAACTCAAAAACGAAATCAAAGTATGTAAACATGATTCAAAGCAAAAAGTTACTAAGAATAAACCAAAATTGTCTTGATTCTCTTTACAATTGAATGTAGGGTTGATTCTTCAGTTCCTCACGACCTAGCAGCACTTCCAATCGTTTCTCAGCCTCCTAGGGTTTCTCTCCATGCTATGATATCGATCTGAAAGTCCCTTTATATAGATTTTCACAAAACAGAGGCTACTAGGCGAGTCTAGTGATCTACTCGGCGAGTCCGTCACTTAAAACCCGTGTGCGGCAAGTCAGCGCGTCCAGAATCGCGAAACTTCTGACCAACTCGGCGAGTAATTGACCCTACTCGCCGAGTACGTTTCGAATCAGCATCTTCTCAAAACACAAAAGTCGTCCGAAATTGTGTCTACTTTTCAGAACATATTGAATGTCGTCAATCGGAGTTGCGGTTCATGAGATATGGCCAAAACACTGACAAGGGGTCAAGCTGTCCAGCAACATCCTTCTTTCTTCAAAATCCAAGATCCAAGCCTCCAATCGCTAGTTCCGCTTCCTTTTCTATCCGAGCATGTAATTGTTGCTGAAAAATGAAATTATAAACTAATTAAGAACCTTTTGTTCATTAAATGAGATAAAAACAACATAAAGTATTAAGATAATGCATGAATTTTATAACTAAATATGCCCATATCAAAATACCCCACACTTGACTTTTACTTGCCCCCAAGAAAAACTGAATTTTAGCACACTAATATCACATAAAACAATCCCAATTGAACCCAGCCATTATGCCAAGACCGCAACGCATGCATTTGTGTCTAAAAGATTTCCTAAGGAACCCCCCATACTCTAAATACTTACAATCCTCATAAACATTCGCCCACTTTTTCCGAACAATGCTCATTTTATGCATCCCTCCGAATCCATCCTCAGAAAACCTCTTAACCTCAAGGTATTTTTGGTTGAGCAACCCAAGCATACATAATCTAGACAATTACAATTTATGATACCACATTGGAGCTCTTTGGAATTCTTCACTTCTTTGACATTTGATCTTTAATTTCTTTGAATTCACCACCTTATTGTTTGATTTTTGGTATCTTCAACTTTTTGAATTTCTTCGGAATTTTCGATCTTTTGATCTTCACTTTAACTTTGATGCTCCAAAAATTCTTCAACTTTTCTTGTAATTCTGTCTCTCTTTTTTTTAACATGTAACTCACTTTTTTTTTCACTCAAAACCCTACATGCTTAAGCAGGGCCGCTCAACTTCAACCTTTATTGGTTAACGATAATAATTTTCCTGGATACATTTCTGGTACACGATGTTAAACATATTGCATCCTTCAAACTAAGTGAGGTCGTGTTTTTGTCCCATGATTTCACTAGAATAAGGAAGCCACAAATGCACTAGAACGTATATAGGCTCAACTAAACATTTGGGTCTTCATAAAATCATCAAACATAATACTAGCATGAACCCTAATTGCTTTTACCAAAAATTTCTAATTTAGCCCTAGCAATTTTATGCAAAATTTTAAAAATTAACTAGTGTAACCAACCAACCCCCTACCCCACACTTAATTTATGCAATGTCCCCATTGCATATTATGCATGATAAAGAACAATAAAATAAAGAGGGAATTGGAACAAACTCCCCTGGGATAGTAGTGGCGAGGTTGATATCTATTCTCTTCAGCTCCATCTTCAATTGACTTTAGACATGGGAACAATTCATCCATGTCTTGGGTGTCAAAATCTCGTGTGGTACAGTCTTTATAAAAGCTCCAAATATAAGAGAAAAACTAATGGAAATGCTCGGAAAATGATCTTCAAAGAATAGAACCAATGCCCATATCGAATGTCATCAAATCTTCAGCTCAAAAGTAAGAAGAATGAGTGACTCGTCGAGTAAGTATGTAGACTCGCCGAGTTGAAGCGTAAATGGCAGAAGAATCATGGATTTTCACATGGACTCGGTGAGTCCATAAGATGCACTTGGCAAGTAGACCGCTGTGTGACAAAAAGTTTATTCTGCCCAAGTCCGTTTCTGATGTATGGGGGTTATATAAAATAATAATTTCCCTCATTTTTCTTCAGCAAATAAACACTCTATAACCCTTCTATCAATTGGACTCATAGCTTGACTCAAAACTTCGTTTCCTCTCTCGCCTAGACTCGATTTCTCGCTTCGTCAGCCTTGACTCTAGCCTCTCGCATGCAATCCTTACACTTAACTAAAAATATCGAAGCAGCACACAAGTAATAGAAAAAGGAAAACAAACATCAAAAATAAATTCCTAAATTACCCTAATAAACTAGAAGTTTAGAAAGAAAAAGAAAAGAAAACTCTAATGACGGGTTGCCTCCCGCAAGTGCTTCTTTTTGTGCGAGTCTTTAGCTGGACTCTCAACTTAATAAACTTCCAATGAACTCAAGGCCAATCCATCCGTTGCATTGAATATCTTCTTTGGTGGACCAATTTGTGAAATTTGGCTATTTGCTTTAAAAATTGGCCAAACGAGCTTCAATTCATATAACCCAAGAATCTTGATAAGGGTTGGAACCGGTTGGATACTAATAAAAAATGGATCATGCTTCAGAACATTCTCCAAAGTTGGAGTCGTCACCCCATGCTTCGAAACACGAATCGGAAGAACAGGGGGCCACGTCGTGGTAATGGTCAAACCACAACTTGGTTCCTGCAATTCAGCTTGTTCTTGTTCTTCGTCCGACCTCTCTGCTAACAACCTTTCCAGCTCCTCCAAATCTCTTTCTGGATTAAATTCTTCATCTTGTAACTTTAGCTCTTGTGACTCAAATTGTTCTTGATCGTTAGACAAGATGTTATCTAACCATCTATCAAATTTCTTCAAATCTTCATCTGAGTCATAATCCTCATCTTCCTGCACTACTTCCTCAAGAAAAGCATCAAAAGCATCGAGATTTGGAAAATACATAATAAATAATAATAAAGATAAAAATTAAACTAAATAAAAAAATAATCAATAAAATAAAACCGATAACAATTAGCAAGTAAAACTAACTATTTGAACCGTTCCCCGGCAACGGCGCCAAAAACTTGATGTGTGTGAAACAAACTAGTTTTAATCCTACTAACTTAGACACAAAATAAACACACGAAAGGCAGTGTACCTATCGATTAGTAATATAGTTCAAGCAAGTAGGGTATCGAACACAGGGAACGGTAAACAATTAAAATAAATGCTAATATTATCTAAATAAAACAAATAACAAAAAGGGGATTTTCTCTAGTTTTACAAGACTAGAAACTTAATTAGAATAACCAACACACAAATTAATTAACTAGCAACTAAAACAATTAATTACCAACTAAATTCAATAGTAAAGAGGACTTCTGTTTAGGTACGACTCATTTGTTCCCATGGATGATTTTAATGTATCGGATTAATTCTTCATTGGCTACCGATTAAGATAATTAGGTTCACGTTCGCTATTCCTAATTCTTAGAAAACAAATTAACTCAAGCAATGGCCAGTTGTCTAAATTAACGGATTTCCTAGATTATTGATTCGGGTTAAGTAAGACTTGTAACAGTTAATTAAATTGACCCTTCAATTTACCTATTGCTGATGTTCATCAAACAATCTCACACATTAACTTACCTATCTTCTAGTTAATTCTAGTTTCACGTTCGTTATTCCTAGACATACAACTATGTGGTCACAATAAATCATATGAAATTAATAACTAAGAGATGTTCATACAACTTAATTACTGATTTATTAACAGAAGAATAGTTATTGTCAACACATAAGGTTCTTTAACAAGCTTAACTAAACATAATTACCAATTAAAATTAATCCTACTCAAATAATCAATCCATGTTCACAAAATTGTCTACCCTAACAGAAGAATAAGTTTTTAGCTCATGATTGCAGTAAACATAAACTCAAAAACGAAATCAAAGTATATAAACATGATTCAAATCAAAAAGTAACTAAGAATAAACCAAAATTGTCTTGATTCTCTTCACAATTGAATGTAGGGTTGATTCTTTAGTTCCTCACGACCTAGCAACACTTCCAATCATTTCTCAGCCTCCTAGGGTTTCTCTCCATGCTATGATATCGATCTGAAAGTCCCTTTATATAGATTTTCACAAAACAGAGGCTACTCGGCGAGTCTAGTGATCTACTCGGCGAGTCCGTCACTTAAAACCCGTGTGCGGCAAGTCAGCGCGTCCAGAATCGCGAAACTTCTGACCAACTCGGAGAGTAATCGACCCTACTCGCCGAGTACGTTTCGAATCAGCATCTTCTCAAAACACAAAAGTTGTCCGAAATTGTGTCTACTTTTCAGAACATTTTGAATCTCGTCAATCGGAGTTACGGTTCATGAGATATGGCCAAAACACTGACGAGGGGTCAAGCTGTCCAGCAACATCCTTCTTTCTTCAAAATCCAAGATCCAAGCCTCCAATCGCTAGTTCCGCTTCGTTTTCTATCCGAGCATGTAATTGTTGCTGAAAAATGAAATTATAAACTAATTAAGCACCTTTTGTTCATTAAATGAGATAAAAACAACATAAAGTATTAAGATAATGCATGAATTTTATAACTAAATATGCCCATATCAAAATACCCCACACTTGACTTTTGCTTGCCCCTAAGAAAAACTGAATTTTAGCACACTAATATCACATAAAACAATCCCAATTGAACCCAACCATTATGCCAAGACCGCAACGCATGCATTTGTGTCTAAAAGATTTCCTAAGGAACCCCCCATACTCTAAATACTTACAATCCTCATAAACATTCACCCACTTTTTCCGAACAATGCTCATTTTATGCATCCCTCCGAATCCATCCTCAGAAAACCTCTTAACCTCAAGGTATTTTTGGTTGAGCAACCCAAGCATACATAATCTAGACAATTACAATTTATGATACCACATTGGAGCTCTTTGGAATTCTTCACTTCTTTGACATTTGATCTTTAATTTCTTTGAATTCACCACCTTATTGTTTGATTTTTGGTATCTTCAACTTTATGAATTTCTTCGGAATTTTCGATCTTTTGATCTTCACTTTAACTTTGATGCTCCAAAAATTCTTCAACTTTTCTTGTAATTCTGTCTCTCTTTTTTTTAACATGTAACTCACTTTTTTTTTCACTCAAAACCCTACATGCTTAAGCAGGGCCGCTCAACTTCAACCTTTATTGGTTAACGATAATAATTTTCCTGGATACATTTCGGGTACACGATGCTAAACATATTGCATCCTTCAAACTAAGCTAGGTCGTGTTTTTGGCCCATGATTTCACTAGAATTAGGAAGCCACAAATGCACTAGAACGTATATAGGCTCAACTAAACATTTGGGTCTTCATAAAATCATCAAACATAATACTAACATGAACCCTAATTGCTTTTACCAAAAATTTCTAATTTAGCCCTAGCAATTTTATGCAAAATTTTAAAAATTAACTAGTGTAACCAACCAACCCCCTACCCCACACTTAATTTATGCAATGTCCCC
Source organism: Lactuca serriola (assembly GCF_051521515.1). NCBI lineage: Eukaryota > Viridiplantae > Streptophyta > Magnoliopsida > Asterales > Asteraceae > Lactuca > Lactuca serriola. Next base: position 159,897,776 of record NC_136413.1, on the reverse strand, counting down.
ATTGCATATTATGCATGATAAAGAACAATAAAATAAAGAGGGAATTGGAACAAACTACCCTGGGATAGTAGTGGCGAGGTTGATATCTATTCTCTTCAGCTCCATCTTCAATTGACTTTAGACATGGAAACAATTCATCCATGTCTTGGGTGTCAAAATCTCGTGTGGTACAGTCTTTATAAAAGCTCCAAATATAAGAGAAAAACTATTGGAAATGCTCAGAAAATGATCTTCAAAGAATAGAACCAATGCCCATATCGAATGTCATCAAATCTTCAGCTCAAAAGTAAGAAGAATGAGTGACTCGTCGAGTAAGTATGTAGACTCGCCGAGTTGAAGCGTAAATGGCAGAAGAATCATGGATTTTCACATGGACTCGGCGAGTAGACCGCTGTGTGACAAAAAGTTTATTCTGCCCAAGTCCGTTTCTGATGTATGGGGGTTATATAAAATAATAATTTCCCTCATTTTTCTTCAGCAAATAAACACTCTATAACCCTTCTATCAATTGGACTCATAGCTTGACTCAAAACTTCGTTTCCTCTCTCGCCTAGACTCGATTTCTCGCTTCGTCAGCCTTGACTCTAGCCTCTCGCATGCAATCCTTACACTCAACTGAAAATATCAAAGCAACACACAAGTAATAGAAAAAGGAAAACAAACATCAAAAATAAATTCCTAAATTACCCTAATAAACTAGAAGTTTAGAAAGAAAAAGAAAAGAAAACTCTAATGACGGGTTGCCTCCCGCAAGCGCTTCTTTTTGTGCGAGTATTAGCTGGGCTCTCAACTTAATAAACTTCCAATGAACTCAAGGCCAATCCATCCGTTGCATTGAATATCTTCTTTGGTGGACCAATTTGTAAAATTTGGCTATTTGCTTCAAAAATTGGCCAAACGAGCTTCAATTCATATAACCCAAGAATCTTGATAAGGGTTGGAACCGGTTGGATACTAATCAAAAATGGATCGTGCTTCAGAACATTCTCCAAAGTTGGAGTCGTCACCCCATGCTTCGAAACACAAAACGGAAGAACAGGGGGCCACGTCGTGGTAATGGTCAAACCACAACTTGGTTCCTGCAATTCAGCTTGTTCTTGTTCTTCGTCCGACCTCTCTGCTAACAACCTTTCCAGCTCCTCCAAATCTCTTTCTGGATTAAATTCTTCATCTTGTAACTTTAGCTCTTGTGACTCAAATTGTTCTTGATCGTTAGACAAGATGTTATCTAACCATCTATCAAATTTCTTCAAATCTTCATCCGAGTCATAATCCTCATCTTCCTGCAGTACTTCCTCAAGAAAAGCATCAAAAGCATCGAGATTTGGAAAATACATAATAAATAAAAATAAAGATAAAAATTAAACTAAATAAAAAAATAATCAATAAAATAAAACCGATAACAATTAGCAAGTAAAATTAACTATTTGAACCGTTCCCCGGCAACGGCGCCAAAAACTTGATGTGTGTGAAACAAACTAGTTTTAATCCTACTAACTTAGACACAAAATAAACACACGAAAGGCAGTGTACCTATCGATTAGTAATATAGTTCAAGCAAGTAGGGTATCGAACACAGGGAACGGTAAACAATTAAAATAAATGCTAATATTATCTAAATAAAACAAATAACAAAAAGGGGATTTTCTCTAGTTTTACAAGACTAGAAACTTAATTAGAATAACCAACACACAAATTAATGAAGTAGCAACTAAAACAATTAATTACCAACTAAATTCAATAGTAAAGAGGACTTCTGTTTAGGTACGACTCATTTGTTCCCATGGATGATTTTAATGTATCGGATTAATTCTTCATTGGCTACCGATTAAGATAATTAGGTTCACGTTCGCTATTCCTAATTCTTAGAAAACAAATTAACTCAAGCAATGGCCAGTTGTCTAAATTAACGGATTTCATAGATTATTGATTCGGGTTAAGTAAGACTTGTAACGGTTAATTAAATTGACCCTTCAATTTACCTATTGCTGATGTTCATCAAACAATCTCACACATTAACTTACCTATCTTCTAGTTAATTCTAGTTTCACGTTCGTTATTCCTAGACATACAACTATGTGGTCACAATAAATCATATGAAATTAATAACTAAGAGATGTTCATACAACTTAATTACTGATTTATTAACAGAAGAATAGTTATTGTCAACACATAAGGTTCTTTAACAAGCTTAACTAAACATAATTACCAATTAAAATTAATCCTACTCAAATAATCAATCCATGTTCACAAAATTGTCTACCCTAACAGAAGAATAAGTTTTTAGCTCATGATTGCAGTAAACATAAACTCAAAAACGAAATCAAAGTATGTAAACATGATTCAAATCAAAAAGTAACTAAGAATAAACCAAAATTGTCTTGATTCTCTTCACAATTGAATGTAGGGTTGATTCTTCAGTTCCTCACGACCTAGCAACACTTCCAATCGTTTCTCAGCCTCCTAGGGTTTCTCTCCATGCTATGATATCGATCTGAAAGTCCCTTTATATAGATTTTCACAAAACAGAGGCTACTCGGCGAGTCTAGTGATCTACTCGGCGAGTCCGTCACTTAAAACCCGTGTGCGGCAAGTCAGCGCGTCCAGAGTCGCGAAACTTCTGACCAACTCGGCGAGTAATCGACCCTACTCGCCGAGTACGTTTCGAATCAGCATCTTCTCAAAACACAAAAGTCGTCCGAAATTGTGTCTACTTTTCAGAACATATTGAATCTCGTCAATCGGAGTTACGGTTCATGAGATATGGCCAAAACACTGACGAGGGGTCAAGCTGTCCAGCAACATCCTTCTTTCTTCAAAATCCAAGATCCAAGCCTCCAATCGCTAGTTCCGCTTCCTTTTCTATCCGAGCATGTAATTGTTGCTGAAAAATGAAATTATAAACTAATTAAGCACCTTTTGTTCATTAAATGAGATAAAAACAACATAAAGTATTAAGATAATGCATGAATTTTATAACTAAATATGCCCATATCACCCATCCCTTGGCCTCATTTCCAACCATAATTTCCCAAACCCTAATCCATGAAACCCTAGAGCTTTATTTGAGAGTGTGAGCCATTTTGAGTGATCTTTGTGTACTTTTGAAGCTTGTGAAAGAAGAAGAAGATAAAGGGCTCAAGAGGGAAAGAGTAGATCCAGAAACTACACACCATTTGCTGCATTTTCTGGTAATCAAAGTTTCTATCTTGGCCATCAGTTCATTAGATCTCTTTATGTCCTTTTTATGAGGGTTTTGGTCCAATAGGGATAGCTTTTGGAGAATGATCGACCTAAGTGGGTATTCTTCTAGATCTAGGACCTAGAGGGGTTGATATGACAAAAAGGTGCAAACTTTATTCCATTGGAGCCCCCATGCAAGCCATAGAGTGTCATATTGGCCTTTTTAGCCCCAAAAGGCCATGCATGTGGAAAAATGTCGGAAATTTACGTGACCAAGTAATGTTAGCGGTTTGGATATGAGGTTGTAAGCTTTAGTTTGGTGTATGCATGGCTTAAGGACCAAGTTCTAGGTCCCAAGGAATTAGGGTTTGAGCTATACCCTTTAAGAAGAGGTATTAATGGGTAAAGTTAGAAACTTTACCCTTAAAAGGACATTTCTATCATTTATATGAAGTATGAAGCTTGGATCTGAATTGTAGGGGCTTAATCCATTAAGATAGCCCAAAAAGACAGGGGAACTCGGCGAGTCCAAAAAGGGACTCAATGAGTTGAAGTCGGATTATCCCAATTCTATGTCGGGTAGAACTCGACGAGTCTGTGAAGGGACTCAACGAGATGACTCAGTTGATCACGCGTCTGAGTAGTATAGGAACCCGTCGAGTTAGGAGCTAACTCGACGAGTTGATTCGGCTGGCAGTTGACCATGACTTTGACTTTGACCAGGATGTTGACTTTGACCAGGGGTAAAATAGTCATTTTACCCTAAGAAGGATTATCAGATTTTTGATTAACTGTTATTGTGAAATTGATAGTCGAGGATTCGTTGGAGCAGCCATCAGAAATTCCTCACACGAGATTTCACAGTTAGCATATGAGGTGAGTTTCCTCCAGTAGGAACGGGTCTAAGGCACCAAGGTCGGCCCATTTAGTTAGTAGTAGTTCCGGACTACAGTCCGATGCCGGGCGGGGCCCGATGTAGGTTTATATGATTTTCCGGATTTCGATCCGATGCCGTGGTGGTCCCGAGGAATGCTTTTATGCTTGATGTCTTTGTCATTCTTGCATGTGTTTGTACTTGTGTTTTACAGGACTTCGGTCCGATGTCGGGGTTGTCCCAAGGAATGTTAGTATGTTTCCGGATTACGGTCCGATGTCGAGAGGGGCCCGAGGAATGTTTAAATTTTAATGTTATATGCTTAGGGTTATGTGTATTATTTGATTATGGTCACATGTATTCCGATATGTGCTCGATGCAGGGCGATGCACGATGCCGAGCGGGGCCTGATGCCGAATAGGGTTCGATGTCGAGCGGGGTCCGATGCCAAGAAAGCCGATGTCGATCCTGAATCGATGTAGCAAGCGCGGGGACCAAGATATGTTTATGTGATATGTGTATGGTATGGGGTAGTTGGGGAGACTCACTAAGCTTCGTGCTTACAGTTTTCAGTTTTGGTTTCAGGTACTTCCGCTGGTAAGGGGAAGAGCTCGGGATGACTACATGGGACACACCACAATTTTTAGCCTGGGAGGATTTACTCTGATTTTGACATATGATTTTGATACATTGACAGATATTATGATATTTTTTAGATACATGGTTACGATATTTATGTGATGAATAATATTGATGATTTTTATTACTAAATTAAATCAAAATTTTTGGACTATATTTTTGGGATGTTTCAAGTTTGTATCAGAGCCTTGGTTTGAAGGATTCGAGCACACTCTCGAGTGTGTCTATACTCAAACTAAGGACTTTGTATGAAAATTTTCAAAAAAAAATCATTTTTACAAAAATAATTTGAAAAGAGAAAAGAACTTTGAAAAAGGGTGTGGTGCATGCAATCAGCCGAGCTCAAGTAAGTACTCCTAAATTACCCATACAAGTTTATGTTATGATATGTTTATGAGAACTAATTGCTAGATTAGGACTAAGTATCTAGGAAGGATGCCTTATGTGCCTATTAAATGTGTATCAGTTTTACGGGAATTGCATGCTAGATTAGGACTAAGGATCTAGGAAGGATGCCTTATGTGCGTGTTATATGTATCTCACCTTTATGAACCACATGCTAGTACATATTAGTCAATGATAGCCTGAATGAGATATGCTTGATTATGTTTACTCGATGCTTGAATGTTGCTTGCTTTGTGATTTTAGGAGTTCTAGTTATCTCTTACTAACTAGTAAATGAATATGTTAAGTTACATATTGCGATGACTAAATAATTTCAGAAGATTACGTCTAGCTCTATTGCGCAGCTCTTGTTTGAGTCCAACCGTTGTAGGGTGGGATCTCTCATTTGAAGAATTATCTAGTCTTAGTGAAATGTAATAAGACTCATGAGCTAGTTAGGGGGAGATAACAGGGACTTCTTATGAAGCTGATAGCGGAGAGTGGGTTGGTGATTACTCTAAGGCAAGCCTAAGATGAGATTAGCGTGAGATCTACATTAGTAGTAGAAGGGACTTTGTGGAGTCAAGGCAGTTCGTGAAGAAAGTACAGATAGATGTGGAAGGTAGTATGGGTCTGTACTACTGAAAGCAGAGGATCCATACTCGAATCAAGGAAGGCTGAGATGAACCCAGGAAACTTGTAGAATATGAGATCCCTCGAGTTATGATGAGTATACTGATGTTTGTTATGGTGTATTTTCAGTATGGTGACTCTACGCACTAGACCAGTTGAGGGATCAGGCTCGGGCTTTATAGTCGGCCAGCTGGATGAGAAGACGAGGGAGTTCATCTCATCTGAGATCACACGCAGAATTCTAGACAAGACTCCTGTGATCTTTGGATCGGTCAAGGAGGGTATTTTGGAGCTTCTAGATGAGAATTTGATCGCCTTCCGCACCGAGGTGGCGGCCATGATGGGGTCGCGCACACTGAATTTCAAGGAGTTCAGGGCTTGTATAGCTCCTGACTATCATGGGGCTTGGGACCCTATTGCTAGCAGCAGATGGTTAGCTGATATCGCCAACGCGTTCCGTACGAGCACATGTCCCGAAAGGTACAAGGTCCGACTTGCATCCTGTCTTCTGAAGGAAAAGGCACATGATTGGTGGGAGGAGGTCGGACGAGCCATCGGGGATGATACATTTCTAGATGCTATGACCTGGAGTGATGTCTCGGCCATGTTCAGGGCCGAGTTTGCACCTGTGATTGAGGTGCAACAGCTTGCGAGGGAGTTCCAGGATCTCGAGCAGACAACAGAGACAATGGCGGAGATCACCGCCAAGTTTAGGGAGAGGGCCCTTCTCGCTCCATAGTATGTGGAGGACGAGGAGATGAAAAAGGCCCGATATCATGAGATGTTGCGGAGTGATATCTTCCAGTTTGTGAGCTGTTACAGCTGCAAGACCTTGTAGGACATGATTGCTAGGGCTCGAGAGATAGAGAGTTGGATTTGGAGATAGAGAGAAAGAGGAAACCAGATGGGGTTTAGACAGGCAGTTTGGGCAAGAAGCCCAAATTATTAGTTCACAGATCGAGGAGCCAGTAGGGCCACAGCCGGTGTGGCAAGTGTGGCAAGACGCACGTGGGGGCATGTAGGGTGATGATTTTGGGCTGCTTTAAGTGCGGCCCAACTAGTCACATGAGCAGGGATTGTACAACTACTACCACCAACACAATAGTTTCAGATTTGATTTGCTTTCAGTGCAAACAGGGGGGCCACAAGAAGGCCCAGTGTCCGAGCCTAGCAGCAGCAGGACAGGTGGCAACACCCGTTCCTATCACGTTGAGGATTATAGATGGCCGTCAAGGTCCGGCAGAGGCGCCTACGACGAGGAGCAGGGCTTACCAGCTTACTGCAGAGGAGGCACGTGTGGCTCCCGATGTTGTGATGGGTATGTATTCTCTCCTTATCTCTTTATTTGTTTTGATTATTTCTTATGATTATGTGTTTGTTATAGAATCGTTCTTAGTGAATGGTATATCAGCCTTGGTACTGTTTGATTCGGGTGCAACCTGATTTTTGTGTTGCTCGCGCTTAGCAAGTGATTTGAAGGAGCACCGGGGGAGTTGGATTGCCCATTAGATGTGGATATAGCAGATGAAAAGACCTTTAGGGTTACGAGGGTTCACATTGGTTGTACACTACAGTTATTCGATGAGTAGTTTTCAGTGGATCTGGTTCCTATTCCCCTGTGAGGGAACAAGGTTATATCGGGTATGGATTGGTTGAGCCCCAATGGGGAGGTGATCGAATGCGAGCAGAAGCTAGTGAGGGTTCGAACTCCTAGTGGGGGGGGGGGGTAGTGATCCAGGGAGAGAGGACACAACGCGTACCAATTTTTTTTTCAGCAGGGTTGCGCAGGTTATGTCACTTATGTTATGGATACCCGAGATAAGGGTAAGACGACGGTGGATGATGTACCGATCATGAGAGAGTATTTGGATGTATTCCTGGAAGATTTTCCCTGGTTACCTCCAGAAAGACAGGTTGAGGTCAGGATTGACCTAGTCCCTGGTGCGGCTCCAACAGCTAAGGCACCATATCGATTGGATCCTCACGAGATGCAAGAGTTGTCCACGTAACTGCAAGAGCTGCTAGACAAGGGATTTATCAGGCCAAGTAGTTCACCATGGGCAGCCCCGATCCTATTTGTGAAGAAGAATGATGGGTCACATCGCATGTATATAGACTACCGGGAGCTGAATAAGGTAATGGTGAAGAACCGTTACCCCCTCACGACGATTGATGATTTGTTTGACCATCTACAAGATGCATCTTGGTTCTCCAAGATTGATCTACAATCGGGTTATCACTAGATGTGAGTCAGAGACGAGGATATCCAGAAGACAACTTTTAGGACTCGCTATGGACACTATGAGTTTGTGATGATGCCGTTTGGGCTCACCAATGCTCCAGCCGTGTTCATGCATCTCATGAACCGGGTGTGCATACCAATTCTGGATCAGTCTATGAACGTTTTCATTGATGATATCTTAGTCTATTCCAAGACTCAGGAGCAGAATGAGGAGCACCTGAGGGAGGTGCTGCAGACACTAAGGAGGGAGAGACTTTTGCAAACTTCTCCAAGTGTGAGTTCTGGTTGCGCGATGTGCAGTTTCTTGGGCATCTTGTCAAACAGAAGGGTATTCTCGTTGAGCTGGCCAAGATAGAGGTCGTGATGCAGTGGGAGGTTCTGAGGTCTGCAACTGAGATTCAGAGTTTTCTTAGTCTAGCAAGTTATTACCAAAGATTCATCTAGGATTTCTCCAAGATCGCTGTTCCTTTGACCCGACTGACCAAGAAGTCGGTGACATTCCGCTGGGGGACCGAGCAGCAGGTAGCTTTCCAGACTCTCAGACAGCGGTTGTGCGAGGCACCGATCCTGACTTTTCCGGAGGGCGTCGATTATTTTTTGGTTTACTGTGATGCTTCGATTACGGGAATGGGTGCAATTTTGATGCAGCGGTGAAGGATTATGAATGTGAGATCCTTTACCACTTGGGCAAGGCCAATGTGGTGGTCGACGCGCTGAGTTTTAGGTGGACGATATGGTCCTCTTGAAGGTTTCACCTTGGAAAGGTGTTATCCAGTTCTGGAAACGGGGTAAGCTAGGCCCCAGATACATTAGTCCTTTCAGGGTTATAGCCTGAGTGGGCAAGGTGGCATATCGGTTGGATCTACCAGTAGAGCTCAGTCAGATCCACAACATTTTCCATGTTTCCCAGTTACGGAAGTGCTTAGTGGATGATTCAGCGATTGTGCCCTCGGAGGATATTCAGGTTGACGACAACATGAACAACATTGAGAGGCTGGTGGAAATTCTAGATCGCAAGATGAAAACCTGGAGGAACAAGGTTGTTCAGTTAGTGAAGGTGTAGTGGCACCACCGAAAGGGTTCTGAGTGGACTTGGGAGCCCGAGGAGGAGATGAGGGAGCAGTACCCATATTTGTTTTCAGACGCAGCAGAGTTCGAGGACGAAGTCTAAGAAAAGTCGGGGAGAATTGTAAGGCCTTGTTCCTGTTATGCATTTAACTCATTAATTTATTTATTTTGAAAGGGTAACTTGATGATTTGGTGGCCCTAACTCGTCGAGTAGAGGGCAGATTATACTCGTGGTTAAAGTTATCTACTCGACGAGACAAGAGCCCTCAACTCAGCGAATAGATCGGCCATAGTGAAACCATAATTTCAGGGTTTTGCACCAAGTTTAAGCTCCTTAACCCCCACCCCTTGGCCTCATTTCCAGCCTCCATGTCCCAAACCCTAATCCACAAAACCATAGAGCTTTATTTGAGAGTGTGAGCCATTTTGAGTGATCTTTGTGTACTTTTGAATCTTGTGAAAGAAGAAGAAGAAAGAGGGATCAAGAGGGAAAGATTAGATCTAGAAACTACACACCATTTGCTGCATTTTCTGGTAATCAAGTTTCTATCTTAGCCATTTGTTCATTAGATCTCTTTATGTCCTTTTTATGAGGGTTTTGGTCCAAGAATGATAGCTTTTGGAGAATGATCAACCCAAGTGTGTATTCTTCCATATCTAGGACCTAGAGGGGTTGATATGACAAAAAGGTGCAAACTTTATTCCATTGGAGCCCCCATGCAAGCCATAGAGTGTCATATTGGCCTTTTTAGCCCCAAAAGGCCATGCGTGTGGAAAAATGTGGGAAATTTACATGACCAAGTAATGTTAGGGGTTTGGATCTGAGGTTGTAAGCTTTAGTTTGGTGTATGCATGGCTTAAGGACCAAGTTCTAGGTCCCAAGGAATTAGGGTTTGAGCTAAACCCTTTAAGAAGAGGTATTAATGGATGAAGTTAGAAACTTTACCCTTAAAAGGACATTTCCAGGGTTTATGTGAAATATGAAGCTTGGATCTGAAGTGTAGGGTCTTAATCCATTAAGATAGCCCAAAAAGACAGGGCAACTCGGCGAGTCCAGAAAGGGACTCAACGAGTTGAAGTCGGGTTGTCCTGATTCTATGCCAGGTAGAACTCGATGAGTCTGTGAAGGGACTCTACGAGTTGACTCAGTTGATCACGAGTCTGAGTAGTATAGGAACCCGTCGAGTTAGGAGGTAACTCGACGAGTTGAGTCGGCTGGGAGTTGACCTGGACTTTGACTTTGACTAGGATGTTGACTTTGACTAGGGGTAAAATGGTCATTTTACCATAAGAAGGATTATCAGATTTTTGATTAACTGTTATTGTTGTATTGATAGCCGGGGAGTCGTTGGAGCAATCATTAAAGATTCCTCACACGAGATTTCACAGCTAGCATACGAGGTGAGTTTCCTCCAGTAGGAACGAACTTCAGGCACCAAGGCCGACCCGTTTAATTAGTAGTAGTTTCGGACGTTTCGATGCCGGGCGGGGACCGATGTAGGTTTATATGCTTTTCCGGATTTCGATCTGATGTCGAGGCGATCCCGATGAATGCTTGTATGTTTGATGTCTTTGTGATTCTTGCATGTGTTTGTACTTGTATGTTACAAGACTACGGTCTGATGTCGTGGCAGTCCCGAGGAATGTTAGTATGTTTCCGGATTACAGTCCCATGTCGGGCAGGGCCCAAGGAATGATTAAATGTTAATGATATTTGCTTAGGGTTATGTGTATTATTTGGTTATGTTCACATGTATTCCGAGATGTGCTCGAGGTCGGTCGGGGCCCGATGCCGGGAAATCCGATGTCAAGCCTGATTGGATATAGCAGGGGCGGGGCCCAAGATATGTTTATGTGATATGTGTATGGTATGTGGTAATTGGGGAGACTCACTAAGCTTCATGCTTATAATTTTCCGTTTTGTTTTCAGGTACTTCCGCTAGTAAGGGGAATAGCTCGGGATGACTACATGGCACACACCACCGTTTTTAGCCTGGGAGGATTTACTCTGATTTTGACATATGACTTTGATACATTGACAAATATTATGATATTTTTGTGATACATGGTTATGATATTTATGTGATGGGTGATATTGATGGTTTTAATACTAAATTAAAACGAAATTTTTGGACTATATTTTTAGGATGTTTCAAGTTGGTATCAAATTGTTGGTTTGAGGGGTTCGGGCACACCCTCGGGTGTGTCTGAACTTAAACTAAGGTTCGTATGAAAATTTTCAAACGAAAATAAATTTTAGAAAAAGAATTTTGAAAAGAGGAAAGAACTTTGAAAAAGGGTGTGGTGCATGCAATCAACCGAGCTCAAGTAAGTACACCCAAATTACTCGTACAAGTTTATGTTATGATATGTTTATGAGAACTGCATGCTATATTAGGACTAAGGATCTAGGAAGGATGCCTTATGTGCCTATTATATGAGTATCAACTTTATGAGAATTGCATGCTAGATTAGGACTAACGATCTAGGAAGGATGCCTTATGTGCCTGTTATATGTATCTCAGCTTTATGAACCATATCCTAGTACAGATTAGTCAGCGATGGACTGAATGAGATATGCTTGATTATGTTTACTCGATGCTTGAATGTTTCTTGCTTTGTGATTTTAGGAGTTCTAGTTATCTCTTACTAACTAGTAAATGAATATGTTAAGTTACATATTGCGATGACTAAATAATTTTAGAAGGTTACGTCTAGCTCTATTGCGCAACTCTTGTTTGAGTCCAACCGTTGTAGGGTGGGATCTCTCATTTGAAGAATTATCTAGTCTTAGTGATATGTAATAAAACTCATGAGCTAGTTAGGGGGAGATAATAGGGTCTTCTTATGAAGCTGATAGCGGAGAGTGGGTTGGTGATTACTCTAGGGCAAGCCTAGGATGAGTTTAGCATGAGATCTGCATTAGTAGTAGAAGGGACTTGGTGAAGTCTAGGCAGTTCTTGAGGAAAGTACGGATAGATGTGGAAGGTAGTATGGGCCCGTACTACTGAAAGCAGAGGATCCGTACTCGAATCAAGGAAGGCTGATATGAACCCATGAAACTTGTAGAATGTGATATCCCTCGAGTTATGATGAGTATACTGATGTTTGTTATGGTGATGCTATGCACTAGACCAGTTGGCACTTCAGGCACTGGTGAGGGATTTGGATCGGGCTCTAGATTCGGGCAGTTGGATAAGAAGATGAGGGAGTTCATCTCATCTGAGATCACACGCAGAATTCTAGACCAGAATCATGTGATCTTTGGATCGGTCAAGGAGGGTATTTTGGAGCTTCTAGATGAGAACTTGATCGCCTTTTGCACCGAGGTGGCGGCCATGATGGGGTCGCGCACAATGAATTTCAGGGAGTTCAGGGCTTGTAGAGCTCCTGACTATCATGGGGCTTGGGATCCCATTGCTAGCAGCAGATGGTTGGCTGATATCGCCAACACATTCCATAGGAGCAAATGTACTGAGGGGTACAAGGTCCGACTTGCATCCTGTCTTCTGAAGGACAGAGCACATTATTGGTGGGAGGAGGCCGGACGAGTCATTGGGGTTGATACATTTCTAGATGCTATGACCTGGAGTGATGTCTCGGCCACGTTCAGGGCCGAGTTTACACCTGTGATTGAGGTGCAACAACTTGCGAGGGAGTTCCAGGATCTTGAGCAGACAACATAGACAATGGAGGAGATCACCGCCTAGTTTAGGGAGAGGGCCCTTCTCGCTCCGCAGTATGTGGCGGACGAGGAGATGAAAAAGGCCCGATATCATGAGATGTTATGGAGTGATATCCGCCAGTTTGTGAGTCGCTCCAGCTGCAAGACGCTGGAGGACATGATTGTTGGGTTCTAGTATACAACAACATCATGTGGTGCACATACAACCCTAAATGCCTTGGATCTACGTTTTCTCTAATTATACATGCAATATTGTTTCCAAAGCATAAAGCGTACAACTAGCATACAATTTGACATAAACAATATAAAAGTGAGTTAGCCCCCCAAGTGTGATGCCTCAAACGGTTAACAACACACCTTAGACAAAGGAGAACTTGATATAAAGGTTCTATGCACTCAAAATCGGTTATGGAACTCCAAGAACACTAGGGTTACTGATTTTAGCTATGGGGTGTTCTATATATTGGCTAAGAGTCATGGTTAAACCCTAATCCATACCCTTGAGCCTATTATCCATGATCCATGATTCAAGTGGGCTAACTCTTTATGGATTCATCCATAAACTTAGTCTATCATGTATCATATATAAGCCCAACCATATATATAATTATATTACACAATTAGTCCCCATTAATTTAATTAGTCTCTTTTGATCACTAAATTAATTCCAAATTAATTCTTGATCAAAACTAATTAAATCATATGATTTCATATCAATGTATTATAAATTATAATATATTAATATATCATAACTAACCTCTTCTCAAAAGTCCATCCTATCAAATTGTCCTAGTGAGATGCAACCCGATATGGACCATGTTACTCTCAGGTCAAGTACATACTAATTATTGTTATGAGCTTAGACACCTAATCAACCAGTCTCCCACTTGGATAAGTCTAATAACTATTATTGCAAGTATGACTCCAAAATCCCGACTAGCAATCGTAGCTCTTAAAAGTTTATGTCTAACTCTGACCTATTCAGTGACGTGTCTATTAGATAAGGGATCATATATTCCTCCATTATAGAAGATATCATATGGACTGTGACATGGATTATAATCATTCTCTCTGTCCATCTGTTGTTTCCTAATTTCTGATTTATGACAACTGAATAATTGAACAAATCAAATTAGTCCAGGCTTGGCCAAGCACTTAGGTTTGTCATCACTAAATCATAGAGGGGCCCACAAATATCGCTTTTATCCCTCTAAGGGGAAAATGAATGAATAAACTTCGAATCAAATGCTTTCTTGTACTTACTCATCAAATCACACACACCAATATGTTTTATAACACCAAGTTACTGGTACGTTTACATAGGTCAACGTGCAACCGACTTGTAAATTACAACTCACATGTCTTGGTTTCAAGAATATAAGATATTATTGTCTCATAATCACTCTTGATAAAATCCATGAAGTGATTCAGATGAGCCTGGGTTTAATCCAATACTTGAATCTTATTCCAGGAGTACTCATGAACACTACAGCAAACTTGTGCTATGTCTAAAACACCTAGACAATCTACAGTTAGATTCATGACAATCTTGCCTTAACACCTACTTCCAAAGTATGAGCGACTGTGGATAGTTTGAATAACCTAGTTATTCGGGAAGTCAAAACATGTAAAGTGAAACACAAGAATAATTGAATCCAATATGGTCTCAGAACTTATGAATATAAATAAAACACCTTTTACATAGTCACCATACTGATTACACATTATTCATTGTATAATGTTCCGATTTATCAACTTAATACTTTAATTAAAACAATAGCTATGCCATGCTCCAAGCATGCACACTATGTTTGCATATGGTCCTTTATTTGTGAAATAGATCAATTGAACACATCTTCAATGAAACTCATTTCACAGTTCCAAATCCTTACCATAAATGTAAGAATACCAAATTCTTGCCATTTACTGTAATATGTTAGATTCTAAACTTTCACGCAATGATCCTCTTGTAATGACTATGCACAAAAGTCATAGAGACTTGGCAATAGACATTACAAAGTATTCCAATGGAAACGAAGTCTCACATTGTCACACCCCCAAACCAAGGATGGCGGAAAGGTCCGAGGGTGGAGGACTTCATGTAGAGTATCACAACAACGAGTATAATAGTGCTCAACGTAAATTCAACCATCATAAATATAATTGAAAAAGTTACACCAAAGTATATGTTTACATGATTCGAATCAATTACATTATGATACAAAATGAACTGTTTGACGATTTATCGTCCCATCCTCAAAACGTTGTTGATTTCCTGTTTTCACTGAATTCCTGAGAATACAAGTAGTTTTGAAAAGTGTCAACACAAAGGTTGGTGAGTTCATAAGCTTTTGACGGTAAGAGTTTGAAAATCGATCTTTGTAAAGAGATGTATGTTACCAAGAAAAATCCAATATTTTCCTTACATAAGTTATGTGGTCCTAATACCAGGACCGAAATCGAACTAGTATTTGTCATACTTAAAGATATAAAAGTGGTTTCAAATTGGCGTAAAACCCTTTCTGATTTGAGAAAAAATCTCGTAATGATTGGTGTGTAGTCTTAAATACTAAGACTGAAAATATACAGCGATATTTGTATTGATATAAAAAGTGATTTTAAACGAACATAAAACCCTTTTTAATATGAAGACGTACAAGTATTTTTCCGTACTTAAAGTAATTTCTGAGAGCTAAATCGACATAACTCACTAATTTAAAGTTAGAACCCGTAAATCTTATGATTTGTTAATACCACATGTGAGCTATCATAACCATACTTGACTTTGACGGCCTCGTAATTGCGACGTTCTTCAGGCATCGCGAAACTGAAATGACACTTGTCACCACAGACCTGCTGGTCTAGCTGTTGCAAGCAGCTCTGGTGTGGGTTTGTCAAACCTAATATAGATCTATACACAACTATCACGTTCTCCCTAAAAGAGACTCTGGTTACAATTTACAGGACTTTTTGATTTGGTTACTTTGGAAGTAACCCGAAGCGAATGACTCACAAATTTATTCATTAACAGATTTACGTGATCTAAACTGAAAAACCTTTGGTAAAAAGTTTGAGAAGTAAATGATACATAAACTATACCTATTATAGTTTATCCAAAACGTTTGTAATGTATAAGAATTCTTTTATGAAACGCATTTGTGCTATGAATCCATAAACTATGCTTGTTATTGCTTAATATACGTGTTCCCAATGAATGAATATTCTTATTATGAATGACAAATTTTCCGTTTATGATGATAAAATTAACAAGGAAACACATTCAATACTTAGAACTTATTATTATACACTTTGCTCAACATAATACTAAGTGTTATGAAAGTTATATGATGTTAACTAAATTAAACCTTTCTGCACTGTTTTAGAAAAGTCATAGAAAAATCATACGAAGTCGAAAACTAAATCCGTAAATTCTGAGAGTTCCCAAAATGTGTCTAGTTTACTCATAATTTTTATCATGATTTTTACTAACCTCCAACTTGGGTGAAATAGTCCATAATCACAGACTGATCCGGGTTGGTGTTTGAAATGATAGGCAGTTTTATAAAAATCACTATAAATTGTAGAAAAATGGCATGGAGATTTGCAAGTAGTCATTTTAAAGCTAAGGACATGAACTACTTACACCTAAAACAGTTTTGAAAACAAAAATGTTTAAGTTGTCCAAAACAGTCCATGAATGGAGTTGAACTTTTCTGATGAAGGCTGTTATAAAAGTTTAGTTATGTTCTTGGTGTTTTAACTTGTATTCCCCTCCTAAAAACTTGAGAAAACATGAAAATGTAGGGGTATGAACTCACCTTGATTGATTTCAATAGGTAAGTGTTGAAGAAGAGAAGTGTTCAACCCAAGAACACTTGAAGAATCACTTGAAGATTCGAAGATCTAACAAGAATGTGATGATGTTTGTGTAAGCAATCTATGATTTTGAGTAGGAGGGTGTGCAATAATCATAATAAAGATGATGATACTTACTAATTGTAGGAGAAAAGTCTTGGAGTATGCCTTGAAATTCTCGAATTGGAGAGAAAGATGAGGGAGTTTGGAGTGTGGTTCTTGGTGAAAAATGAGAGAATGAATGAAGTGTGAGGAGAGAGGGTGGATGTTCCAGCCCTAAGAACATGGGAATGGTTGAAAATAGTGAGAAAGGACTCATGAAGTGACTAGGGATGGGCTGGTGGTGAATAGTGACATGGAGTGGGTATGGGAGTGGTTGCTTGTGTCATAGAATAAAGGAAAGTCAACACTCCACCTTTGTACTTCACCCACTCTTTTGGATAAGGTTTTATCCTAAAAAAATGATAATTTAATAATTATGGGTCCTTATATGTTAAAATAAAGTTTTGGGTGAAAATCCCGTGTTAAAATAATTAAAAACGGGCCTAAAACGCGAAATTAGTCAAAAACCGGGAAGAAAGGCATTCCCAGCGAGACCTCTCGGTCTTAGGCCGAGGTTCGGTCCCTAGGCCGAGGTTCGGTCCTTGCTGGTGTAGAGCCGGAAGTGAAGTGCGAACCAGAAGAAGAGGCGAGGGCGAGGGCTCGGTCAAGGGCTCAGAAGCGAGGGTTCGGTAGGTCATCAGAAGCGAAGGCTCGGTAGGTCATCATAAGAGGAAGTGGTCAGACCCGAAATGTGCCGAACGTTCGGGTTCGGGTGAGGCATGCGAGGTTCGGGCCCGAGAGGACCTTTCGGGTTCGGTTCAGCAGCCTTCGGCTCAGAAGGGTTCGGTTCCTAAGAGGGCTTTCGGGTCCTAAGAGGACTTTCGGGTCCTAAGAGGGGTTTCGGGTCCTAAGAGGGGTTTCGGCTCCTTAAGTCCGTTTTTCGTGTAGACTTCCGTTTTTGGGCTGTTTTCGCCAAATTCGAGGGTCGAGATGCCCCGAGTGATTATAGAAAGTTGAGAGAGATTTTGAGAGAGATTTGAGAGAGATTCCACATACTTAGAGAGATTTGACATACTTGGAGAGATTTCACATACAAAGAGATATTTGGGAGAGATTTCACATTCGTAGAGAGATTTGGGAGAGATTTGACATTCTTGGAGAGATTTCTCATACAAAGAGAGATTTGGGAGAGATTTCACATACTTAGAGAGATTTGGGAGAGATTTGACATTCTTGGAGAGATTTCTCATACAAATAGATATTTGGGAGAGATTTCACATTCGTAGAGAGATTTGGGAGAGATTTGACATTCTTGGAGAGATTTCTCATACAAAGAGAGATTTGGGAGAGATTTCACATACTTAGAGAGATTTGGGAGAGATTTGACATTCTTGGAGAGATTTCTCATACAAAGAGAGATTTGGGAGAGATTTCACATACTTAGAGAGATTTGGGAGAGATTTGACATTCTTGGAGAGATTTCTCATACAAAGAGAGATCTAGGAGAGATTTCACACACTTAGAGGGATTTGGGAGAGATTTCCGATAAGAAGAGATGGAGTGAAAACGATTGAGAGCAGTTTTGTGTGTGACAAATGTGAGTGTCCGGCTTCGCAGTGCAAGGTCCGTAAACCCCGTTAAGCCTTGTTTAAGGATCTTGCATACTCCCGATGAGTATGTAACATTGTTTTATCGGTTTGGCTCTCCACGTACCACCGTTTTAGGTTAAGGAGATCTAGATGTACGCACTTTTTGATTTATGATCTCTCATTAGAATAGAGAGTTGTTTAGAAATTACATAACGTAAACTCTAGTACCTATGGGCAAATTGAGTTGACCGGTTTGACTTGTTGACTTTAGTTGACTTTGACTTGACCGAAAATTGACGGTTGTCACATCATCCCCCCATTAGAGGGAATTTCGTCCCGAAATTTTGAATTTAGGCAAGGAGTGGGCATGAACAATCGAGCCATGAAGTGGGGATACTTCCTAATCGACTGATTCTCGCGCTCCCAAGTGACTCCAGGTCCTTGGTTAGTATTCTAGCGAACTTCCACTAATGGGAAGCGGCGTTGCTGCGTTCGCTTAACCTCTCGGTCCATGGTCACTATGGTTCTTTCACGAAGGTGAGGCTCTTGTGGAACTCGATCTCGTCGAGGGGGATTACAAGAGTCTCGTCGGATAGATACTTCTGCAAGTTTGGGATGTGTCGGGTAGAACGTACTTTACTAAGCTCGCGGGAGTAGATTGAAGTTGCGATTACAGGGCTGATTCTTACAAGAATCTCGAATGGCATAAATATCTGGGGTTTTGGCTTTCCACGCTTTCTGAAGCATACTAAGCCTGCCCAGAGTGAGGTTTCCAGAGGAATTTGGTCTCTTATTCTGGACTTCTAAAGGTTTCTTCCTTTTTACTTCTCTTCCCAGTTGAGGGTTGCTCCCTTCAGGGTCAAAGTCGTAAGGGGGTTCTGTAATTTATGAGAAGTTCCAAAGGAACTAAGACGGTAGGTCAGCGAGACCCAGAATTTTGGCGTATTCCTGGTGACACCTTTTGTGCTGACTGTTTCTCAACGGTTTTGATCAATTGAAAGAGTCCTTAAGGATTTCCACATTGATAATGATGTGTCTTAGGAATTTGAGTCCTCAATTCCAAAACTCGTATATAGAGAACTTCGGGTAAAGCTTCTCTGATCGTATTGCTTTCGCGGTTTGTTGCAGCTGCTCTCCTTGGTTTCCTTCTTACTACGAGGGTAGATAAGTAAGTCATTTACAATGACAATGACTAACGGATCCTAGTAAGAATGGCATATCCTATGAATACTGCGAGCAGGTTGGTACTATCCGAGGGTTATCACTACGGACTTCCAGCGTCCGCATCGAATTTGGAGGATTGTCCTCCGACAACCTTCTCCAATACTCGCGACTGGTGATATTTAGATCTCAGGTCCAATTCCTGAAGGGTACTTCGTTCCTCGAGGTTGGTCAGCCTATTCGTCTATGCGAGGTAGATAGTAAAGGTTTCTATTGGAGATATTGTCGGGGCCTCTGAGGTCAATGGGCCCTCGAGCAATTTTGTCTTTCAATTTTGAAGAATAAAACCGGAGTTCTCCAGGGTGAGAAGCTTGATTCTTCAATTTCATTGTTGGGTAGCTCGACGGTTTTGGCCTGACAGTTTATGGCAAGACTCGTACCTGGTCCATCTATCATTCACTTGCGCATATAGGTCGTATGTGCTCAAGATTGGCAAGACAATAGGATGGGTGATTCTGCCCCAAATCCACAACCAGACATGGAATAGGAAATAGGGTGGAAGCACACATCTAATGTCTGTAGAATCTTAATTATACATTACCCTCGCGTATACATGTAGTAGTGGTGGACTAACCGTATCCGTCCCAAGATTCTGTGCTTGAACCTTGTCTGCTACATGCGTGTCATTCCCAAAAGTCTCCTGTAAATACCTGTGATAAGGTTTCGGGATGTATAACACTCCTCTGGTGCGTGTTTTGGGGTTTCACTGTGAGAGATGACCCGGAGGTCCGTGCTGGACGCGTTTATGGGAGACAAAGATTCTGATATTCGGTGAGTTAGGTGAAGGGTCCTTTTGTAGACATTAAATCAAGAAGATGAGGGCTATATCAATGAAAATTGGATGATGACAACAATATCTTTTTAGATAACATGTGTTAAGCTATATTCGCAAGAAGAGATCACTAGAGTGATAGAGTATCTTGTGTTTCTTTTTAGGGTGATCCATTTTGTTTGATGTTATCATTACTGTATATGATTCATACCATAGTGTCTAGCACTGGTAATGGGTGTGTTTCGATAGCCAGTAATGATACTTGATATCATGATCCCTGACAGGTCTCCCTACGATCGAGCGGTATATGAACGTCGTACGTAAGTTGATGTTGGTGAAATTGTCGAGTGGGTGGCCCCACTCAATTCTTACTACTAGACACGAAATAGGAGTCAGGATGGAATTATTTATTTCAAGACTTCAGTAGTTTGATTATAATTAACCTCGATGTATATACAAAGTCATCACATCTTACAGGTAATGATCCTAAGATCATATATGAATGTCTTTGGTTTGATTTGAACGAGAGAGTATTTTAACTACTTTTAGAAAGACGGTGACTTTAGCAAGCATACCAAATTCATTACAAATATATGGTACTTAAACGTTTTTGTCGTTGGAACATTACAAAAGTCCTAATATGGTTCCCTATTACCCTTGCTGGTTCGTTTGCTATACTCCTCCGGTTTCCCCGTCATTCCTCTCAGTTGGACAGTTTCTCTTGAAGTGTCCCACTTCGCCACATTGGAAGCACACTGGAATTACTTTGGTAATGGGTGTTGAAGTGATGTACTGAGTCGGGGTCCTACAGAAATGGGCAGTGTGCCCTTTCATGTTGCAGTTTTTACAGTGCATTTCTCGGCAAGCCCCATGGTGATGGAAACCACACTTGACACACTTTGGGAGTGATCCCTCATATGGTCTGGCCGACGTATAGGTGGCAGACCCCGTGGCTAGTGCCTCGGCGTTCGTCGTGACTGCCGTTATAGTGGCCGGTGCAGCTACAGATTGCTTTCTTCCAGCAAGTTTTTGAGATAGGTTACACTTCTTTTTGGTCCAGAACTTTCGCTTCTTGCTCGTGGGTTTGTGGCCCAAGGTATTTTCGCTGGCAGGCACCTGTTGGTGTTCCTGATTGTTACCACAATCTGTATTGTCAGTACCGCTTCCATTTCTGCTGGCGTTGTTAGCATTGAACTGTGCCATGACGGCTGCCACGGCTGTCGTGACTGTAGCCTGAAAAGTAGCAGCGTCTATTTGCAGAGTTAGCGCCTTGCTAGTTGGTTGATTTCCCTTTGGTGAAGACATAGCTCTGTTCCATGATGAAAAACAACTTCGTTAGCGGGGATAATTATCTCAAGTGCCTTCTTACGATTTATATTTACGCATATAAAATTTTGCACATTACTGTACTATTCCTTAGTGTTTCTGCTAACGCTCCTGAGATGGAGTTTTGGCAGTGGGTAGGAGTAGGTTTCATACAGGCGTTAAGCTTTACTCATTTTAAAATCATGTTTGTCCAAACACGCTTGGCTGAGGAGTTTTGATGGGATCCGGTGCATTAGTACTGGTATGATCGCACCCCATAAGTCTATGAGGAAGGAACATCCCAACGAAATGTTTAAAGGTGAGATGATAATGAGTGTTTAGAATGGCTATACATCGCGAGTTTCTAACTAAGTTTTATCTTATATCGATTTGTAACGTCATTCGGTCGTTAAGGGCATTCTGAAAACAATTCATAACGGGAGTCTTTATATGGTAAACCCATGAATTTTTAGTAGTTCTATATGCAAGTGAACCCTTATACTTAACCCAAGCTATGTCCTTATTATGACCAATTGATGTATGCTTAGTTATATAATTAAGGCTAAGTAGACCTTCGACTCTGTTAGGTGTGTCCTAAGCCCATCTTGTTAATATGACTGTAGTAATTTGGGTTTTGGTGAAATTTTTTGACCTAGATGTAGGTTTACCTCACATCTGTGCATGGAAAAGTTTTGATAGCAACTAGATCCCTCGTTTAGTATGACCACTTAAATCCCAATGTCGTGCTTACGCCTAGAATAGAGTAGCACCAATGCATACTCACGAATCTAATTTACAAGGTCTTGTGAGAGGTATGAACTCTACTTACGACGATCCGTCCCTTGCGATGCCTGAGGCAAAGTTGATGCATCTTGCAGCTCTGTCAATCGATTCTTGGCTGCAATCCTCCTTTCTTTGAATGCCGTGTGTCTACCCCGTTACTCTCTTGCCTCTGCCTGAGTAGCGATAAGGTCCTAAACAGAGAGTTGGTCTCCGAAATAGTAGTCTCTTTCCGAGTCTCGGGTACGTGAGACAGTAGGGCCTACAGTAGCGCGCAGTTTCCAAACTCGGGTTGTAGTCTACCTGTTTTAATCCCCGATGTTCGCGATCTGCCGGGTCTTCGCCGGGAGGTCTCTGTCAGTCGGTCCCCCGTGGTTGAGGTCATAGCACCCTCGTTGGTCTCCACATGGTGGTTGTTGTCATTGCTGTCGACATTCAACCCTCGATCACGATTGCCCAACGGGGCATAGGTTTGATGTAGTCGAAACGGTTTGCGGAAACCCTTGCTATGCATGGAGGATTGATTACCTCCGGTTCCGCTTCTGATTCTCCTCATAACCATTCACCATTTCTCGGGTTTGGATTTGGAAAGTAGGGGTCGTCCGGTAAGTAGGATCTTGCTATGTTGTACTTGCGGGAATAAGAGTGGAAGAGATAATTACTAGGCGTCAAACTCTATAATTAATTACTTATAGGGGGTGATCCTTATTAGTTACTTCTATAATGACATAGTTCATACTAATTACATATAACAAGATATGATAGACCTTCGAATAAGTGATCCTACCCTAGATCCACATCCAAACAAGGAAAAGGGAGTAAGGCAATGACCACAAATTCTAAGTCTATGATTTCTAAGTTATATAATATCTTAGGGTATCCACTTAGGGATTATAGATCTATTATTAAGGATTTATTTAGTTTTCATATAAGTTATGATGTCACAAAATACTCCTATAAGTTCACTATAAACAATGCTCTGATACCAATCTGTCACACCCCGAAACCAAGGATGGCGGAAAGGTCCGGGGGTGGAGGACTTCATGTAGAGTATCACAACAACGAGTATAATAGTGCTCAAAGTAAATTCAACCATCATAAATATAATTGAAAAAGTTACACCAAAGTATATGTTTACATGATTCGAACCAATTACATTATGATACAAAATGAACCGTTTGACGATTTATCGTCCCATCCTCAAAACGTTGTTGATTTCCTGTTTTCACTGAATTCCTGAGAATACAAGTAGTTTTGAAAAGTGTCAACACAAAGGTTGGTGAGTTCATAAGCTTTTGACGGTAAGAGTTTGAAAATCGATCTTTGTAAAGAGATGTATGTTACCAAGAAAAATCCAATATTTTCCTTACATAAGTTATGTGGTCCTAATACCAGGACCGAAATCGAACTAGTATTTGTCATACTTAAAGATATAAAAGTGGTTTCAAATTGGCGTAAAACCCTTTCTGATTTGAGAAAAACTCTCGTAATGAATGGTGTGTAGTCTTAAATACTAAGACTGAAAATATACAGCGATATTTGTATTGATATAAAAAGTGATTTTAAACGAACATAAAACCCTTTTTAATATGAAGACGTACAAGTATTTTTCCGTACTTAAAGTAATTTCTGAGAGCTAAATCGACATAACTCACTAATTTAAAGTTAGAACCTGTAAATCTTATGATTTGTTAATACCACATGTGAGCTATCATAACCATACTTGACTTTGACGGCCTCGTGATTGCGACGTTCTTCAGGCGTCGCGAAACTGAAATGACACTTGTCACCACAGACCTGCCGGTCTAGCTGTTGCAAGCAGCTCTGGTGTGGGTTTGTTAAACCCAATATAGATCTATACACAACTATCACGTTCTCCCTACAAGAGACTCTGGTTACAATTTACAGGACTTTTTGATTTGGTTACTTTGGAAGTAACCCGAGGCGAATGACTCACAAATTTATTCATTAACAGATTTACGTGATCTAAACTGAAAAACCTTTGGTAAAAAGTTTGAGAAGTAAATGATACATAAACTATACCTATTATAGTTTATCCAAAACGTTTGTAATGTATAAGAATTCTTTTATGAAACGCATTTGTGCTATGAATCCATAAACTATGCTTGTTATTGCTTAATATACGTGTTCCCAATGAATGAATATTCTTATTATGAATGACAAATTTTCAGGTTATGATGATAAAATTAACAAGGAAACACATTCAATACTTAGAACTTATTATTATACACTTTGCTCAACATAATACTAAGTGTTATGAAAGTTATATGATGTTAACTAAATTAAACCTTTCTGCACTGTTTTAGAAAAGTCATAGAAAAATCATACGAAGTCGAAAACTAAATCCGTAAATTCCGAGAGTTCCCAAAATGTGTCTAGTTTACTCATAATTTTTATCATGATTTTTAATAACCTCCAACTTGGGTGAAATAGTCCATAATCACAGACTGGTCCGGGTTGGTGTTTGAAATGATAGGCAGTTTTGTAAAAATCACCATAAATTGTAGAAAAATGGCATGGAGATGTGCAAGTAGTCATTTTAAAGCTAAGGACAGGAACTACTTACACCTAAAACAGTTTTGAAAAAAAAAATGTTTAAGTTGTCCAAAACAGTCCATGAATGGAGTTGAACTTTTCTGATGAAGGCTGTTAGAAAAGTTTAGTTATGTTCTTGGTGTTTTAACTTGTATTCCCCCCCCCTAAAAACTTGAGAAAACATGAAAATGTAGGGGTATGAACTCACCTTGATTGATTTCAATAGGTAAGTGTTGAAGAAGAGAAGTGTTCAACCCAAGAACACTTGAAGAATCACTTGAAGAATCACTTGAAGATTCGAAGATCTAACAAGAATGTGATGATGTTTGTGTAAGCAATCTATGATTTTGAGTAGGAGGGTGTGCAATAATCATAATAAAGATGATGATACTTACTAATTGTAGGAGAAAATTCTTGGAGTATGCCTTGAAATTCTCGAATTGGAGAGAAAGATGAGGGAGTTTGGAGTGTGGTTCTTGGTGAAAAATGAGAGAATGAATGAAGTGTGAGGAGAGAGGGTGGATGTTCCAGCCCTAAGAACGTGGGAATGGTTGAAAATAGTGAGAAAGGACTTATGAAGTGACTAGGGATGGGCTGGTGGTGAATAGTGACATGGAGTGGGTATGGGAGTGGTTGCTTGTGTCATAGAATAAAGGAAAGTCAACACTCCACCTTTGTACTTCACCCACTCTTTTGGATAAGGTTTTATCCTAAAAAAATGATAATTTAATAATTATGGGTCCTTATATGTTAAAATAAAGTTTTGGGTGAAAATCCCGTGTTAAAATAATTAAAAACGGGCCTAAAACGCGAAATTAGTCGAAAACCGGGAAGAAAGGCATTCCCAGCGAGACCTCTCGGTCCCTAGGCCGAGGTTCGGTCCTTGCTGGTGTAGAGCCGGAAGTGAAGTGCGAACCAGAAGAAGAGGCGAGGGCGAGGGCTCGGTCAAGGGTTCAGAAGCGAGGGTTCGGTAGGTCATCAGAAGCGAAGGCTCGGTAGGTCATCAGAAGAGGAAGTGGTCAGACCCGAAATGTGTCGAACGTTCGGGTTCGGGTGAGGCATGCGAGGTTCGGGCCCGAGAGGACCTTTCGGGTTCGGTTCAGCAGCCTTCGGCTCAGAAGGGTTCGGTTCCTAAGAGGGCTTTCGGGTCCTAAGAGGGGTTTCGGCTCCTTAACTCCGTTTTTCGCGTAGACTTCCGTTTTTGGGCTGTTTTCGCCAAATTCGAGGGTCGAGATGTCCCGAGTGATTATAGAAGGTTGAGAGAGATTTTGAGAGAGATTTGAGACAGATTCCACATACTTAGAGAGATTTGACATACTTGGAGAGATTTCACATACAAAGAGATATTTAGGAGAGATTTCACATTCGTAGAGAGATTTGGGAGAGATTTGACATTCTTGGAGAGATTTCTCATACAAAGAGAGATTTGGGAGAGATTTCACATACTTAGAGAGATTTGGGAGAGATTTCACATACTTAGAGAGATTTGGGAGAGATTTGACATTCTTGGAGACATTTCTCATACAAAGAGATATTTGGGAGAGATTTCACATTCGTAGAGAGATTTGGGAGAGATTTGACATTCTTGGAGAGATTTCTCATAAAAAGAGAGATTTGGGAGAGATTTCACATACTTAGAGAGATTTGGGAGAGATTTGACATTCTTGGAGAGATTTCTCATATAAAGAGAGATTTGGGAGAGATTTCACATACTTAGAGAGATTTGGGAGAGATTTGACATTCTTGGAGAGATTTCTCATACAAAGAGAGATCTAGGAGAGATTTCACACACTTAGAGGGATTTGGGAGAGATTTCCGATAAGAAGAGATGGAGTGAAAACGATTGAGAGCGGTTTTGTGTGTGACGAATGTGAGTGTCCAGCTTCGTAGTGCAAGGTCCGTAAACCCCGTTAAGCCTTGTTTAAGGATCATGCATACTCCCGATGAGTATGTAACATTGTTTTATCGGTTTGGCTCTCCACGTACCACCGTTTTAGGTTAAGGAGATCTAGATGTACGCACTTTTCGATTTATGATCTCTCATTAGAATAGAGAGTTGTTTAGAAATTACATAACGTAAACTCTAGTACCTATGGGCAAATTGAGTTGACCGGTTTGACTTGTTGACTTTAGTTGACTTTGACTTGACCGAAAATTGACGGTTGTCACACACATTTAAAGTACATTCCTTTGAACATCCTTCTTGCATTAAGTTTTCTAATATTACACCGATTTAAAGAGTAACTTCCACTTATGGAAACATTTCCCTATTCCTATTTTGACTATCACTTCAAAACAAGAGTTGTCTTTTTCAGAATATGTCAGTATGGTCCTTCCAAATTTTAGAAGATGCTTCCAACTGTCCATAAGGAACTAATCTTTGGTAAACCTCAGATTGTCCTTGACAATTGCTTAACTATTTTATTCATATCTCGTTCTAGTGCCTTTTCCCTCTTAAGGGCCTAGGCATATGGAAAATTAGAACAAATTAACATTATAGCTTATGTAATCGATCCTATATCTGAATCATATGGAATACGATTCATAATGTCTCACATAAAGACATGATACTTTACCAGTCTCTTGCTATAACATTTCTATATATATATATATATATATATATATATATATATATATATATATATATATATATAGAATTTCCTTATGTCGAATCTTTTCAACATAATATTCATATATATATATATATATCCTTGACTAAATTTGAGTAAAATCTCAATCTAAGCTTTTAGATTTGAAATGAACTATGAATTTTTGTTCCTTAATTATAGAAAAACAACTTTTCAAACCCTGTGACTTTGCGACTTCAAACTTTTGTTTTCTATAATTAACATATCTAACTTGCAACACTTACCATAATAATTATGTTCCCACTAACATAGTAATTATATCCTTATTAGCATAATACTTATGCTCCCACTAGCTTTGACATGTACTCAGAAATCAATTGGACTTATAGAAATCAATACTTATTGACTTTCATCACCAAAGTTAAGATTTCTGATACGATTTGCTTCGATAAGACTTTATCTAGGCTTCTCAAAATCATACACCTATCCTTAAATAGCTCACATGTGTGTCTAAACAATTTAAAACTTACAACAATAAGTCTCATCTGTTTAGATCTTTTGCTCTTTCTCACAATTTGAACTATGAAGAGGGATGTCGTAATCATAATCGAATTTGAGAATGTAAATATCACAATTATTATCTCCTTAAAATCTACTTAGTGAAAGCTTTTCCTCATAATCATTTTCATGAATTGGAGAGAAACCTTATGACACTTAGATTTTTATGGTGTATGTGTTCCTATCCATGTGAATTTGTCATTACCAAAATCACAAGACAAGGTTACCGACAAATCTAAACTCATATGGACTGAACTTGTTCAATCTTAATTTATTGCCACTTGGCAGCACAAGGGCCTACCATTGCTTCCAAGTTGTTATGCAAACAATTGAGCACTCATAGAACTCACATGCATAGTCAACTTTAACTGGAATGGGCATAGAAACAAGAATATGTCAACACGATAGGTTACAAACCTCAAGTCGTGCGTTAGTGATCAATAATATGTTTACTCTTGATAAGTTCTTGAAGCTATTCAAGATCCTTAAGACTCCCACTGATCTCTTGACATATAAGATTCACTTTGTCAAGAAACAGTACTTAACAAACAAATATTTAAGAGTTAGTACGGTTTCTTATCAAGACAAACACTTCATACAATTGGTCTTAGTTGGTCTTTGACTTATCCAAAACATCACAACTTACCAATTTCAAATGTACAAGAGTAACAAACATTTTACTCCACATTTGATGAGTGTTATAAACCTTCCTTAAGATATATCACTCAATTTACAATCTTGGAGTATGACTCTAAGACTTGATTTTGAAACGAAGTATGATTTATCTTCTTGATTTAACCATTTCAACAATTCACGATTCCTCTTCTTAGCCATACAAATGCACTAAGATGTCCTTAGAGGATCAATTGGGATATGGTTTCATAATCATTAAGATAATCATAAAACACGATACTAAAGTACCCTCCCTTATTCTCAGATTGGAGAAACCTTTATCTTTCTTCCTAGTTTGATTCTTCTTATTCGTTCTGCCATACATTGAAACTTTTCCAACGATTCATAATTACACTTAATCTTGTAAGCATAACCATATGTACTAAACTTTAGTAGATCATAACGAATAGTCTTATCGTTCTTTGTGGTGGACTTGATCAGCGCACAACCAGGTGTACCTGATCCCCTAGCCCTTCACTTGACTCACATATACATGTGAACAAGGAATTAGTCATAATTTCCCAAAGATGAAGTTCTCATTCATCAAACAATACAAGTTGGATGATTCCAAGTTTCTATCCAGTTGAACCTTGGGTGATGAGAATCTTTACTTATTTTGTAAATTTTGACTCTACCACAAACGAAAGAATCAAATCCATTTTCCAATATTGCCATCAATGGAAACACATAAACAACAATTTTCACAAATGCCATTGTAAGAAAACTTAAAATAAAATAAAATAAAATTTTATCTTTTATTTATTAAAATTGCGGAAAACTTTTCCTTAAAATGCAAATACATATGAAAACTATGTTGTTATCTATTCCTAAGCAATCTATCATAACTCTTAAGCAGTAGCTCAAAATTTTGATCATCGAACCACACGATCGAAATCCATCTCTTCACGATCAGAATCAACTTATTCTTCGTTTAAGTTTCTTTTCAGTTCTTTGATCCTACAAAACATCAAAATGTAATTACATTACATCATGTATTAAGAATCTCCAAATAGGAACTTAATAGACTTAGATAGTGAACTTTACCCGAAGCAGAGTCAAACATTTTGACTTAACCATTCTTGCGATCTTTTAGGTAAATATGGCAACTTTGCAACCAATACCCCTTCTCTTGGCAATAGAAACAAACAGACTCTTGGCAACTTTGCAACCAATACCCCTTCTCTTTACCATTTGGTCAAATGACTTAACCATGGCCAATCCCTTTCCACTGGGAAGAAAAGACTTTTCTGGACTTCAAATGTTTCCAATGTCCATGGAAGTTTAGGAAGTAGATCTCGCAATCAAATTTTCTTTACCAGTGCGCCAAATCATTGTTGATTCAGCAACAACAAGTAAATATGTTAGATCAGTAAGGTCATGTCATGATCTCCCATATAGTAGTCCTTAAAGAACCCGCTATATGACTTAGGAAGTGATTGAAGAACCAAGTCAATAGCCAACTTCCTTGAAACAACGACACCCAACATTCCCAGCCTGTCAATGTGTGACTTCGTCTCCAAGACATGTTCACACACAAACCTTCCATCTTTGTGTTTGCTAGTGAATAGGTCTTGAGTGACCTTGAACTTTTCAAGTCTTTGAACTTGTGGGTCAGGGAGAATTATTGGAGGAGGTGGAGGGAGTGAAGCATGATTTCCATTTCCATGATCGAATCGTGGAACACCATCTTCATTAGGAAGGCATTTTCCAAAATATTTGGGGATACCATAGTTGTGTGAACAAGACATCTACAAGGAAGAAATTAAAGTTGGTTGATTTAAGTCCTTAATATAACACCCAAATGAAATATTAAGGCTAGGACGCAACACAATATCTTATAATTCGAAAGAGGGATGCCATAATCCAATTGCAAAATATTTGAAGGTAAGTAATGATGATTTACCAATTTCCACCATGAAAAACGAAATTGTTTATTAAGTTTTAAATGAATTGAAATTTCTAGATTCTTTTGAGATTCATTGAACTTTTTAATGGCATGTTTAAATCTTGATTGTGCCCTTCAAGTTTGTGACTGGGATGCCGAGGATCACAAACAAGGTGTGAATAACCATGCAAATGTGATTGGTACTCTTAATGTTACAGATCACTTAATCAATGTGTCGGTTAACCACACACGCTCCATTGATATATGATTAACATCAAGCTACCCTTTTTCACACAATGTTAGTCCCAGATTAGGGTTTTAGTTAACCACAAACACTCCACTAACGACTTAACAAGGTGCAAAGTGTAATTTCATCGGTTAGCACCAAGGTCCGCCCGTTTAGTTAATAGTAGTTCCGGACTACGGTCCGATGTCGGGCAGGGCCCGATGTAGGTTTATATGCTTTTCTGGATTTTGATCCGATGTCGGGGTGGTCCCGAGGAATTCTTGTATGCTTGATGTCTTTGTGATTCTTGCATGTGTTTGTACTTGTATGTTATCGGACTTCGGTCCGATGCCGGGGTGGTCCCGAGGAATATTAGTATGTTTCAGGATAATGGTCCGATGTCGAGCGGGGCCCGAGGAATGTTTAAATTTTAATGATATATGCTTAGGGTTAAGTGTATTATTTGATTATGTTCACATGTATTCCGAGATGTGCTCGATGCCGGGCGAGGCTCGATGTCTGGCGGGGCCCGATGCCGAATAGGGTTTGATGTTGGGCAGGGTCCGATGCGAGGAAAGTCGATATCGAGCCTGACTGAATACAACAGGGGCAGGGACCAAGATATGTTTATGTGATATGTGTATGGTATGTGGTAGTGTTGGATTAGTGTCTAAGTCCATAACTATATTTGGTATGTACTTGACCCGGTTGTACATGGTCCTTTTGGGTTGCCTTCACCAAAGCAACCTGACTGGTTGAATAATAAAGAAAGAGGTTATTATGGTTTATTAATATATTATAAGAATAATATATTAAAAGAAAATTCATATTTGTTTAATTAACATTTGTCAAGAATTAATTAAGAATTAATTTTGTGATCAAAAGAAGTTAATTGAACTAGGTGGACTGAATTGTAATTATGTGATAATTACAAGGTTGGGCACGGAAACCCTAAATGATAGGGTGGACGAATTCTAAGGATAAGGCCTTAAGAAGTCGTCCATAATGGGGATTATAGAATTTTCTTATGGGTTCGCTAGGTGGTAAGTAACCAGATAAGGATAATGACTAAAACACTAATTCCTACACCTATATAAGAACCCCTTGGGCGTGAGAATTCAGCTACACCTAAACCTATAAGTCTTAGAACCAAATTTCTCCTCTCCCCTCTCTCTCTCTCTCTCTCTCTCTTGTTTCATCTAATTGCTTTTGGTGTTTGTGATACATTAGAGGCACAACATTTGAGGTGCTAAAGTTCTAAAGGCTTCAAGATCTACAATTAATAATCAAGGTAATCATTTAGATCTGTTTTGTTATGCTAATTTCGAATTATATACACTAGATCTAGAGTTTGCAAGACTTGGATGAATTGCATGTACAATAGAGAAACCTAGATCCAAGCATTAGGGTTTGCATGAGCACATAAGATGTTCTTTTAGCTCAAACCCATAAGTGGTATCAGAGATTTGTTTGGTTTCTTTTGTATTGATGCCTTTCTTGTTCATCCTCTCTTCAAAATCGAGTTTTTGTGTCCTCTGCCTGACGAACTCGGTGAGTCCCAATGTGGGCTCGATGAGTAGGATGAACTCGACGAGTCCATAAGGGGACTTGGCGAGTCGGAGCGTTAGACAGAGGGATTTTCAGGATTTCTTGCTGTTTTGCTTAAGGATAATTACCTAAATCGTTTTTTATTAATAAAATCCGAATTTTATTACTGTTATATGTTTATCCTTTCCAAAACAAAAGATAATTTCCATTTATTTGAATAATAAATTCCTTATATTATAATAATTGATTATTAAATTATTTGTTGAATTATCTTATGAATAAAATTGAAATAGGTCAAATTTAGATAATCATTAAATTAATTGTTTAATTTAATTATTTGCTATTTGATCCTTTGTGTTTTGAAAAGTTCAAAACTTGCCCTCAAGTTTTGAAATTTATATTTTTGATTAAAAGTTTAATTTAAACTATTTAAATTTCAAACCCTAGAATTTTACAAGTTTAAAATTCAACCTTATACTTTATAGTATTATAAGATTAATGTATATATATGTATAACTTAAATGGTAATCTTATCGTTAGTAGGCCTCATTCACGATGCCGATCTATAAGGGGGGTATAAGGTTATGGCCTATAAAATGATCGTTTAATAGGTGTCCACTCTCAGCCACCGCTTCCTTGATTGATGGAGGGTCGTTAGCTGAACGGGTAGGATAGGGAAACCCTTTCCTCATTAATAAGTATAATAAATTATAAAAGTAACTAAATGCTTTTTCAATAATTCTCAATCTTAGTTACTTTAGGCAAAAGTGAAATTGATGCAATTCCATGAAATTACGCTTGGTACCCTTGCTAAGACTTTAGTGGAGCGTATGGGGTTAACCGACACACTAATTGGGCTCTAAGAAAAGGTGGCAAAGGGTGACTCATTGTTTGTCATAGTTCGATGGAGCGTGTGTGGTTAAGCGGCACATTGAATAGGTGGCGGTAACAATGAGTGCACCATGTATATTTTTATGGTTATTCACGTTGCTTTATGATCCTTGGCATCCCAGTCACAAATTAGAGGGGCATATCGAGATCTAAACATGCCATTGAAAAGTTCAATGAATCTCAAAAGATCTAGGAGTTTTCAATACATTTAAAACTTAATCTCTTTTTCGTTTTTCATGGTGGAGAATTAGTGAATCGTCATTCACTTACCTTCAAATTATTTACTTGTTAGATTACGGCATCCCTCTTCTAATTTGTAAATAATGTTGTTGGATCCTAGCCCTAATTTCTCATTTGGGTGTTTAATTGGGGATTCATTTCTAATCAAACTATGTCTCTTTACTATTTCAGATGTCAAACGTCAACAACAACACTTCCGGCTCAAATTCCTCTAGCTCGTTCTCACTCATGAACTTGTGTGGGAGAGTGATCTTTGACGGGTAGAATTTCAATGATTGGATCTGCAACATTCGAATGGTCACTCGTTACGAGGACAAAGAGTATGTCCTCGATGAGAAGCTAAAGGAAATCAATGTCAACACTGCCTCTGCTGAAGAAATCGCGGCCTTTGAGGCCCATAAGTGTGATGCTACGAAAGTCCATTGCATCATGCTAGTGACTATGACTACAGAACTCCAGAAGTCCTATGAGGACATGTATCCCTATGAAATGCATCAAGACTTGCTGGACCGGTACAACCAAAGGGCGAGGCAAGAAAGGTATGAGATCATCACTTCGATGATCACTACTAGAATCGGTAATGGAGAGTCCCTTACCACCCATCTGCAAAAGATGCAGAGATATGTTGATCGCCTGCTAAATTTGAATGCTAACTTTGATGAAGAGATGGCAATTGACATCATCCTTCACTCCTTGCCTCCCTGCTACAAGCAGTTCTGCATGACCTACCACATGAATAAGGAAGAGGTCACTTTGAGCAAGCTTCAAGGCTTGCTAAGGACTGCTGAGAGCAATCTCAAAGATAAGTTTGTTGCATCAACTCCAACTCCTACTACTGCACCTGTCTTGGCAATTGGCAAAGGGAAGGGTAAGAAGAGGAAGGCTCCGTTAAAGAGCCACCACAAGGGAAAGTCCCAAGATGGCACCTCTTCTAGTGGAACCAAAGTTATTTCTGCTAAGCCCAACTCAAACCCCAAGGAGGCAGAGTGCCACCACTGCCATAAGATAGGGCATTGGAAAAGAAGCTGCCCAGAATATCTGCAAGCTATCTAGGATGGGAAGATCAAGCCGTCCTTCGCATGTATTTACACTATTAAATCTAATGATTCATCGCATGCTATTTCTTAGGTTCTTGATACAGGATGTGGTATTCACATATGTTCTGATTTGCAGGGACTAAGAAGAAATATGGATGTGGAGCGTGGGAAGATAAATCTAATCACAGGAAATAGAAGATCGTCGTCTGTCACCAAGATTGGAGTTTATTCCTTAGTGTGGTGGTTGTCGAGGCCAACAAAATTAATAACCCTAAATCTTACACACTAAAATAGTGTATAGTGGTAAAGGGGTCGAATCCACGGAGATTGGTTCAATTTATAACACTATGAAATATCCCTTTGTAAAAATACTTTTAAAATAAAAATAAAAATCTAGCACCTGGTTTCTGGTACGTATTCCTTGTAACTAATATTTCATAAATAATGCATTTTTCCTTGGACTCGGCGAGTTGAAGGACCAACTCGCCGAGTAGAAGTGGGATGAGACGTGTGGTCTAAGCTTTGGACTCGGCGAGTCGGTTCCCGGAATCGGCGAGTAGGCCCTGTTTGGGCAAAAGCCCTAACCCGGGTGTTTGCACACTATTTAAACACGCTAACTCGGCCTCCCTTGTCCCTAACACTTCCAGAAGAGTTGTAGAGCGAAACCCTAGCCCCTTTTTGTCCTTGTGAGTGATTTTGGCTTGTGAAGGAAGTTTGAAGCTTAAGAGAAGAAGAAGGTGGTGGAAGAGTGCAAGGAGGGGAAGTAGATCCAACATCTACCCTGCAAGAGGCTTCCATTCAGGTAGAAAAGTTCCTACCTTGATCACTAGTTCATTAGATCCCTTTTTTGTCCCAAATTAGTGGTTTTGAAGCCCTAAGACCTCAAACTCCATGTGTTTATGCTCTATGTTCTGAAAGGACTTCAGATTTGGATCTTATGGGCATCTTAGAAGTATAAAGTCTCTGTGGTTGGGGTTATTGAGGTCCCTATTGAGTGTATGACCTCTTAAAGAGTTTGGATTTGCCTTCTTGAGCTTATAGGGCCATGCATTCAAGTAAAGTTTGCAACTTTAAATGATAAGCATGCCCTAGGAGCATAGATCTATGGGTTGGAAGCGTTGCATGTCTCAGTTTTGGTCTGTATGGGAAATGGGTTGAAGGGACTCGGCGAGTCCCAAAGTGGAACTTGGCGAGTTCTATGAAGATGGACTTAGACTCGTCGAGTTGGATGAACAACTCGGCGAGTCCTATGAAGATTGCATGGAACTCGACGAGTTGTTCTCCAACTCGGCGAGTTATATGAACTGTTACAGAATAAGAGGGGTTTATGTGTTGAAGGACCAACCCTTCGTATGTGCACGCGGAATTAGCAATCTAACGTGTAGCCATAGTCCCAGAAACCCAAATCCTCATAAAGGATGCTCTGGTGAGGATTTGGAAGCGAGTATGAGATCTGCTCGTGGGGACTTGGCAAGTTGTTCTTGGACTCGGCGAGTCGGATCGCGGGTCGGTCCTTTCATCCCAAGTAATGAGTTAAGGGTGACTCAGTGAGTAAAAAGAGGGACGTGTCGAGTAGGACCGAGTTAGTAGGAGAAGGACTCGGCGAGTCTGTGCTATGACTCGTCGAGTCCAGTCAATTAGAAGTTGACTTTGACCAAGGAGTTGACCTTGGACCAGGGGTGGGTCAGTCATCCGACCTAATGGTATTTGTGAGTGGCTAATCTATGTTTATGATTTATAGCTGGAGGGTTACCGGTTCAGCAGTCAGGCGCTTAGCAAGCAGACTTTCAGCAGCTACTTTTCGAGGTGAGTTACCTTCTAGTAGTAGTTGGTCTACGGCCATAATGCTGGCCCACTAGTAGGAGTTGTATGATCAGATGATTGTCTCTATGATATTCATCTAGGGTTGCTACTACCTGTGATATGTTTATGTGCTAGTATGATATGATGCTATGTGCTAGTGACAGTAAGGGAGATAGTCCTCAGATTACCAGTCGATAGGGCCGAAGGGGCAGTCATGCCCAGTTATGCTAGATAGATTATATGATATGTGTTATATGGTAGTAGTAAGGGGTGAAATAGTCCCCAGCATCCGGTCGAGAGGACCAAAGGGGAGACCAGCACCCAATTATGCTAGTCAGTATCCGGTCGAGAGGACCAAAGGGGAGACCAACACCCAGGTATGCTAGTCAGTATCCAGTCAAGAGTACCGAAGGGGAGACAAGCAACCAGATATGCTAGTCAGTACCCGATCGAGAGGACCAAATGGGTAGGTCGGGCACCCAGAGATGCCTGACAATATATGTTTGATATGTGGTTATTTGGTATGTGGTACAGTGGGGGAACTCACTAAGCTTCATGCTTACAGTTTCAGTTTTGCTTTCAGGTACCTCTTCTTCAAAGGGGAAGGAGCCGGTGCGGTAGCGGCACATCATACACACACACACACACACTGTTTTTCCGCCTTCCGATATTGTTCTGGGATTTGTACTCTGACTTTTTGTTGATTTCGTATTTTGATTTTCAAACATGATGTATGGATGCGAAATGATTTGACCAGACAATGTTTTATTTACAAATGTTTTGCAAAGTGTTTAATTTAAAATGAAATTTTTAGTGTGTATTTTTGGGACGTTACAAGTTGGTATCAGAGCCCTGGTTTGAGGGATTCGGACACACCCTCAGGGGTGTCTGAACTCAAATCGAGGGATTAAAAGATTTTGAAAAAGGAAATGTTTTCTAAAAGTTAAGTAAAGAGTTTTGAGAAAGAACGAAGTGTGTGATGTGCACGACCGGCCGAGCTCAAGTAAGTATTTCCCAGAGTACCCATACAAGTTTATGTTATGTTTTTCAGTAGAAAAACATGCTAGAATAGGACTAAGGATCTAGGAATGATGCCTTATGTGCCTGCTTTATGTGCTTCAGCTTACGAGAATTGCATGCTAGTATTGAGTAGATAGTAGTAGGATAGCCTATTTGGGTTATGCCTGGTGGTATGAGCTTAGCATTATATGCTAGTTCAGCTTCTCATTCTGAGGACAGACTAGATTAAGTAGTTTTCCTGCGTCTGAATAATGTTTTCTTTGTGCTTTGTGGGACTCTGAGTGATGGGAGTTATTCATTAGGTGAATATGTCACATTACATGTGATCAGGGTTGAATAATCTCAGAGTGCTGGATTTGGCTGTATTGCGCAGCTCTTGTTTGAGTCTAACCGTTTTAGGGACGAGTATGTTACTCGAAGGATTATCTGAGCCTCATCACATGTGATGGTATTCACGTAATGGCTAATTGGCATTGCAAGGAGGCCTTTAGCAGCTGAGGAACTGTTTGGGTGGAGTCAGAGATTCTCCCTAGGGCGAGCCTAGAATGGGAATAATAGAGGATCAATAGTCGTAAAAGGGATCTGGTGGAGTCAAAGCTATCATTAAGGAAGGTACGGATAGATGTGGAAGGTAGTATGGGCCCGTACTAATGGAAGCAGAGGATCCGTACCCGAACTAAGGAGGGATGAGGCAAGACCAGGGAACTTGTGGTAGATGTGATCCCTTTAGGGGTATCAGTATCACTAATAGTTGCCTGTATGTATTGCAGAATGGTGGTACTACGTCAGAGGCTAACAGGTGGCAGTTCTGGGGAGGGATCGGCTTCGGGATCAGGTTCCGAGCCAGTAGATGAGAGGCTACACAAGTTCATCGCGTCAGAGATCACCAGAGGCATCCTTGAGTCGACCCCCATCATCTTCGGGTCGATTAAGGAAGTGATAGTTGAGCTGACGGAGGACCGCCTCTAGGCGTTCAGGAGTGAAATGGCAGCTGTGCAGTCAGGATCTTGCACACTGTCCTTCAAATATTTCAGGGGCAGTGGTGCGCCGGATTTCCATGGGGCGAAGGACCCCATTGTTGCCAGACGATGGATTGCAGACATTGAGTTCGCACAGCTGACCAGCTTCTGCCCCGAGGGGTCGAATGTGAGATACGTAGCAGGGTGTTTGAGAGACAGAGCTAGAGGCTGGTGGGAGTCTGTTGGTACTCATTGGGAGCCTCGGCTGTTGAGGCTATGACATGGTCGAATTTTGTGACCCGGTTCCGAGGAGAGTTTGCGCCAGCGGTAGAGCTTCAGTAGCTGGCCAGAGAGTTTTTGGACATGAGACAGACTACAGAGACTGTGGCGGAGATCACCGCCAAGTTTCGGGAGAGGGCATTGTTGGTGCCCCAGTATGCAGGAGATGAGGATATGAGGAGGACCCGCTATCATGACATGCTACGAGTTGATATTCGGGAGCTTATCAGTTTTTCAGCTTGCCCTACCCTGGACTCTATGATTGCCAGGGCAAGGGAGAGGGAGATAGATCTGGAGCACATCCGGAAGAGGAAGGCAGAGGAGGGGCATGTTGCGGGGGCTTCGGGGAAGAAGCCCAAGGGACTAGATGCGGGGCCGAAAGGCCAACAGGGGCGAGGCCGCTGTAAGAAATGCAACAAGACGCACGAGGAAGCGTGCAAGTTGGGATCGTCAGGCTACTATAAGTGCGGCAAGTTGGGGCACTACAGCAGGGACTGTACCGCCCCTACACCTGTGATACAGACATCTGAGTTGCTATGTTTCCATTGCAACCAGAGGGGCCACAAGAAGGCCAACTGCCCCCAGTTGACAGCAGCAGCGGCAGCCCCAGTGACCCTGCGGATTACTGATGGCCGGCAGGGCAAGGCAGAGGCTCCAGTGGTGAGGAGCCGGGCATTTCAGCTAACTACCGAGGAGGCACGCGCCGCACCTGATGTGGTGACGGGTATGATTCTTTCTCTCCATTTTATTTTTATGATGTTATGATATTGATATGTGCTCTGTGTATATGCATTAGGATCGTTCCATCTGAATGGCATCCCAGTTCAGGTGTTGTTTGACTCAGGTGCCGCCCGATCGTTTGTCTCTCTTGCGCTTAGCAAGAGGTTTACTGAGTCTTCGGGACGGTTGGATTGCCCTTTAGAGGTAGAGATTGCCGATGATCGATCGGTGCGAGTATCAGTAGTGTTCAGAGATTGTGTTCTAAGGTTGTTTGAGGAGCGCTACTTGGTAGACCTGGTTCCCAAACCTTTGTGGGGAAACAAGGTTATTATCGGTATGGATTGGTTGAGCCCTAATGGGGGGGGGTGATAGATTGTGCACAATAGCTAGTGCGGTTCAGGACCCCAAGTGGGGGAGAGTTGGTGATCCACGGCGAGAGGCCACAGCGTGGACCCACAGTGTGTTCAACAGTGAGATCTAGGAGCTACCTTCAGCAGGGTTGCGCGGGATATGTCGCGTATGTGGTGGATACCCGAGAGGAAGGTAAGGCGACGGTGAGCGAGCTTCCGGTGGTGCGAGACAATGTTGATGTGTTTCCAGAGGAGCTTCCTGGAATACCTCCGGAGCAACAGGTAGAGTTCAAGATCGACCTAGTCCCTGGTGCGACTTCGATAGCCAAGGCACCATACCGGTTGGCTCCTCCCGAGATGCAGGAGTTGTCTACACAGCTGCAGGAGCTGTTAGACAAGGGATTCATTAGACCGAGCAGTTCACCCTGAGGAGTCCCTATTCTGTTTGTGAAGAAGAAGGACGGATCGCATCGGATGTGTATAGATTATCGGGAGCTGAGCAAGGTAACAGTGAAGAACCGTTACCCACTCCTGAGGATTGATGATCTCTTTGACCTATTGCAGGGAGCATCTTGGTTCTCCAAGATCGATTTGCGTTCAGGTTACCATCAGATGAGGTTCAGAGAGGAGGATGTGCAGAAGACCGCGTTTCGGACATGCTATGGCCATTATGAGTTCGTGGTGATGCCGTTTGGGCTCATCAATGCTCCTGCCGCGTTCATGGACCTCATGAACCGCGTGTGTAGACCGATGCTGGATCAGTCTGTGATAGTTTTCATTGATGACATCTTGGTTTATTCCAAGACGCAGGAGGAGCACGAGGACTATCTGAGATAGGTTTTGGAGACCCTGAGGAAGGAGAGCTTGTACGCTAAGTTCTCCATGTGCGAGTTTTGGGTGCGCGAGGTGCAATTCCTTGGGCACCTTGTCAACCAGAACAGTATACTGGTCGACCCGGCCAAAATTGAGGTCGTGATGAGATGGGAGGTTCCGAAGTCTCCATCTGAAATTCAGAGTTTCCTGGGATTAGCGGGCTACTATCGAAGATTCATTCAGGACTTCTCCAAGATAGTCGTACCCTTGACACGGTTGACTAAGAAAGTCGTGGTCTTTCAATGGGGGCCTGATGATTAGGCAGCGTTTGAGGTTCTGAGACAGAGATTATGCGAGGCGCCAATCTTAGCCCTGCCAGAGGGCGCAGAGGATTTTGTGGTATATTATGATGTGTCCATTTCGGGGTTGGGCGCAATACTGATGCAGAGAGGGCATGTCATTGCATACGCTTCGAGGCAGCTGAAGCCTCACGAGGTAAGCTACCCGACACACGATTTGGAGGTGGGGGCGGTGGTCTTCGCCCTCAAGATGTGACAACCTGATATTTCAACTCTTTGTAACGACCAAAATGGGTCAAGTATTGTAACCACTGCTAAATAATAAAAAGTTACTTTCATAATAAAATGTATAAATAAGTTCTACTTAAATTCCTTCTATGATTAAATGTCTTTGAACCATGATCGTACGTGAAAAGAACGCCCAAATCCGACTTCATATAGCGAAGTTATGATTTTTCCAAGTTCGGCTTAGCAACAGACAGCTAAAAAAAAAACTCGAATCGGTAATCGAGCGACTTTTGGCCGGAATGACCTAAACGAGAATCGAAGGTCTCGACAATGGTATTCCAGCGGTAAAAAGTCTGGCAAAAACCGACATCAGATAAAGAAGTTATGAATTTTCTAAGAAATTCCTTAAACACGATGGATTTTTAATAAATAATAAAAATATAATTTTGGAATTTGCCGACGGAGTCGAAACGAAAGTTGTAGAGCGTAGTCTCACCTACGCGAGGATATAAAGACCATCGAAAACGGAGTTCGTATGAAGAAGATATGAATTTTTGAAGTGTATTAAATAAATTAATTATTTATTTAATTCAAAATTCGGATATTATCCGAAGGGGAGTCAGCATCCTCCTCCGAAGTACGCGCTGCGTACTCCTGTACGCCCCGCGTAACCGAGAGGATTGGCCTTTGATCGTCCACGTCGCACTATCCGAAGAGACCGACCCATCCGACCCGTCCGAAGCCCCGACCCGTCCGACCCGACGTCCCATCCGACCCGGCGTCCCATCCGACCCGCGTACCCAGCAACCTGTCCCATCCGAACCGAGGCAGTCGAGGCTTCGGTCATGCATGACGTACGCGTACGCGCTGCGTACGAGCGTACGCCCCGCGTACCGAGGCAGACCAGCCTTACTATAAATAGGATGCGAGGGTTTCCAAAGAAAGGGTTCATTTCTCTTCTCTCTCTCTCTCAACTTTGCCTCGTTTTCCGTGTCCGTTCAAACCCGAAGCTCTGGTCTTTTTGGCTCAAGTTCCGAAGGTCGATTTTACTCCCGAGATTCCCGAGAATCCCGAGGAAAATCCGTTTCCCGAGACGAAACTCTGCCCGGTTTTCCATCTTGCTATCTCCAAAACTTTCAAGTGAGTTTCATACCCCTTAATCAACCTTTTTAATTATTCTAAATACTTTTATATGCTTTCAAGGGGGGGATTACAAGTAAAACACACGAGTATTATCGTGTGTTACATAAAGAAACTCTTTTATATACTGTTATATATTCAAATCACATGCGATTTATAAACATTTAAAGGAACTTTTATATATATATATATATAACATATGTCACAATAGCATTTTACCTTTTAAAATATAATGTTGTTGTAATGCATGTATAAACTAAACTGTTCTTAGATTTTTCTTGTCTATCCTAGACTCTACACCCAAAAATCTATACTTTCATAAACAAGTGATTCCTTTTCTCAATGTTTCTAAACAAACAAGACACGCTTTTTGGAAACTATAATAGGTATAGTTTTACGAACAAATTTCTAACTCTTATGTACTAGAATCACATATTTCACGAAGTTCACTTTCGTATACAAGAACAAACGTAACATTTTAACAAGTAGATCTGTTTTTATACCACGGATTTGTGAGACACTAACTTCATGTATGTTCGAGTACACATTTCAAGTCCTGTATTATATACCAGAATCCCTTGGAGGGGGAGCATGGTGTTTGTGTATAGATCTATACGGGCTTGACAACCCGCGCCCTGACTGTTAGCTACAGTCCACCGTTTGGGGTGACAAACGTCATAAGATTCCAATGCCTGAAGAACGTTGTGTATAGGCGTTCAGAGTCAATAGTATGGTTATAAAACTCACAAGGGGTATTAAAAATGCATTGATTTACAAGGTTTTCAAACTCATTGGTTATTTTACATTTACCTACATTTTGGAAACAAACATTGGTCTTGAGTGAAGGCTACTTTTATACTAGTAGAAAATATAGGATTTTCTAAGCACAAACAAACAAAGATAAAACATTTCATTTCATTCAAACATTGTCACTTAAATACTTATGAAATTCACCAGCTTAAATGCTGATCTACTCTTTCAAAATTACTTGTATGTCCCAGGGATTCAGTAATTTCAGGTACTAATATGCTTTTGAAGAAGAGATGCTGCGGCGCCAGTTTAATCTCATATTTTGACATCATATTGTAATTGGTTTTGAACATGTAACTTTTGACAAATGTAAACTTTCAATTATATATATGATGGTTGTATTGCTTTCTTTACTATGTATTCATTTGTTACGTTACCACATGAAGTCATCCGCCCCCGAACGTTTCCGCCGTTCAGGTTTGGGGGTGTGATAGATTGGTATCAGAGCAATGTTTATAGTAAACTAAGTATATCGAACCACATAAGATATACAAACTATAAATGCTTAAGGGACTAATACTCTCTGACAAAACAAATTTTCTTTTTACACTTAAGCAGCATTTCGTTCAACTTAAATTGATAGTTCATTTAAGTACACTTACATGCATACCACAAATTATTTTCATGTTATATAACTATACAAGTATTTAGACAAGTTGACACTACGATTGAGACTCGATATATGTAATCAGATTTTGGACAAATATAGCGTGATCAACTATATTTGCCCAAGATTGGACCAACGTATATCGAGGAATGATCGTAGTAAGCAACAAGTCAAAACTTACCAAACCATTACAAGAATCAAACACAAGAACTTAAATACTATAGGAGTATTTGCTATCTAAACTAGTTTAACTTACATGTTTTACATGTTCTGACTTTATTCAATTCTTATAACCCTATTTCTCGTACAGTCAAATGGCTGGATTTCACCACCCTGGCGACCCCTACTTTCCCAACCAAGGCAACGGAGGATGGATCGAAGATG
The DNA here is from genome assembly GCF_051521515.1 of Lactuca serriola. Lineage (NCBI taxonomy): Eukaryota > Viridiplantae > Streptophyta > Magnoliopsida > Asterales > Asteraceae > Lactuca > Lactuca serriola. The sequence continues at coordinate 159,853,891 of NC_136413.1, read as the reverse complement.
ATCCCGAAGAGGACGAGGAACCCATAGAAGTGGGTGATGACTCCGGTACCGACTCAGAGCCAGAAGTTATCGATCCACCACCCATTCAACCTCCCGTCTTCGTAAGGAACTTTCAAGGACCGACTCCCGTCTGGGGAAGTCACCTCCACCATTGGAGCCAACAGCAAAACCTACACCCTCCCTACGGCATGTGCCGGGACTTCTATGATGTCCACGGCGGAGGTTCGGCTGATCGAGCACTCCCGGTAATGGTGGGTAAGTTAGCCAATCAGTCCTATCAGTCTGGAGTACAAGCTAGTCGACTCCGGGATATCAACTTGGAAGTGCAGGTTCACACTTCTGACATCCGTAGGCTGGACAAGATGCAAGACAACGCCCAATTCCAAGCTGAATCGTTTCAAGCGCAAATGATTGCAGCCCTCGCCGAACTAAGGGAACAACAAGCCGCTTTCGATAGGCGTTTAATGGAGTCAAAGCAATCAGATACGGAGTCAAGCTCCAAGCGCAACCTTCGACGCAAGTAGTGCTTGTCAAGGACTCAAATTTTGTTATAGCTTAGGACCTCGGCTAAAAGTCTTTAAATTTCTCGAACTTTGTAATCGGAGACCCTTATAGGGGTTAAATTTTCATGATCGTTGTAACAACTTTTATATTAATATAAGTGGCACTATTACTACTATGTTGACTATTTTGTTCGAACCTTGAATGATCTTTGTGAACCCAAATACTTGTTTCATACCTTTAGTCTTACAAATAACTTTCATTCTTCTATTTTAAGATTCATACTATCATCTGTTGTTGAACTATAGCGATTTAGTTCATGAGACACATACATTTTCCATTCTATGAAATTCTTATCCTTGTCTTTTCAATCTATAGTTGAAGGATGCCTCCGCGTAGGAATCCAAGGCGAAACAACAGTGAGGAAGCACCTATACCACCACCACCTCCACCACCCCAATTTGATGCTGTAATGTTTCAAGCAGCAGTCACCGCAGCGGTGGCAGCTGCCATGTCACAGCTCAATAACTCAAGTGCTAATGGCTCGGGATCTGGCACACACCCATCCAACCATGGCGAGAGTCATGGACCACCTCGAGAATGCACCTATAAGGACTTCACTAATGCCAAGCCCCAGATGTTTTATGGTACTGGTGGTGTGATGGCCCTGAGGCAGTGGATTGAAAGGACGGAGGCAGTCTTTGAAATCTGCTCCTGCCCCGAGCACAACAAGGTCAAATTTGCAACTTTCACCCTTCTCGATAAAGCTTTAACTTGGTGGAATGGCCACGTTAAAGTACTTACCCTAATCGTGGCAAACTCCATAAGCTAGGAGAGCTTGAAGGCCATGATGATGAGAGAATACTGCCCACGGGGAGAGATTCAAAAGCTTGAACACGAGCTATGGGCTCTCGGAATGGTGGGTACCGACATCGCTACTTATACCAACAGATTCTGCGAACTGGCAATCCTTTGTCCAGATATGATTGCTCCCGAGAGCAAGAAGATAGAAAGGTACATCTGGGGACTGACGCCCCAAATGCGATCAAGCGTGTTAGCTTCTAAACCTGACACCTTTGAAAGTGCTAAGGAACTGGCACAATCTCTGATCGACTACGGAGGTCATCAGAACTCAACCACTTCTGCACCAGCACCACAGAAAGGAAACAACAACAGCAACAACAACAACAACAACAGCAACAACAACAACAATGGCAGGAAGAGAGCATGGATGAAAGGGAAGGGTGGGTCTTCCCAAGAATCCGCAAAGAAACAACTGGTGTCAGTAAATGCTGCCATTGTACCTGCTACAGCCCCTACAAATACCTACCCAACAAAGCCTTATATAGGTAACCTCCCAAAATGCACCAAATGCAATTACCACCACCATGGACCTTGTCGAGATATGCAGTGCGCCAACTGCAGCAGGAAAGGGCACACAGCCCGTTTCTGCAAGGAACCCGCAAAGCCGATCACTCAAGTTCCCGGTGTGGGTGCAGGGCAGGCTTGCTACGGTTGTGGCGAGGTGGGCCACTACAAGAGAAATTGTCCTAAGGCAGCAGGCACCGGAGGTGTGGGACGAGTTTTGGCAATAGGCCACGACGAAGCTGTAGCTGACCCAACTATAGTTGCTGGTACGTTCCTTCTCGATAATTCATACGCATGCATATTATTCGATAGTGGAGCGGAGAGAAGCTTCGTGAGTCAAAACTTTATTAATTTACTTAAACCTAAACCTAGCAAGTTAGAAAAATCATTCACTGTAGAGATGGCCAATGGAAAAACCGAAAACACAAATTGCATATACATGGGTTGTATGTTATCATTAGACGACCATTCTTTCCCAATCAATCTCATGCCGGTTCAAATTAAAAGTTTCGACGTCATAGTCGGCATGGATTGGTTGAGTCTTCTTCGCGCCGACATCATGTGCTTTGAGAAAGCAGTCCGTCTTAACCTCCCAAACAACGAAACATTGGTTATCTACGGCGACAAATCTAGTGCAAACCTTCGCATCATTTCGTGCATCCAAGCTCGAAAGTGCTTGCGGAAGGATTGTCGAGCATTTCTAGCGCACATCGTCGATACAAGTCAAGAACTGAAGGACATCAAGAGCACCTCGGTAGTACGCGACTTTCCCGATATCTTTCCAGAAGAACTACCAGGATTACCACTGCAGCGCCAAGTCGAGTTTAGAATCGACTTAATTCCAGGAGCTACCCCAGTAGCGAAGTCGCCTTATCGTCTTGCACCAGCAGAGATGCAGGAACTTTCCAGTCAACTTAATGAACTCCTTCACAAAGGATTCATAAGACCAAGTTTCTCACCTTGGGGAGCACCGGTCTTGTTTGTAAAGAAGAAAGACGGATCGTTCCGTATGTGCATCGACTACAGAGAGCTGAACAAACTTACTGTCAAGAACCGCTATCCTCTACCCCGTATCGACGACCTATTCGATCAACTTCAAGGGGCGAACTACTTCTCCAAAATAGACCTGCGATCCGGATATCACCAATTACGAGTTCTAGAGGGGGACATTCCAAAGACAGCCTTCCGAACTCGTTATGGACACTATGAATTCGTGGTGATGCCGTTCGGATTAACCAATGCACCAGCAGTATTTATGGACCTAATGAATAGGGTATGCCGCCCTTACTTGGATCAGTTCGTCATCGTCTTTATCGATGATATACTTATCTACTCTCGAAGTGAGGAAGAGCATAGTCAACACCTACGAAAAGTCCTAGAAACACTGCAAACGGAGAAACTTTATGCGAAGTTCTCTAAATGCAAATTTTGGATTCGAAGAGTCAAATTTTTAGGTCACGTTGTTAGCGAGGAAGGTATACACGTGGACCCCTCCAAAACTAAGGCTATTGAGAACTGGTCGGCACCAAAGACACCTACAGAAATTCGTCAATTTCTAGGTCTAGCTGGCTACTATCACAGATTCATAAAGAACTTTTCGAGCATTGCGAAACCTCTTACTTCATTAACCCAGAAAGGTGTGGCCTTTGACTGGGAAGCAAAACAAGAGAAGGCATTCCAGACCCTAAAGCAGGCCTTGTGCACCGCACCGATACTATCCCTCCCCGAAGGGATAGAAGACTTCGTAGTGTATTGCGATGCTTCAAATCAAGGACTTGGTTGTGTTCTTATGCAGAGAGGGAAGGTTATCGCTTATGCCTCCCGACAGCTTAAGACACACGAAGTGAACTATACGACACACGATCTCGAATTAGGAGCAGTGGTATTTGCTCTGAAGATCTGGAGGCACTACTTATACGGAACAAAGAGTACTATTTTCACCGATCATAAGAGCCTTCAACACATTTTCGATCAGAAGGAACTCAACATGCGCCAACGATGATGGGTCGAATTACTAAATGACTACGAATGCGAAATTCGTTATCATCCTGGCAAGGCCAACGTAGTAGCCGACACCCTCAGTCGAAAGGAATACACTGGTCGGAGGGTCAAATCTCTGACCATAACTATCCATTCCCACTTATCCACACAAATTAAGGAAGCACAAATGGAAGCTTTGCAACCTGTAAATGTGGCGGGTGAATCCCTACGAGGAATGGAGAAGAATTTAGAAGTCAAGGGTGGCGGAGCCTACTATCTCATGGACCGAATCTGGACCCCAAATCATGGTGGTTTCAGGAACGTAGTCATGACCGAGGCTCACAACTCAAGATATTCCGTTCACCCGGGTTCAGATAAAATGTATCTGGATCTTAAGAATCTGTACTGGTGGCCTAACATGAAAGCAGAAATTGCTACCTTCGTGAGTAAATGTCTTACTTGCGCTAAGGTTAAGGTCGAGTATCAGAAACCGTCAGGACTACTACAACAACCAGAGATACCGGAATGGAAATGGGAGCAGATTACTATGGACTTCATAACCAAGTTACCCAAGACGACAAGTGGACTCGATACCATATGGGTCATTGTCGACAGACTGACCAAATCCGCGCATTTCCTACCCATCAAGGAGACTGACAAAATGGAAAAGCTTACAAGAACTTACTTAAGGGAAGTAGTGCGACTGCATGGTGTTCCGATATCCATTATCTCCGATCGAGATAGTAGATTCACTTCAAGGTTCTGGCAGTCACTACAAAGATCCCTGGGAACTAGGCTGGACATGAGTACAGCCTACCACCCACAGACAGACGGACAAAGTGAGAGAACAATACAAACTTTAGAAGACATGCTGAGAGCCTGCGTGATTGACTTTGGAAAGGCATGGGATATTCATTTACCCCTTGTCGAATTTTCATACAACAATAGTTATCATACAAGCATAAAGGCTGCTCCGTTTGAAGCCCTCTATGGTCGAAAGTGCAGATCCCCTCTGTGCTGGACTGAAGTTGGCGATACCCAGTTAGCTAGAGGAAGAGTTCCTGAAAGCACTCTCACCGGTCCAGAGATCATACGTGAAACAACAGAGAAGATCGTTCAGATTCGTGAACGATTGATAGCCTCAAGAGACCGACAGAAAAGCTACGCTGACCAAAGGAGGAAATCTTTGGAATTCCAGGTAGGAGACCACGTCTTATTAAAGGTCTCACCGTGGAAGGGTTTAATACGATTTGGAAAGCGTGGGAAGCTAAATCCAAGATACATAGGGCCTTTCGAGATTCTTGCCAGAATCGGCCCAGTGGCTTACAAGCTTAACCTACCGCGCGAACTTAGTAACATCCATCCAACCTTCCACGTCTCAAACTTGAAAAAGTGTCTGTCCGACGAGACTCTTGTTATTCCACTCGATGAGATCGAGATCAACGAGAGCCTCAACTTTGTGGAAGAACCAGTATAAATCATGGACCGAGAGGTCAAACAAACAAAACAAAGTCGCATAACCATCGTGAAGGTTCGCTGGAACGCCAAGCGGGGACCCGAATTCACATGGGAACGCGAAGATCAGATGAAACAAAAGTACCCTCATCTCTTTCATGTTCACTAGTATCTTTACTACTTTAAATTTCGGGACGAAATTCTCTCTAACGGGGGGATGATGTAACAACCTGATATTTCAACTCTTTGTAACGACCAAAATAGGTCAAGTATTGTAACCACTGCTGAATAATAAAAAGTTACTTTCATAATAAAATGTATAAATAAGTTCTACTTAAATTCCTTCTATGATTAAATGTCTTTGAACCATGATCGTACGTGAATAGAACGCCCAAATCCGACTTCATATAGCGAAGTTATGATTTTTCCAAGTTCGGCTTAGCAACAGACAGCTAAAAAAAAAACTCGAATCGGTAATCGAGCGACTTTAGGCCGGAATGACCTAAACGAGAATCGAAGGTCTCGACAATGGTATTCCAGCGGTAAAAAGTCTGGCAAAAACCGACATCAGATAAAGAAGTTATGAATTTTCTAAGAAATTCCTTAAACACGATGGATTTTTAATAAATAATAAAAATATAATTTTGGAATTTGCCGACGGAGTCGAAACGAAAGTTGTAGAGCGTAGTCTCACCTACGCGAGGATATAAAGACCATCGAAAACGGAGTTCGTATGAAGAAGATATGAATTTTTGAAGTGTATTAAATAAATTAATTATTTATTTAATTCAAAATTCGGATATTATCCGAAGGGGAGTCAGCATCCTCCTCCGAAGTACGCGCTGCGTACTCCTGTACGCCCCGCGTAACCGAGAGGATTGGCCTTTGATCGTCCACGTCGCACTATCCGAAGAGACCGACCCATCAGACCCGTCCGAAGCCCCGACCCGTCCGACCCGACGTCCCATCCGACCCGGCGTCCCATCCGACCCGCGTACCCAGCAACCTGTCCCATCCGAACCGAGGCAGTCGAGGCTTCGGTCATGCATGACGTACGCGTACGCGCTGCGTACGAGCGTACGCCCCGCGTACCGAGGCAGACCAGCCTTACTATAAATAGGATGCGAGGGTTTCCAAAGAAAGGGTTCATTTCTCTTCTCTCTCTCTCAACTTTGCCTCGTTTTCCGTGTCCGTTCAAACCCGAAGCTCTGGTCTTTTTGGCTCAAGTTCCGAAGGTCGATTTTACTCCCGAGATTCCCGAGAATCCCGAGGAAAATCCGTTTCCCGAGACGAAACTCTGCCCGGTTTTCCATCTCGCTATCTCCAAAACTTTCAAGTGAGTTTCATACCCCTTAATCAACCTTTTTAATTATTCTAAATACTTTTATATGCTTTCAAGGGGGGGATTACAAGTAAAACACACGAGTATTATCGTGTGTTACATAAAGAAACTCTTTTATATACTGTTATATATTCAAATCACATGCGATTTATAAACATTTAAAGGAACTTTTATATATATATATATATATATATATATATATATATATATATATATATATATATATATATATATAACATATGTCACAATAGCATTTTACCTTTTAAAATATAATGTTGTTGTAATGCATGTATAAACTAAACTGTTCTTAGATTTTTCTTGTCTATCCTAGACTGTACACCCAAAAATCTATACTTTCATAAACAAGTGATTCCTTTTCTCAATGTTTCTAAACAAACAAGACACGCTTTTTGGAAACTATAATAGGTATAGTTTTACGAACAAATTTCTAACTCTTATGTACTAGAATCACATATTTCAAGAAGTTCACTTTTGTATACAAGAACAAACGTAACATTTTAACAAGTAGATCTGTTTTTATACCACGGATTTGTGAGACACTAACTTCATGTACGTTCGAGTACACATTTCAAGTCCTGTATTATATACCAGAATCCCTTGGAGGGGGAGCATGGTGTTTGTGTATAGATCTATACGAGCTTGACAACCCGCGCCCTGACTGTTAGCTACAGTCCACCGTTTGGGGTGACAAACGTCATAACATTCCAACGCCTGAAGAACGTTGTGTATAGGCATTCAGAGTCAATAGTATGGTTATAAAACTCACAAGGGGTATTAAAAATGCATTGATTTACAAGGTTTTCAAACTCATTGGTTATTTTACATTTACCTACATTTTGGAAACAAACATTGGTCTTGAGTGAAGGCTACTTTTATACTAGTAGAAAATATAGGATTTTCTAAACACAAACAAACAAAGATAAAACATTTCATTTCATTCAAACATTGTCACTTAAATACTTATGAAATTCACCAGCTTAAATGCTGATCTACTCTTTCAAAATTACTTGTATGTCCCAGGGATTCAGTAATTTCAGGTACTAATATGCTTTTGAAGAAGAGATGCTGCGGCGCCAGTTTAATCTCATATTTTGACATCATATTGTAATTGGTTTTGAACATGTAACTTTTGACAAATGTAAACTTTCAATTATATATATGATGGTTGTATTGCTTTCTTTACTATGTATTCATTTGTTACGTTACTGTTGGGTTTTGAGCAATCTAACACTTCCTAAGTGTGCATGCAACCCTAATAAACCTTGGATCTATGTTTGTCTAAATACATGCAAAATAATAATTTTCCAAGGTTTATAACCTATCTAACATGGCATGGGGAACATTTCAACATAAAAGAGTTAGAAGAGATTACATACCTTTTGTTGTGTTGGGTTCTTAGGAGTTTGAGGGCCAAGCACCAATAGTGTGAATGCCTCAAATGGAATCACAAACACCACAAACTCTTGGAAAACTTGAGAGAGTATACACACTCTTGTATTTTCGGCCACACACATGCACACACACACTAGAACACTAGCTTTCTCTTAGGCTATCTTAGTCTCTCTTTCATGCTCCATAAGCATGCTTATATAGTATGCATGGTTAGGGTGAAACCCTAATAACCCATGTCTTTTCCTATTCCAAGGATCCATGGGTTAAAAGCTCCATGGGTCATCCATGGACTTCCACATAAGCCTAGCCCATTAACAAATGAGTATTAGCCCACACTATATAAAACAAATAGCCCATAATTTAATTAGTATTCCTTTTAATCTCTAAATTAATCCATAATTAATTTAAGACTAAAACTAATTAAATAACGTAACTTCATATTAATATATTATAACTCATAATATATTAATAAACATATGTGTATAACTCTCATAAAATTATCCATAATAGTTTGGATGAGATGCAACCCAAATGGACCATGCCGGTCGGGTCAAGTATATACCAAATAAGTTATGGACTTAGACACCTTATCCAACAGACTCCACATGAAGTCATCCGCCCCCGAACGTTTCCGCCGTTCAGGTTTGGGGGTGTGACACAAGATTTGTCGTCATTACCTCTATGGGGTTCGGTGTACCATATACACGGACCACAAGAGTTTGAGGTACCTCATGGATCAGCCGAATCTGAACATAAGACAACATCGGTGGTTGGATGTGCTGAAGGATTATGATTGCGAGATCCTTTATCACCCGAGAAAGGCCAATGTGGTGGCCGATGTGCTTAGCCGCAAGGCAACACCGATCAGGGATGTATGTTTGAGGATGACAGTGGTGACACCGCTGCTGGAGTAGATTCGGGAGGCTCAGCAGGAGGCGAGGAAGGAGGAACATCGGAAGAGTGAGAGGATTGTGGGTCAGATTTCCTCTTTCGACTATGATAGTCGAGGATTGTTGACACTACACCGTAGGGTGTGGGTGTCGTACCATGGAGGCGTGCGCCAGGTCCTGATGCGAGAGGCGCACAAATCTAGATTCTCCATTCATCCCGGGGCGACGAAGATGTATAGAGATCTTCGTCTGGATTATTGGTGGCCCTGAATGAAGCGGGATGTAGCATGATACGTGGAGCGCTACTTGACCTGCAGGAAGGTCAAGGCCGAGCATCAGAGACCGCACGGCAAGATGCATCCGTTGGACATCCCGTTGTGGAAATGGGAAGATATTACGATGGATTTTATCACGATGCTTCCCAGGACCGCGCGAGGAGTGGATTCGAAATGGGTCATCGTGGATCGATTGACCAACAGTGCCCATTTTATTCCAATTCAGGAGAGCATATCGGCTGAAAAGTTGGCCGACATCTATATCAGGGAGATAGTGGCGCGGCACGGGGTGGACTTTGGAGCCGATGGAAGATATGATGGAACACTACCCCGAGCTGTTTCAGGATCGAGCAGCAGACTTCAAGGACGAAGTCTAAAATAAGTGGGGGAGATTTGTAGCACCTGGTTCCTGGTACATATTCCTTGAAATTAATATTTCTTAAATAATGCAATTTGCCTTGGACTCGGCGAGTTGAAGGACCAACTCGCCAAGTAGAAGCGGAATGAGACGCGGGGTCTAAGCATTGGACTCGGCGAGTAGGCCCTGTTTGGGCAAAAACCCTAACACGGGTGTTTGCACCCTATTTAAACACTCAAACTCGGCCTCCCTTGTCCTTAACACTTCCAGAAGAGCTGTAGAGCGAAACCCTAGCCCCTTGTTGTCCTTGTGAGTGATTTTGGCCTTGTGAAGGAAGTTTGAAGCTTAAGAGAAAAAGAAGGTGGTGGAAGAGTGCAAGGAGAGGAAGTAGATCCGACATCTACCCTGCAATAGGCTTCCATTCAGGTAGAAAAGTTCCTACCTTGATCAGTAGTTCATTAGATCCCCTTTTTGTCCCAAATTAGTGGTTTTCAAGCCCTAAGGCCTCAAACTCCATGTGTTTATGCTTTATGTTCTGAAAGGACTTCAGATTTGTCCTAAATTAGTGGTCTTCAGTCTCTATCGTTGGGGTTATTGAGGTCCCTATTGAGTGTATGACCTTTTAAAGATCTTGGATTTGCCTTCTTGTGCTTATAGGGCCATGCATGCACGTAAAGTTTGCAACTTTACGTGATAAGCATGTCCAAGGTGCATAGATCTATGGTTTGGAAGCATTACATGTCTCAATTTTGGTCTGTATGGGAAATGGGTCAAAGGGACTCGGCAAGTCCCAAAGTGGAACTCGACGAGTTCTATGAAGATTGCCTTAGACTTGGTGAGTTGGATGAACAAGTCGGCGAGTCCTATGAAGATTGCCTGGAACTCGACGAGTTGTTCTCTAACTCGGCGAGTTATATGAACTGTTACAGAATAAGAGGGGTTTATGTGTTGAAGGACCAACCCTTCGTATTTGCATGTGAATTAGCAATCTAACGTGTAGCCATAGTCCCAGAAACCTAAATCCTCATAAAGGATGCTCTGGTGAGGATTTGGAAGCGAATAGGAGATCTGCTCGTGGGGACTCGGCGAGTTGTTCTTGGACTCGGCGAGTCGGATCACGGGTCGGTCCTTTCGTCCCAAGTAGTGAGTTAAGGGTGACTCAGTGAGTAAGAAGAGGGACGTGTCAAGTAGGACCGGTTAGTAGGAGAAGGACTCGGCGAGTCTGTGCCATGACTCGGCGAGTCCAGTCAACTGGAAGTTGACTTTGACCAAGGAATTGACCTTGGACCAGGGGTGGGTCAGTTATCTGACCTAAGGGTATTTATGAGTGGCTAATCTATGTTTATGATTTATAGCCGGAGGATTACCGATTCAGCAGTCAGGCGCTTAGCAAGCAGACTTTCAGCAGCTACTTTTCGAGGTGAGTTACCTTCCAGTAGCAGTGGGTCTACGGCGACAATGCCGGCCCACCAGTAGGAGTTGTATGATTAGATGATTGTCTTTGTGATATTCATCTAGGGTTGCTACTACCTGTGATATGTTTATGTGCTAGTATGATATGATGCTATGTGCTAGTGACAGTAGGGGAGATAGTCCCCAGATTACCGGTCGATAGGGTCGAAGGGGCAGTCATGCCCAGTCATGCTAGATAGATTATGTGATATGTGTTATGTGGTAGTAGTAAGGGGTGAAATAGTCCCCAACATCCGGTCGAGAGGACCGAAGGGGAGACCAGCACCCAGTTATGCTAGTCAGTATCCAGTCGAGAGGACCGAAGGGGAGACCAGCACCCAGGTATGCTAGTCAGTATCCGGTCGAGAGGACCAAAGGGGAGACTAGCACCCAGCTATGCTAGTCAGTACTCGGTCGAGAGGACCAAAGAGGTAGGTCGGGCACACACACTATTTTTCCACCTTCCGAGATTGTTCTAGGATTTGTACTCTAACTTTTGGTTGATTTCGTATTTTGATTTTCAAACACGATATATGGATGCGAAATGATTTGATCAGACAATGTTTTATTTACAAATGTTTTGCAAAGTGTTTAATTTAAAATGATTTTTTTGGCCTGTATTTTTGGGACATTACAAAAAAAATTAAAATGGGGGGGGGGGGGGGGGGGGGGGGCGTTTAGTTCATTTGACTGTTTGACAAAAATTAAAACTAGCTAGAATGAAAATATGACAAGTAAACAAGTAAAAGATTGGATTAAATTCAAAGAAGTGGAATTGGTTGATTTTGGGGAACACCTCATGGATGATATGATTGACTTATCATTAGACTTAATGGAATAACACTTGTGAATTGGTTAAACTTGACTATATCAATTCATAAGCACAAATTGACTCAACTCTTCTTAGAAATTAAAATGGTTAGAGAAGCTCTTAACACATTTCCTTAATTGAAGTCACAAAATCAATGAAGCATAAAATCTTGTGAAAATCAATTAGCTTTAAGTTGTAAGAGTTACCAAGTCCGTTTGTTGCTTACTAATTTGAAGGTCTATTACTTAACCAAGAAATTAATCAACAAAAACAAGCATTCATTCATCCAAGCTCATGATCAAAGATAAATAAACATAACAAGATGTTTAACTAGAAAACATTCCCATAAACTTCAAACACAAATGTAATGATAAGTCTTCAAAGCAAATAATCATCCATGGGTTAAACCCTAATCAACCAAATGAAAATTTAGCCAATCATGGCCAAAGTAAAAGAAAAACAATATAGTTTAGTAGTATCAAATATTGTCTTAGATGCAACATGAAAGGAAATTACACTAATCTTCCAAAAATTCTTCAAATCTTCCAAGGCTCTTTGAGAGAATATGGTGTGTGTTCTTCAAGTCATCCCCCACCAAAATGGCTCCCATCTCTAGCAAAAGGGGGTTGATTTCCGGATTCAAAAAGGGTACCAAAAGTCACCCACCAAACATCCACAAATAGAGTCAACAAGTCAAACCCGGAATCAGCTCAGAACAATTCACGCGGACCGCGTATGAGTCCACGCGGACCGCGTGGGTCATGCTGAATGTGAGACTTGGGCCATTAATCATGCAATTTAGCCCAATCTTCACTTCTTCAACTTCAGCCCACAATCATAACTCTTTAGGACCCATTTGCCATTCCAAAGCCTTCTAATGATTGACCCAATACTCCTTAAATTTTCTTGTAGCTCGATTCCGCGTCGCCTCATCATCATCCTTGCCCACAAATTAGATCCAAATTGATTTCTTCTTTTACGCAAGCACCTAGCCCAATCGCACCACTTCAAGTCCACAAGCAAATCGCATGGCTCCATAAGTCCCGCATGCTTCTAAGCCTCCAATAACAAATAGTCTTCGGTAAATCCTGCAATTAAGCTCAAAAGACTAGAAACCACCCGGTAAAGGAGAAAAATGACAAAAAGAGAAAATATGCATGAAGATTGACTAAAATGAGATGGTTTTAACAAAAAATAAACTATGAAAAGAAGTAATAAAAACGAAACTATCAAATCACCCCAAGCTTGAACCTTACTTGTTGATATTTGCATAATTAGTCATATGTTTAGCATACATTTTCATACATTTTTAGCTAATTATGTGCATAATGTGGACAAAAGGTACCTAATAATGCTTAAATTTTGTTTTCAGTCAAAACGACATGCTTGGAAGTAAAAAGGAACAAGGAGAAGCAATTAAAGACCAAAGAATGAAGAATGAGGAAAAAAACACACTAACTCGGCGAGTTCGTGAGGCTACTCGGCGAGTACCCAAGAATATTCCCGAAGATAATTCAAGACTCCTGGCAATAGACGGATTTTACCTGTACTCGGCGAGTCCGCGAGGCTACTCGCCGAGTAGCCCCTGTTTTGTGATAATTATAAATATCGAACCTTTATCCGAATTGGGGATATTTCTGGCGTTTTGGGAGCTCCACCTGCGATTGAAGAACCCTTTGGAGAGCTGAGAAACCCTAACCTTCGATCCTTTGAAGGATCAAGGCAATTTAGGTTATACATTCCACTTAATCTTAGAATTTAAGCATGTCTAGCCTAGTTGAACTTGTTTTTGAGTTTGTTTTTACTGTGACTATGAACAAAATTCGTTTTGTTTCTGTTTGGGAAGACCAAGTTACTCCTATAGTTTAATTATTACTTTTTGATTGATTGTTTATTGGTGATCTTATTAAATTAAGTTTGTTAAAGAACCTTATGCATTAACCACAACTATTTTCTGTTAATTGGAAGACAATTAAGCTGCATGAACATCTCTTAGTTGTTAACCTCAGATGTTTATGTGAACACTTTATCATATGCCTAGGAATAATGAATATGAAACTAGGATTAATTAGAGAATGGGTAAATTAATGTGTGAGCTTGTTTGAGAAACCAACAAAGAAGAGGTTAACTGAAACACCAACTTGATTAACCAATTACAAATCTTATTTAATCTAAATAATTAAACTAGGGAATTAATTAGTTTAAACAATTGGCCACTGCTTGAATTGATTAATTTTCTAAGGGTTAGTAGTAATGAACATGAACCTAACCACTATAGTTGGTAACCAATAACAATTGATTTATCATATAAATAACCATAGGAGTGAATTGGTTGGACCTAAACAGAAACCCTTTATCAAATTTGGTGAATTTGTTATTTGTCTTAGTTGTTTAGTTAATTAAGTGCTTAAGTTGTGTGTTTAAGTTTCTAGTCTTGTAAAACTAGAGAATAACCCTTTTACTTTTATTACTTGCTTAGTTAAAATTAGTTATTAGTTTAATTTTCGTTCCCTGAGTTCGACACCCTACTTATCCAACTATACCACTAAAAGACAGGTTCACTACCTTTGTGTGCTTAATTTATCAACTAAAAGTAGGAATAAAACCAGTGCATTTTACACACATCAAGTTTTTGGCGTCGTTGTCGGGGAACGGTTCCAAAATTAAGTCTAATTCCTAATTTTATCGATCCTTTGTGTGAGTTTCTCTTGCACAAAGTTATTTTTCAGTAATAGAGTAAGTAGGTTAGGTTTTAGAAATTATTAGTTCTTTTTAGAAGTCTTTTACTTAGTTTTAATTTTTTTTAGTTGTAAACAGGATACTCGCCGAGTGCAATCGCACCTACTCGGCGAGTTGCCTGCTGTTCGCCAAACTCTTTTTCGTTTTCGTTCTGTTTCATTTTTTGTTCTTTTTACGCGTTTTTCTTGTTTGTTTGCAGTTGTTTCATGACCCGAGGATCTGATACACCTCTGGTTCCTCCTCTCGAAGACCCGGAATCCACACTAAGGAGGAACAAAGGAAAAGCCGTTGGAGAATCCGTTTCTTCAAAGAATTCGCCACTAAAGAACCTCAAGTCAGTTTTCAGCAAGATGAAGAGCAGCAAATCAGGAGCATCCATTGCCTCTTTAACAATCGAAGACCCGATTAAAGAAGACACCGAGTACGAGACCGAGGAAGAAGAAGGACCTACATACGAGCATGAATCTGATTTTGAGGACGATTTAGCTATCACTATGGCTAATATCGATGAAGTCCCCATGGGGGAGTGGAAGAAGAGGATGCACGATGACACTGGTCCGGGACTTGTGCAGCCCGCAATTCCTGCAACTGCTACTTTTGAGCTCAAGGGTCATATCCTAGCTTTACTTAAAGAAATCTCTTTCACTGGCAAAGATCACGAAGACGCCTACAAGCACTTGGATGAAGTTAATGATGTAGCTGATTATCTCAATGTTCCCAACGTGCCTCGGGAAACTCAGCTACTTCGCATGCTTCCGGTTACTTTGAAGGGTGCTGCAAAGGATTGGCTCAAGTCACTTCCCCTCGGATCCATTACCACATGGGCCCAACTGAAAGAATAGTTCATTGATCAATTCTGCCCACCATCCAAGATATCCAAGCTCAAGAAAGCCATAGCTAATTTTGAATAACAAGCTGGAGAGTCACTATATGAAGCTTGGGAGAGGTACAAGAGCTTGCTAAGGAATTTCCCACATCACGACCTCAATAGTCAGCAAGTCTCCATCTTTTATGATGGAGTAAATTTTACAACAAGGCAACTACTTTACTCGCAAGGTCCACTTACGAAGAAGGCACCTCAGTGATAAAGCAGCTAATTGAAGAATTCTCTAAGCATTCTAGAGAATACCATAATCCAAGAAATTATGAAACAAGGAGGTCCGCCTATGCAGCTTCAGAAGACTTATCAACAGTGATGGCCATGTTGAAAAAGATGGATAGGAGGATGGACAAAATGGACCAAACGATACATGCTATACGGGTGGGGTGTGAAAACTGCAATGGGCCTCATCTTACTAGAGACTGCGACTTAGATGAAAATGGCAACAAGAAAGTGGAAGTATGTTACTCATGTGGGGACCGATATGATGAAGATTGGCGAAAACCAAAGAAAGAGTGGCTCCCTTATGAAGAGTACAAGAAGACTAAGGAGGAGAAGTACAGGCAGAAAGGAAGAGGTTTTTACCAAAAGGAGGAGCCGACACAAGAAAGAAAACCAAGTTTTGGAAGAAATGCTTACCAAATTTGTAGCTGCTTCAGAAAAGAGACATAGTGATCATGATGCTGCAATTCAAGAAACAAGAACCATGCTTAGAAACCAGCAAGCATCTATCCACAACATAGAAACGCAGCTGGGGCAACTTGCTCAACAAATCAACCAAAGATCACCGGACGAACTTCCGAGTAAAACCGAAAATAACCCACGAGGCGCGCACATAAACATAGTCACAACAAGAAGTGGGAAGATAATCACTCCTCTGGCCCCCTATTCAGAATGAAGCACCCAAGGAATTGCAGAAGGAGGATGCAGAAACTCAAGACCAAAATCAAAATCTTCATGGAACAGAGCCTACTCGCCGAGTCCAGAATACGGACTCGACGAGTCCACAGCCAAATTTGAAGAATCAGATTCCTGAAAAGCCCTTACAGCCTCTATTGCCATAACCAGCCCGAGCTAAGAGAGAAAAGCAGGAAGAGGAGTACCAGAAGTTTCTAGATCATATTAAAGCTCTTCAAATCAACATACCCTTCATCGAAGTTGTCGCACAAATGCCAAAGTATGCAAAATTCTTTAAGGAACTTTTCATGAATAGAAGAAAGATGGAGGAAGTGAAAAAGGTAGTTCTTAATGAGAACTGCTCAGCGTCCATGCTAAATAAGCTACCAAAGAAGAAGGGTGACCCGGGGAGCTTGACTTTGCCTTGCCAATTTGGTAACTTGGCTACCATTCATGCTTTGGCCGATTCGGGAGCAAGTGTGAACCTCATGCCATATTCATTCTTCAAGAAGCTGGATCTCCTGGAACTGTCACACCCTAAAACCGGAACGGCGGAAACGTTCTGGGGTGGATGACGTCATGTCAAGTATCACAACATATGCAGTATAGTAATCAAAGTACAACAACCATTGCATTAATAGTAATAGTTTTACATTTCATAGAGACATTAAAGTAATACAAGTAATAATATAGGTGCAACTTGGTACTAAATTGTCTTCACCAAAAGCTCCTGGGATGTACATGTCTATTGCTGACCTGAGAATACAAGTTATTTTGAAAGCGAGTATCAGCATTTGTATAAATGCTGGTGAGTTCATAAGTATTTAGTGTCATTTGTGTAAGTAAGCATTTTATCCAAAATAACTTAATAAAAGTAGTAGTTTAGAATCAACGGTGTGCTAGAGTCCTTTCCAGAAAATCCTATATTTTCTAAATAAAAGCAGTCTTCTACCAAAACTCGACAGTGTTATGTTTTAAAAAGAAATTACCTGAAATATTATCATTACCAAAATACGGTATTTGACTTTAAAGAAAGTAGGAGAATATCACTAGTAAAAGTACTAAGGGAAAATAACATATGCCTCAGCAGAAAATACTGCTGACTAAGGCAAAGAAATCATAGACTCCAGGAGAGTATCGACTGAATGATACGCCTGGCTTAGTCTAACAAAAGGAAACACAGACCCCAGACGGTGTCACATGTACGATACGGCTAGCAAGGTCTAAAAGAAACACAGACCCCAGACAGTATCAAATGAAAGATACAACTAGCAAGGTCTAAAACAAACACAGACCCCATACAACATCAAATGAAAGATACAGCTAGCAAGGTCTAAAACAAGGAATGATCCTAAAAGTGTTGTCTCATAAATACAGTGTTAATTCTCGTTACCTTAAGGCCATGAATTATAAGGTAAACATGGAGATACTCGTAACCATACTGATCGACACTAGAGTACTTGACGCCCTGCAAGCGCCGGAATAAATATGACATTTGTCACCCCTTGGCTTGGTAGGCCGTGGACTGTAGCTAGTAGTCATGGTGTGGGAGTATCAGTCCCGTATAGATATATACACACAATGCCCGATCTCCCTATAGGAGACTCTGGTTACCAACTCGACGACGGGGAGATCCGTGTCTTGAAGATGCATCTCGAATAGTGAATTCTGATGTAAGTGCTGGACTAACGGGAGAGACTCACAACTGAACTGATCGATGTAAACCTTCATGTCTATACATGTATACATGATATATAATTAATGTTTAAACGACCTTCGGACGGATATCCGATACCCACCAAACCACATCCCAACGAGGAAAAGAAAATAGGGCGAACTAGCCTTCCTAAGTCCTTTAAACATCATTTATATAACTATATAGGTACATGCATGCATTTAACGAGGTAAAATCATTTAACTAAGTAGAAGCGTTTAACGAAGTAGAAGCGTTAACAAAGTAGAATCGTTTCACGAAGTAGAAGCATTATCAAAGTAAAAGCGTTTCACGAAGTAGAAGCGTTAACAAGGTAGAAGCGTTTCACGAAGTAGAAGCGTTTCACGAAGTAGAAGCGTTAACAAAGTAGAAGCGTTTCACGAAGTAAAAGCGTTAACAAGGTAGAAGCGTTTCACGAAGTAGAAACGTTAACAAGGTAGAAGCGTTTAACTAAGTAGAAGCCTTTAACGAAGTAGAGTCATAACGAAGTAGTAGTATCTAACGAAGTAGAAGTATAAAAACATGGAAGAAAACATTGATGAAAAGTTTGAAAACCTTTAGAAACCCTTGAAAATATTTCATAAACAAGTTTTGATTATAACTTTGATAAAACAATATAAGTAAAAAAAACCTTTGTTTAAAATACTGCTATAACTGAATTTGAAGTAAAACATACAACGCGAGAGACAGTTTGCGAAAAGATTTGAACAAGTAAAGACGTTTTGGAAAACCATTTACAGTATCATACTTGCTAAAACAGTTGACAGTGTAATAAATCCTTATGCATGCGGGTTATCAATCACATGTGATTGATATGATAGCTGGCATGTTTTAACTTGTATTCCCCCCCCATAAAAGCATGTAAAACATTTAAAATGTTAATTCAGGGGTATGAACTCACCTGTTGTAAGCGGATCAAACGAAAGTGTCAGTGTCAAGTAAAGACTTGAACACACTTAGTGACCTATTAACATATGATGACATATGTTTACATACTATTAGTAAATATAATACTAATTAAACATGTATACGCATCCTAAAATGCGGACAACACTTTGGTCAAGTGCTAGGAGTGTCCCGGGTAATATCTAAGGGTGTGTATGGCCTGGTTAGGGAGTTTACTCTTCAAGAGTAAACTATTTATAGAGTTTACGGCCTTAATACCATATCCCCATGAGTTTACGGCCGTAAACTTATGGATGTTGTGTTCTTTGATGCATTAAGGTCTTATAACACTTGTGGAATTAGGCTAGGTTCAATTCTAGGGCTTTTGAAGGGTTTAAGGCCTCAAAATGGACCATTTGAGGAGTTTAGGGTCCATTGACACCCCTTGAGGAGTTTACGACCGTAAACACATGAGTTTACGGTCGTAAACTCATGTTTGGCCATTTCTTTTTGATGGGTTTTAGCCATATGAACAATCCTATGTGCACATACAAAACCTAATGCTTGGATCTAGGTTTCTCTACTTGAACATGCATTGAATCCAAGACTTTTAACGCCAATTCTAGTATAATAACAAGAGAAAACAGATCTTGAAGATTACCTTAAGTTGCTTGCTTGAATCTTCTTGTCCTTGGAGCTTAGAGTCACAATTGTCACTCCTCTATTGGCTTACAAACACCAACTAGCAAGAGGTTGATCGGAGAGAGAGGGGGGGAGCTAGAAATCGGCTAGGGTTCTTCCAAAGGCAAGAGTGCCGATTTCCTTGACCCCTTGGGTCTATTTATACTAGTTAGGCTCCTAGGGTTTCACCCTTAAACCCTAATTGGATAACTTAGGCCCTAAACAATCCAATACCCTAATGATAAGCCTTGGACGATTTCAAGGTCTATCCAAAGCCTTAAAACCGTCCCCCCTTATCCTTAAGGAATTATAGCCCAAAGTACAACTATCATTAAATTGACAGTTTATGCCCTTCTATTTAATTAATCTCCTTAAGTCACCAAATTAATTACTAATTAATTTATGACTTATATTTATCAAATAATAATATTATTATTCCTTATATTATTCTCATAATATATTAATAATATTTCTTCTCTCATAATAAATCATCCTGTCAAGTTGCTATGGTGAAGGCAACCCAAAAGGACCATGCACAACTGGGTCAAATACTTGCCTAATATAGTTGTAGCCTTAGACACTATTCCAACAGTCTCCCACTTGGATAAGTCTAGTAACTATATATACAAGTATAATCTGATTAGCAATCGTAGCTCTCAAAGACGCTGTCAAACTCTGATCTTATCAATCTTGTCCTTTAGATAAGGGATCGTACAGTCCTCTGTTTAGATATCATGCTGAGAATTCTATGGAACCAATTTGTCTCGCAATTGGTTTCTCGATCTCAGATTTATTTGACATAGAACTTAATCGAACACATCAATTCAGTTCTGACCGGGCCCTGCACATAAGTCAAACCAAATCATTGAGTGGCCGAGATATCGCTTTTACCCTCTTAGGATAAAAGTAACAGATAAACTTCGACTTATATGCATTTACTTATTCATTAATCAACTATACACAACAATGCGTTTTATAACATCAATTTACTGATGCGGTTTCGCATTATCAATGTACAACCAATTAACAAATAACAAACCATATATCTTGGTTTTAAGACCATATGATATTATCGTCTTGCGATCACCCTTTTATCACATTCCATAAGGTGATTCCAGCAAGCGCGGGTTTGTTCCAATGCTCAAAACTAGTTCATAAGCACTCATGAACGTTGCAGCAAACTTTTTCTATGTCTAATACCATTTAGACAATCTACACACCAATTCATGACAATCTTCATTCATACCTACTTCCAACATATGAACGATTGTGGACAATTCGAATAATTCGATTATTGTTAATAAACTCAATTATTCTGGAAGTCAAAACATGCAAAGTGAAACAATAGTTAAACAATTAACATAAGACAATAACATTACTCATAAATAATACTCTTTTATTTAATCATCAAATGTTAATTACATTTATCTATTACACGTTTCTAATACTATCTAATCTATACTAATATCATCCTTCAGCCCAATACTCCTAGCATGCTGCAAGTGCTTAACCCTGCTCAGTCCCTTCGTAAGCGGATCTGCTGGGTTATCTTCTGATGATATCCTCTTCACCACGAGTTGTCCTTCTTCTACACGATGTCTAATAAAGTGATATTTTCTGTCGATATGTCGAGATCTACCATGATCCCTCGGTTCCTTGGTCAAGGCAACCGCTCCTTCATTATCACAGAAAATCTCCATGGGCTCCTTTATGGCAGGTACAACTCCAAGATCACCGATGAAGTTCTTCAACCATATTGCCTCCTTCAACGCTTCGCTCGCAGCAATGTACTCTGATTCGCACGTTGAATCAGCTACGGTTTCCTACTTGGAACTTTTCCAAGTTACTGCTCCTCCATTCAGGGTAAAGACCCAGCCTGACTGTGAACGGTAGTTGTCCCTGTCGGTTTGAAAGCTGGCGTCACTATACCCTCGCACCTTCAAGTCATCACTCCCTCCGAAGACAAAGAACCATTCCTTCGTCCTCCGAAGGTACTTAAGGATATTCTTGACCGCAATCCAATGGGCTCTGCCAGGGTTCCCTTGATATCTACTAACCATGCTCAAAGCAAAGGATACATCAGGGTGAGTAAAAGTCATAGCATACATGATTGAGCCAACTGCGGAAGTGTATGGAACTCGGCTCATTTCTGCTATTTCAGCTTCGGTACTCAGACTTTGAGTCTTACTCAACTTGGCATTACTTTGTATCGACAATTCTCCCTTCTTCGAGTTTTCCATACTAAAACGTTTTAGTACTTTATCTAAGTAAGTGTTCTGACTAAGTCCTATTAGTCTCTTACTTCGTTCTCTCACTATCCTTATTCCCAGAATATAGGAAGCCTCTCCGAGGTCCTTCATAGCGAAGCACTTCCCAAGCCAGGACTTAACTTCCTGCAGTGTCGGGACGTCGTTTCCTATGAGTAGTATGTCATCGACATACAGAATGAGGAAGCTCACTATACTCCCACTGGCTTGACATATACACACGATTCATCTTCACTTCGTACAAATCCAAACTCTTTTACTTTCTCATCGAAGCAAAGATTCCACCTGGGAAACGCTTGCTTAAGTCCATAAATGGACTTCTCAAGCTTACGCACTCTATTTGGATGCTTCGGATCAACAAAACCCTCTGGCTGAGCCATGTAAGCATCCTCAGCCAACTTCCCATTAAGGAAAACGGTTTTGACATCCAATTGCTAAATCTCATAATCATGAAATGTGGCAATTGCTAGCATCACTCTAATAGATTTTATCATCACAATTGGTGAGAAGGTCTCATCATCGTCAACTCCGGGAGTTTGAGTAAAGGCCATCGCAACCAATCGTGCCTTATATATGTGTACGTTTCCATCCATGTCGGTCTTCTTCTTGAAGATCCATTTGCACCCAACGGTCTTACGTCCGGGCACATTATCAACCAAATTCCAAACTTGGTTGTCATACATGGACTAGATCTCGCTGTCCATTGCCTCTTTCCATTTTGCAGACTCCGGGCCTGCCAGGGCTTCCTTATAGCTATTAGGTTCATCTAGATTTATTAGTGTACCATCACTAATATATGTATCCCCTTCGGTAGTAATATGAAAACCATAAAACTAGGGTTGAACTCTAACTCTTTCGGAACGTCTAAGAGGTAAGGACTCGTCAATCGGTTTAACCGGAGTTTCCTCCTCAGGTTGAGTGCCAGCGGTAGAGGTTCCTTCATCTATCGACTCTTGAATCTCTTCAAGATCGATTTGCCTCCCACTGTCTGCTTGGCTTTTGAGTTCCCGCTCTCGGAAAACTCCTCTCCTCGCAACAAAGACATCATTCTCCTTCAGTCTATAGAAGAGATATCCAAAGGATTTATGTGGGTAGCCGATGAAAATACATCGCTCACTACGAGGTTCGAGCTTGTCGTGAGTATCTCGTCTTACGAAAGCCTCGCAACCCCAAACCTTGATATGTGCTAACGAGGGAGCTTTCTCTGTCCACATCTCGTGAGGTGTTTTGGCAACCTTCTTAATAGGGACTCGGTTAAGGATATGGACGGTAGTCTCTAAGGCATATCCCCAGAATGAGATAGGTAGTGAAGCACGACTCATCATAGAGCGAACCATGTCTAACAAGGTTCGATTACGCCTTTCTGCTACACCATTCAACTGCGGTGTCCTAGGTGGCGTTAATTGTGAAACTATTCCACACTCCTTGAGATAGTCGTGGACTTCAAGACTTAGGTACTCTCCTCCTCGATCGGATCGAGGCATCTTGATTTTCCTGCCCAATTGATTCTCCACTTCATTCTTGAACTCTTTGAACCTTTCAAACGTTTCTGACTGTTGCTTGATTAAGTAGATATACCCATATCTACTATAGTCATCGGTAAAAGTCACATAGAAGCGGTTCCCATCCTTTGTGGTTGATCTAAATGGTCCACATACATCGGTATGTATGAGGTCCAATAGACCCTCACCCCTTTCACATGTACTAGTGAAGGGTGACTTGGTCATCTTTCCAAGTAAACAAGACTCGCATGTGTCATCTTCCCTAAGGTCGAATGACTCCAACACTCCATCCTTTTGGAGTTGGGCTATGCGCTTCTTGTTGACATGTCCAAGACGACAATGCCACAAGGATGCTTTATCCATACTATTGGAAGAATCCATGCATAAAACATCATTTCCTAGGTTATCTACAATCATAACAATTTCATAAATTCCATTACATGGTATTGCTTCAAAATATAAGACACCATTTAGATAAGCACAAATAGAACCATTCTCATTATTAAAAGAAAATCTAAATCCTTGTCTAAACAAACCATGAAATGAAATGATGTTTCTTCCCATTTCAGGCGAATAGCAATAATTGTTCAAATCTAAACATAAACCATTCCTAAGCACTAGAGAATACACTCCAATCTTGGTCGCATGCGACGATCTTCTGTTCCCCGTGATTAGATTTATTCTTCCATGCTCCACATCCTTATTTCTTCTTAGTCCATGCAATTCAGATCAAATGTGGTAACCACACCTGGTATCGAGGACCCAAGAAATAGCATGAGACGAATCATTAGATTTAATTTTGTATATACCTGCGAAAGACGGCTTGATCTTTCTTTCCCTGATGGCTTGCAGGTAGTCTGGGCAGCTTCTCTTCCAATGCCCTATTTTGTGGCAGTGGTGGCAATCTGCCTCCTTTGGGTTAGGGTTAGGCTTAGCGGGATCAACTTTGGTCCCACTAGAAGAGGAACCATCTCGGGACTTTCCCTTGCGGTGTCTCTTAGACGGAGCCTTCCTCTTCTTGCCTCTTCCTTGCCCAATGGCCAAAACAGGAGCAGCGGGTGGATTGGGAGTGGGTGCAACAAACTTGTCCTTGAGGTTGCTCTCAGCAACCCTAAGGAGACCTTGGAGCTTACTTAGGGTGACCTCTTCTTTGTTCATGTGGTAGGTCATCCTAAATTGGTTGTAACACGGAGGCAAGGAGTGAAGCACCATGTCGATCGCCAAGTCTTCCCCAAAGTCAACATTCAACTTGCGAAGACGATCGACATACCTTTGCATCTTTTGCAGGTGCACGGTTAGAGATTCTCCATGACCCATTTTGGCGGAGATCATGTTAGTGAAGATCTCGTAACGTTCCTGCCTCGCGTTTTGGTGGTATCTCTCCAACAAGTCTTGATGCATTTCGTACGGATACATGTCCTCATAGGACTTTTGAAATTCGGCATTCATTGTGGCTATCATGATGCAATGAACCTTCATTGCATCACGTTCATGAGTCTCAAAAGCAGTCATTTCAGCCGGAGTAACGATTTTTGGGTTGATCTTCTCGAGCTTCTCATCGAGGACATACTCATTTCCCTTGTAGCGAGCAATTGTGCAAATGTATCTTATCCATTTGCTAAACTTCGTCCCATCGAAAGTCACCTTTTGGCAAAGGCTCATCAATGTGAGCGAGCTAGCAGCAGCGTTGTTCGCGTTCGACATCTACAAATAGAAAGGACAAAGATAGATTAGAATTTGAATCCCTAATAATCACCCAATAAGAAAATTATGGCTAGGATCCAACAACAATATTTACATATTAGAAAAGGGATGCCGTAGTCTAACATGCAAACAATTTGAAGGTAAGTGAATGACGATTCACTAATTCTCCACCATGAAAACATAACTTTAAGTTCTAAATGTATTGAGAATTCCTAGGTTTAGATGAGATTCATTGAAACTTTTCAATGGCACGTTTAAATCTCGATATGCCCCTCTCGTTTGTGACTGGGATACCGAGGATCACAAAGTGGGTGTGAATTACCATGCAAATTCACATGGTGCCTTCATTGTAACAATCACCTATTCGATGTGCCGGTAAACCACACACGCTCCATCCAACTATGATAAACAATGAATCACCCTTTACCACCTTTGCTTGGAACCAATTAGTATGCCGGTAAACCACACACGCTCTACTAACTTCTTAGCAAGGGTGCAAAGTGTAATTTCATGGGATTGCATCAATTTACTTTTCCTAAAGTAACTAGGATTGGGAATTTTTTTGAAAAACATGTAGTTACTTTGTATTTCATATTATACTTTTAATAAGGAGATGAGGTTGCCCTATCCTACCCGTTCGGCTAACGACCCTCCACCAATCAAGCAAGCGGTGGGTGTGAGTGTACACCCATTAAGCGCCATTTTATAGGCAACAACCTTATACCCACCTTATAGACCAGCTTCGTGAATGAGGCCTACTAACGGTAAGACTAGCATTTTAAGTATAGATATACATATATGTATATATATATATATATATATATATATATATATATATATTAATCTTGTAATATTATATTAGTATAGGGTTGAATTTTAAACTTGTAAAATTCTAGGGTTTTAAATTTAAATTGTCTAAATTAAACTTTTAATCACAAAACATAAATTTCAAAACTTGAGGGCAAGTTTTAAACTTTTCAAAACATAGGGGATCAAATAACAAATAATCTAAATTAACATTTAATCACATAATTATCCGTATTTGATTTATTTAATTATTTCTTGCAAAACAATTTACCAATTCAATTAAAATAATTAATCAATTATCACATAAGGAAATTAATATTTAATTAATTGATAAATATCTTCAATTAGGTCAAGAATATACTCAAATATATCTTAAAATCGGATTTATATTGACCTAACATGATTAAGGTAAGTATCCAAAAGATAAACAACAAGAAATCCCGAAATTAGCTCTTTCTAACGCTCAAACTCGTCGAGTACCACAATGGACTCGCCGAGTTGAGCCTACTCATCGAGTCCACTATGGGACTCGCCGAGTTCATCAGGCAGAATGACAAAATTCAAATTTTGCAAGCAACAAACAAGCAACCAATGCATCAATTCAATAGAAACCAATCTAGGCTCTGATACCACTGATGGGTTTTAGCCATATGAACATTCCTATGTGCACATACAAACCCTAATGCTTGGATCTAGGTTTCTCTAATTGAACATGCATTGAATCCAAGACTTCTAATGATAATTCTAGTATAATAACATGAGAAAACAGATCTTGAAGATTACCTTAAGTTGCTTGCTTGAATCTTCTTGTCCTTGGAGCTTAGAGTCACAATTGTCACTCCTCTAATGGCTTACAAACACCAACTAGCAAGAGGATGATTAGAGAGAGAGGGGGAGCTATAAATTGGCAAGGGTTCTTCCAAAGGCAAGAGTGCCGATTTCCTTGACCCCTTGGGTCTATTTATACTAGTTAGGCTCCTAGGGTTTCACCCTTAAACCCTAATTGAATAACTTAGGCCCTAAGCAATCCAATACCCTAATGATAAGCCTTGGACGATTTCAAGGTCTATCCAAAGCCTTAAAACCGTCCCCCCTTATCCTTAATGGATTACAGCCCAAAGTACAACTATCATTCAATTGACAGTTTATGCCCTTCTATTTAATTAATCTCCTTAAGTCACCAAATTAATTCCTAATTAATTTATGACTTATATTAATCAAATAATAATATTATTATTCCTTATATTATTCTCATAATGTATTAATAATATTTCTTCTCTCATAATAAATTATCCTGTCAAGTTGCTATGGTGAAGGCAAACCAAAAGGACCATGCACAACCGGGTCAAATACTTGCCTAATATAGTTGTAGCCTTAGAAACTATTCCAACACTTTTTTTGTTGGGTGGTTCTAACTCATGCATGTAAGGTTCTAGTCACTTTTTGGAGCATAGGAAGGTGTTTAGGGCACTTAAACACCTTGGAAAGGTGTTTATGGTCTAAGAGGATGTTCATGGGGAGTTTACTACCTTAAACACATGAGTTTACGATAGTAAACTCATGTTGTCCATGAATCCTATGTTTTGGTGTATCAAACGAAGGATTACTAGGCTCTAGGCACTCGTGGAAGCTTCTGGAGGTGTTTTAGGGGTAGTTTAACACCTTAAAAGGTGTTTATGGTCCAAGAAGATGGGTTTACGGTCTAAGGATGTTCTTAGACCATAAACTCATGTTTACTCCCCATTTGTCCCGATTTTGGTGTTCTAAGTCCTTTCGTGTAAGCCTCTAAGTCATTGCTAAGCATTAGAAGTGTTTAGAAGGGTTTTTAGGCATCAAAACCCACTTCTAAGGGGTTTACGGTTTTGGGATGCTCCCAAGACCGTAAACTCATGTTCTTGGGGTTTTTGGATGATTAAGCCACGAATTTGCAAGCTAGATAAGATAAACAACGAGCTAGGAAGGTTAACTTACCGATTTGAAGCTCGAAGGGGCGATTTTTGACCAAAACCCGTTTTGTAGAGAGAGAAAGTAGAGAGAGAGAGAGTCTAAGGTGGGAATGAAACCCACTCCACCCTTATATAGGGTGCAGCTTATGGCCTGGCTGGGGTTCACCTGACACCAACCGCGAACGGGGTTTTTCACAACTATTATTAATCACGGCAAATTTTAAAATTATACCGCCTTAATTTTGGTTCGCTTGACGAATATTATTTAAAATATTCTAATGGGTTTAAATCTGGTCAAAAATATTTTTGGGATAAATTTGGCTAATTTTTGACGTAATTAATTTCGACGTTAAAACTAACGGAAATTTTTGGGTTGTCACATCATCCCCCCGTTAGAGGGAATTTCGTCCCGAAATTCAGGTTTAGGCAAGGAAGTAGGTATGAATGACCGAGTAATGAGATGAGGGTACTTCCTATTAGGCTGGTCCTTGCACTCCCAAGTGAACTCTATCCTTTGCTTGACGTTCTAACAAAACTTCACCTACGGGATGCGGATTCCGTCTCGTGCCGTTAGCGATTCCTACAGGTTCGTCTACGAAGTTAGGGTTCCCAATGGTTTCTATCAAGATGAGTGGGATACAAAGAGTGACGTCAGGCAAACACTTATCAAGTCTAAGAAGTGGATTGATCTGTGGTGAAACTTGTGGAATTTCCGAAAGTAGTAATGGTCTGACGAGGGTTGGACCAATCTCTGTAAAGAATCTCGGATGGTCCTAAGCTCTTGGAAGGGTAGAGCTTTTCAGTACTTAGAACATAGTGTACTTCTATGGCGAGATCATCACTGGCGTGATCGCCATTCCGAAGTTCCAAACGTTCTCTCTCATACTGGAAGTGTAGCCCTTTAGGTTGTTTCTCAGAAAGCTCGGGTTGTCCTTGGATTCGTGTTTCCTGGCAATTGGCTTTCAGAGGTTTTCTAGATCATCGGATGGATTGCATGTCTACGGGTATCTGCTTGCTGCAGGGGTCTATCTCAACCTAGTGCGAAACGAATCTGCAGTTCTGGTTCTTGAGACGTTTCTACCGGAAACTCTCAGGGTCAGGGAGCTAGGGTTTCACCAGACGAGTGCTTAGAAAGTTTTTAAACCTTACATTATCGTCTAGTTGTCGCTTTCACAATATGATCCTTAACGAGAAAGGATCATGCTCTTACTTGCCTTGCTGTTTCATGAATAGCAGGCTCTGCCCAGAGCTAACTCAATCCTTAGAGATTTTCTGAGGTGTTTGACTATCTCGGGAGGTGGTTCTACTATTTCTGTGTCAAATAGTATTCTTGGAACACCTATTAGTCCAGTGAATCTCTAAGACATGCCCTATTCTCTAAGGTAAATGTTTATTCCAGTTGTAGAAAGCGCGTGCTCTTGTATAACCCATCGACTAACAGCTAGACTGGTGTCAAGTCTATAATCCCATCGGGATCTGGGTTATAAGGCTTAACGCAACCTACTCTCGTACTTTATTCAAGTATTCATGGCTGCGGAGGTTATCCTGTGGTTCTTAGTATTCTAGTGTTCACTTCGGAAAATGTAGTCTATCGTCTACAGGGCGACGGTGATTTGCTCCACGCGAGAGGGCGGAGGGTCGTAGGCACTACTCTTCTGAAGGTTCTGAGTTTTCTCGATCTAGGTCAAATCTAGTGAGTATAGGGTTCCATCACTCGGAACTTTAATCTCTTCATACACTCTTCTCAGAGTTTAACTTATCGTAGCTTCCAGGGTTCCGGGATATTCGTTGAATGCTCAATTCGTGGGATTAAGCGTGAGTGGATGGTCGTAGTCAATGCCCTTGACTCTTACGACTCAAATTTCCTTACTAACCAAGGGTGTTAGCTACTATGTTGGCTTAACCGGGACGACAACAAATTTCAGATTTGTGGTCTTTATAGTAGCTCAACCCGTAGTGGTTCTCTTGACTCTAGCTCCTATTCTATGGAATAAGATGAAGAGTTTTACTATGAGGTTCGTGGTAGAGCTCATACTTGGCTTAACCACTAATACTTGGTGTATGCAATCCGTATATAATTGAGGTCGGCAGGATGTTCAGTTGTGCGACTCCACCCCAGACCCACAACCCAATGAGGAACAGAGAGTAGGGAGGAAGCACACATCTTAAATCTTTTTGATCTCAATTATATACCACCCTTATGCATATACTCAGTTATAGTGGTCAGTCCCATGTGTTCTATCCTCTTGATTCACGAACCTAATTGCGAGGTGCGAGGGTCTTTCTAGGGGATCTACAAAGTGTGCTTCGGGTGGTTATCTTCTTCTGGAATACATGCAGTGACTTTCGTTTCAGTTTCTATCTGTCTAAGAAGGGTTGGTTAACAGCGCGCGGTACCCTTGTCCTAGGTACTTCGGAAAGTTTGAAATAAGAGTGACGACTGATGGATCGCATTAATCTTTATTATATTTTATTATGTTTAGGTTCGGAAGAATCTTTATTTGCCGAAATGGCTATGGTGAAAGTTCTTTTTACACAACACTAGGGAGTTACACATGGTTGCACGAAGTCGAACCATGATTGATAGAGGTCTCGAAGTTGGCATACTTCGATATGACATAGAATGAGGGTCGATAGAGTCATGTGTCGAACAGGCACACAAGTTCTAGGCGTCTCGGGTTTCGTCCCGTGTATCACTGTCGCGGATACTTGGACCGATAGAGTCGATGCGGAACTGTAGAGGGTCCTGAGTGTTTCTGAATAGGGTACCTTTCATGAATGGATTTTCACGAGGCCTTTCTATAATCGCC
The DNA here is from genome assembly GCF_051521515.1 of Lactuca serriola. Lineage (NCBI taxonomy): Eukaryota > Viridiplantae > Streptophyta > Magnoliopsida > Asterales > Asteraceae > Lactuca > Lactuca serriola. Next base: position 159,823,214 of record NC_136413.1, on the reverse strand, counting down.
TAACATATACTAGTCATGTATAATTAAGGTGGGGAGAACTGTTGACTGAGCGACTCCGCCCTAAATCCACAACCAAACAAGGAACAGGAAATGAGGCGGCATTCACTCACTCTAGGTCTATCCATCTCAATTATACATGGCCGAAACGTATATATCCAGTCATTATAGTTTTACCTGGTGAAATTTTAAATTTTATAATAGTGCTGCGACTTTCGCCTTAACGGGGAAGTATTTACATTTAGAATTAGCCTTTTAATGTTTTCGGTTAGTTATCTGAGATTGAGAGACATACCAAAATCTACCGGGTTCCTTGATGCTTCTCCCTAAGCATTAGAGTTAGACTCATCCTGTGTCTTTGTTGTTTCCTTCGGTTGGACAGTCCTTCTTGAAGTGTCCAATCTCACCACATAGACGGCAAACTGGATTGGCCGCCACATTGGTGGTTGATGTAACGAACTCAACCGGGGCTCTGCAGGTACGAGAAGTGTGCCCCTTCCTGTTGCACCTAGCACAGAAGAGTTCCCGGCATATACCATGATGATGGTAGCTACACTTGCTGCAGTGGGGAAGGTTTCCTAGGTATGGTCTTGTAGGTGTCGGGATGGAAAGGTTGGCAGGGGTATTGACGGTAATGCTCAACATCCGTTCATCGCATCTCTAATAAATGTAGTTGATCAGGTTACATTTATTCCAGCTTACGATTACATAACTGCCCAGGTTTGACGGTAATGCTCAACATCCGAAGACTTTTATTCTTGTTCTTCTTGTGATACTTGTGTTCGAGTGTTTAGATTCTAGATGTTCTTATCCCTATGTATTTATAGGCTGTATATCTTTTATGAATTGATATACTTAGCTCACTATAAACAATGCTCTGATACCAATCTGTCACACCCCAAAACCGGAACGGCGGAAACGTTCTCGGGTGGATGATGTCATGTCAAGTATCACAACATATGAAGTATGGTAATAAAAGTACAACCATTGCATTAATAGTAATAGTTTTACATTACATAGAGACATTAAAGTAATACAAGTAATAATATAGGTGCATCTTGGTACTAAAGTGTCTTCACCAAAAGCTCCTGGGATGTACCTGTCTATTGTTGACCTGAGAATACAAGTTATCTTGAAAGCAAGTATCATCATTTTTATAAATGCTGGTGAGTTCATAAGTATTTAGTGTCATTTGTGTAAATAAGCATTTTATCCAAAATAACTTTATAAAAGTAGTAGTTTAGAATCAACGGTGTGTTAGAGTCCTTTCTAGAAAATCCTATATTTTCTAAATAAAAGCAGTCTTCTACCAAGACTCGATAGTGTTATGTTTTAAAGAGAAATTCCTTGAAATATTATCATTACCAAAATACGGTATTTGACTTTAAAGAAAGTAGGAGAATATCACTAGTAAAAGTACTAAGGGAAAATAACATATGCCTCAGCAGAAAATACTGCTGACTAAGGCAAAGAAATTATAGACTCCAGGAGAGTATCGACTGAATGATACGCCTGGCTTAGTCTAACAAAAGGAAACACAGACCCCAGACGGTATCAAATGTACGATACGGATAGCAAGGTCTAAAAGAAACACAGACCCCAGACAGTATCAAATGAAAGATACTGCTAGCAAGGTCTAAAACAAACATAGACCCCAGACTGTATCAAATGAAAGATACAGCTAGCAAGGTCTAAAACAAGGAAGGATCCTAAAAGTGTTGTCTCAGAAATACAGTGTTAATTCTCGTTACCTTAAGGCCATGAATTATAAGGTAAACATGGAGATACTCGTAACCATACTGATTGACACTAGAGTACTTGACGCCCTGCAAGCGCCGGAATAAATATGACATTTGTCACCCCTTGGCTTGGTAGGCCGTGGACTGTATCTAGCAGTCAGAGTGCGGGAGTGTCAGTCCCGTATAGATCTATACACACAATGCCCGCTCTCCCTACAGGAGACTCTGGTTACCAACTTGACGACGGGGAGAACCGTGTCTTGAAGATGCATCTCGAATAGTGAATTCTGATGTAAGTGCTGGACTAACGGTAGAGACTCACAACTGAACTGATCGATGTAAACCTTCATTTCTATACATGTATACATGATATATAATTAATGTTTAAACGACCTCTGGACGGATATCCGATACCCACCAGACCACATCACAACGAGGAAAAGGAAATAGGGCGAACTAGCCTTCCTAAGTCCTTTAAACATCATTTATATAACTATACAGGTACTGGCATGCATTTAACGATGTAAAAGCATCTAACTAAGTGTGACAACCCGAAATTTCCATTCTGTACAATCTATATCACTTCAATAGAAGTTATAGTGGTCACTGTTAATTTTCAGACTTTTTCACAGAAGTTTGAGTAATTCAGGGTCTACACTTCAGGAAAAATCTGGAGAGTGGGTGCACTAGGGTTTTGTGCAACACTGTTATTCCAACACTCTATTGTATTAGAGTTCATTTCAGGAATAAAAATATTTCCTGCCAAAAATATTTCAGGACTATAAATAGATTTATGAACGAAATTCATTCATTATTCACATTTCCAACTAGAGAAAAGCCATTTTCTCTCTGACGGATCTTCGGGTTTTTATACCAAAACGTGAGTAACTCTTTCTAGTAGTGATTAGAATGCTTATTACATGCTTATAACATGATTTAGATGGCTAAATCATTAGATCTAGGAGTTTACTCCCCAAGGTGTTCTTGGGCGGTAAACTCCCGAAACGAAGCCAAAACCGACCTTTGTGTTATGCTAAAGCCTTAGACTCATATGTATGCATGTTAGGGACAAGAAAACAACCAAAAATCCACCCAAGTTTGGGAGTTTACGGCCCAAGTTTATCATAGGCCGTAAACTCCAATTTCAAACACTAAATGGTACTTTTAAGGCTCCTAAAGCCTTAAACAATTACCTAGTCTTGTTCCCATTAAATCTAGGGCATTAAACACATCAAAGAACAAAAACAAATGAGAGTTTACGGCCCAAGGGTGTCTTAGGTCGTAAACTCCATTGAAATGGACAAAAGGGGTGTTTTTATGACACCTAAAGCCCTAGACCTTTACAAGAAATTGTTACCCACTTAATGGAGGGACCAAACCACATGAAAATCACTTAACAAAGTGAGTTTACGGCCAAGACATGGTTCTTGGGCCGTAAACTCCTAAAAAGTGCACCAAGGTGTGCCTAATGCCTTCATATGCTAGGAATAAAAGTCTAGAACATATACCACAAGTGCAAGAGGCTTGAAAACAACAAAAACACCCCATACTTGTACTTAGGACTACGAGGATGATTTATTAGTACTTACTGTGTAAATTGTCTTTCCTATCCCAGTTCAATGGGATAGCTAGACGGGACTTACCATTCCGAACCCCACTGATTAGCACCAGTGGTCGATGACCATCTACGGAGGTCTAAGGTTATTACTTATATTAGGAAGATCGATTTGGGACTAACCCTTCCACCCACCTGCTGCTGCTACAGAGGACAATTGGACAATCTTCGGATGTTCATTAGGTTATACATTTGCTTAATGCGATGTTGTGTTGGTCCTAGTACCCAGTGACAACACTTACAGTAGTACATTTTCCTGTTTACTTTATTTTGTGATACTTTCACATAAACGATGAGTTAGACTAATCACTTTTAGTATTAGTCAATACAAAGGAAAAACTATCATTTTACAAAGAGAACATTTGGGTCTTGGTAGAAGACTACACTTCATACTTACAAAACATACGGGTCTTGGTAGAAGACTACACTTCATACGTACAGAACATTCGGGTCTTGGTAGAAGACTACATTTCATACTTATAGAAAATAAGGGTTTTTCTAGGGATTTCATACTTACCTCAACATTTTCATTTAACGGTTTACATGGCCTTCATAACAAATTTTCATAAACAAGATAATGACATTTATATACTTATGAATTCACCAGCTTTAAAGCTGATACTCGCTTTCAAAATAACTTGTATTCTCAGGTCATCAGTAGATAGGTACGGAGGCCAGGTTTTGAGAAGACGGAGCAGACAAGTCTCGTATTTTATTTTGATTTTATATTTTTGGTGTCTTATTACAATGAAAGAACACACATGTATTAAAATTTACTTATAATGCAATGGATGATGTTGTTGCTTGTTTATTATATTACACTGTTGTGACACTGTACATGAAGTCCTCCACCCCTGAACGTTTCCGCCGTTCGTGGTTTTGGGGTGTGACACTAAGTAGAAGCGTTTAATGAAGTAGAAGCGTTAACAAAGTAGAAGCATTATCAAAGTAGAATCGTTTCACGAAGTAGAAGCGTTAATTAGGTAGAAGAGTTTCACGAAGTAGAAGCGTTATCAAAGTAGAAGCGTTTCACGAAGTAAAAGCATTAACAAGGTAGAAGCGTTTCACGAAGTAGAAGCGTTAACAAGGTAGAAGCGTTTAACTAAGTAGAAGCATTTAACGAAGTAGAGGCATAACGAAGTAGTAGTATCTAACGAAGTAGAAGCATAAAAACATGGAAGAAAACTTTGATGAAAACTTTGGAAAACCTTTACACTTAAGAAAATCACGACTTAGTATTCTTTTGTAAAATAAGTTTGAAAACCTCTAGAAACCCTTGAAAATCTTTAATAAACAAGTTTTGATTATAACTTTCATAAAACAATATAAGTAAAGAAACCCTTTGTTTAAAATACTACTGTAACTGAATTCGAAGTAAAACATATAGCACGAGAGACAATTTGAGAAAAGATTTGAACAAGTAAAGATGTTTTGGAAAACCATTTACAGTATCATACTTGCTAAAACAGTTGACAGTGTAATAAATCCTTGTGCATGCGGGTTATCAATCACATGTGATTGATATGATAACTGGCATGTTTTAACTTGTATTCCCCCCCCCCCCCATAAAAGCATGTAAAAACATTTAAAAGGTTAATTCAGGGGTATAAACTCACCTGTTGTAAGCGGATCGAACGAAAGTGTCGGTTGGGTGCTCGGTGTCAAGTAAAGACTTGAACACACTTAGTGACCTATTAACATATTATGACATATGTTTACATACAATTAGTAAATATAATACTAATTAAACACGTATACGCATCCGAAAATGTGGACAACACTTTGGTCAAGTGCTAGGAGTGTCCCGGGTAACATCTAAGGGTGTGTATGGCCTGATTAGGGAGTTTACTCTTCAAGAGTAAACTCTTTATAGAGTTTACGGCCCTAATACCATATCCCCATGAGTTTACAGCTGTAAACTCATGGATGGTGTGTTCTTTGATGCATTAAGGTCTTATAACACTTGTGGAATTAGGCCAGGTTCAATTCTAGGGCTTATGAAGGGTTTAAGGCTTCAAAATGGACCATTTGAGGAGTTTACGGTCTATTGACACCCCTTGAGGAGTTTACGACCGTAAACACATGAGTTCACGGTCGTAAACTCATGTTTGGCCATTTCTTTTGTTGTTGGGTGGTTCTAACTCATGCATGTAAGGTTCTAGTCACTTTTAGGATCATAGGAAGGTGTTTAGGGCACTTAAACACCTTGGAAAGGTGTTTACGGTCTAAGAAGATGTTCTTGGGGAGTTTACTACCTTAACACACATGAGTTTACGATAGTAATCTCATTTTCTCCATGAATCCTATGTTTTGGTGTATCAAACGAAGGATTACAAGGCTCTAGGCACTCATGGAAGCTTTTGGAGGTGTTTGAGGGGTAGTTTAACACCTTAAAAGGTGTTTATGGTCCAAGAAGATGGGTTTACAGTCTAAGGATGTTCTTAGACCATAAACTCATGTTTACTCCCCATTTGTCCCGATTTTGGTGTTCTAAGTCCTTTCGTGTAAGCCTCTAAGTCATTGCTAAGCATTAGAAGTGTTTGGAAGGGTTTTTGGGCATCAAAACCCACTTCTAAGGGGTTTACGGTTTTGGGATGCTCCCAAGACCGTAAACTCATGTTCTTGGGGGTTTTGGATGATTAAGCCACAAATTTGCAAGCAAGATAAGATAAACAACGAGCTAGGAAGGTTAACTTACCGATTTGAAACTTGAAGGGCCGATTTTTGACCAAAACCCGTTTTGTAGAGAGAGAAAGTAGAGAGAGAGAGAGTCTAAGGTGGGAATGAAACCCACTCCACCCTTATATAGGGTGCAGCTTATGGCCTGGCTGGGTTCACCTGACACCAACCACGAACGGAGTTTTTCACAACTATTATTAATCACGACAAATTTTAAAATTATACCGCCTTAATTTTTGTTCGCTTGACAAATATTATTTAAAATATTCTAACGGGTTTAAATCCGGTCAAAAATATTTTCGAGATAAATGTGGCTAATTTTTGACGTAATTAATTTCGACGTTAAAACTAACGGAAATTTTTGGGTTGTCACACGAACCAAGGCCAATTCGTATGGCGATTGACTTAGCAAACAAGACAGTCACTTTTCCAAGAGGCATATGTGAAGACTTATTGGTCAAGGTGGACAAGTTTGTATTTCATGCAGATTTCATAATTCTAGATATGGAGGCGGATCCTCAAGTCCCGGTCATCCTTGGAAGACCTTTCCTCAACACTGCAAGTGCTATAGTAGACATGAGGGACTCGAAGCATACTTTACGGGTAGGAGATGATTCAGTCACTTTTGGGGTTGATCAAGCTATGAAATATGCAAGGAATAGTGATGACATGGCATTCTCAATTGACATGCTTGATGAATTAATAGAGGAATGCAAAAGTGAAGATCCCAACAAGTCCACAATTTTTGATGAAGAATTTGATGCTGAAAAAGACTTAATGGAGATCGATAGGCTGCTGGAAGAAGCTGAGTTTGAAGAAATGATGAAACTATCTGACATATCAACTCGCCGAGTAGGGCCGATCTACTCGCCGAGTCCATGCGAAAAGAAAATGGAATTCGTGAATTCAGCTGCCAACTCGTCGAGTCCCTAACCTGCACTCGGCGAGTACAACCAACAAAACCCAAAAACCGAGCTCAAAACGTTACCAAAACATTTGGAGTATGCTTTCCTTGAAGACGGCCATCAAAAGCCAGTTATCATAGCCTCTGACCTTTCCAAATCTGAAAAGGAAGAACTAGTTCAAGTTTTAAAGAAGCGAAAGCGGGCCATAGCATGGAGCATTACCGACATCAAGGGAATCAACCCCTCTTATTGTTCTCACAAGATTAATCTGGAAGAAGGAGCAAAGCCGGTTGTGCAGCACCAAAAAAGATTAGACCTAAATATGCAAGAAGTGGTCAAGAAGGAAGTGGTTAAGCTTTTAGATGCGGGGATTATATATTCCATTTCCGTCAGTTCGTGGGTGAGTCCGGTCCAAGTGGTGCCCAAGAAAGGAGGGATGACGGTCATAACCAACGAAAAGAATGAGCTTATTCCGACACGAACGATAACTGGTTGGAGAGTATGCATCGATTATCGAAAGCTAAACGATGCCACTCGTAAAGACCATTTCCCCTTACCTTTTATTGATCAAATGTTAGAAAGATTATCGTCCCATAGTTATTATTGCTTTCTAGACGGATTTTCGGGTTATTTCCAAATACCCATAGACCCAATGGACCAAGAAAATACCACATTTACTTGCCCAAGTGGGACTTTTGCTTATCGACGCATGCCCTTTGGGCTATGCAATGCACCCATGACATTTCAAAGGTGCATGAAAACCATATTCCACGATATGGTGGAAAAAATCATGGAAGTCTTTATGGACGATTTTTCTGTCTTTGGATCTTCCTTCCATGATTGTCTCACAAATCTTGACTTAATGCTTGCTAGATGCGAAAAAACCGACTTAGTCCTTAATTGGGAGAAATGTCACTTTATGGTCAAGGAGGGTATAGTTTTAGGCCACAAGGTTTCCGAATTGGGAATTGAAGTGGATCGGGCAAAGATTGATATCATTGCCAAATTACCCCCACCAACTAATGTTAAGGGCATTAAAAGTTTCTAGGACACGTGGGTTTTTACTGGCGTTTTATAAAATATTTTTCTAAAATAACTAGATCTCCTAACACAATTGCTTTTAAAGGATGCACCATTTAATTTTACTAAAGAGTGTTTAGAGGCATTTGAATTCTTAAAGGAAAAATTGACTAATGCCCCGATCATTATTGCTCAAAATTGGGATTTACCATTTGAAATAATGTGTGATGCTAGTGACTTTGCATTAGGATCTTTCCTTGGTCAAAGGGTTGATAAGCACTTTCGACCCATTTATTATGCTAGTAAAACTTTAAATCCGGCCCAAGAAAATTACACCACCACGGAAAAGGAATTATTAGTTGTGGTGTACGCTTTTGATAAATTCCGCCCGTATTTAGTTTTATCTAAAACAACTGTTTTTTACTGACCACTCTGCTATCAAGTATCTGTTTGCCAAATAAGATGCCAAGCCAAGATTGATACGATGGTTTCTACTTCTTCAAGAGTTTGACATAGAGATACGCGACAAAAAGGGAATGGAGAATGTAGCAGCCGACCACTTGTCAAGGCTTGAAAGCCCGCAATTGCAAGAAGATAGAGTTGGAGATGACTTCCCGGACGAGTACATTATGGTGACCGTGGGAGAAGAGCCATGGTTCGCAGATATACCTAATTACTTAGCTAGCAAATACATCCTAAAAGATCATACCAGCCAACAAAAGAAGAAATTCTTTTCCAAAATAAAGTATTACTTTTGGGATGAACCATATCTTTTTCGAAGTTGCGCGGATGGAATCATACGAAGATGCGTGTTAGGGAATGAAAGCCGGAAAATTTTGGAGCATTGTCATAACGGGCCCATGGGTGGACATCATGGAGCACATTACACTACTAAGAAGATATTTGACATTGGGTTTTACTGGCCCATGATTTTTAAAGATGCAGCCCAATTTGTCAAAGAATGTGATGCATGTCAAAGAGCGGGGGACATTTCATCCCGAAATGAAATGCCACAACATAGTATTCAAGTGTGCGAAGTATTTGATGTGTGGGGGATTGATTTCATGTGACCATTTCCCATGTCTAAAGGCAACAAATACATATTGGTGGTGATGGATTATGTATCCAAGTGGGCGGAGGCACAAGCTTTGCCAACTAATGATGTCGGGTGGTGGTGCGCTTTTTGAAGAAGCTATTTTCAAGATTTGGAGTCCCGAAAGCCCTTATAAGTGACCGAGGCACTCAATTTGCCAATGATCAACTAGAGAAGGTGCTAAGGAAATATGTGGTAACCCATAAATTCTCTACATCCTACCATCCACAAACTAGTGGACAAACCAAAGTGACAAATAGAGCCTTAAAGAGAATCTTGGAGAGATCGATAGGGAGCAATCGGAAAGAATGGTCGGATAAGTTGGATGATGCACTTTGGGCCTTCCGAACAGCTTTCAAAACACCTATAGGTACTACACCATATAGGCTAGTTTATGGAAAGCAATGTCATTTGTCGGTGGAGATCGAGCATAAAGCTTTTTGGGCTTTAAAATTGTGTAACTTCAACATGGTGGAACTCAAGAACAACCGGTTAATGCAAATGAATGCTCTTGAGGAACTTAGAAATGACGCTTACACTAGTTCTCTAATTTATAAAGAGAAAGCCAAGAGTTGGCATGACAAGAGGATCAAGGGAAATAAAGAGTTTCATGAAGGGCAAAAGGTGTTGCTCTTTAATTCAAGGCTAAAACTCTTCTCGGGCAAACTTAAGTCAAGATGGGATGGCCCTTTTCTAGTGAAGAAGGTGTTTCCACATGGTGCTATAGAGTTATTATCAAAGGATGGTACCCTTTTCAAGGTCAATGGACATAGGGTCAAAAGATATGAAGAAGGAGTCCCAAGAAATGAATACATGGAAGAAGGGCTGTTGCTGGAAGGAATCGCAGCAACGTAGAATGGGAGGAGTCCAGCTAATGACTCCTTAAAAAGAAGCGCTTCCGGGAGGCAACCCGAGTTTAGAGTTTGCATTTCTTTTTCCTTTATTTTCTTTTTAATTTCTTAGGATCTGTTTTATTCTTCTTCTGAAAAATATGTTCTAAATGATTGCTTGAGGGCAAGCAATGCTTAGAGTGTGGGGTGGTGGTTTAAAAATAAGAAAAAAATTCAATTTTTGTCAAACTGCAAGCTTTACTTGCTGAGTACATTCGATCTACTCGGCGAGTACTTGTCCGAATCCCCAGAAAATCGCGAATATGCGGATCTACTCGGCGAGTAGCACTTTTCTACTCGGCGAGTAGACAACTTATACAGACGGTTTATAATCTGTAAATAAGGGTTTTCATTCATTTTACCCACACACTCGCCGTGCACAGCCATTCTCAAGCCATTTCTTCAATTTTTGCTGAATCTTCAACTTTCAAGAGTAAAGGTATGATTTCTACACTCAATACTTGTCAAAGGTTAAAGCTTTATCACTTCTTAGCCTTTATTTTGTCTAAATTTGGATTTGGGGGTTTCCTCAATTTCTAGGGTTTTGATTTTACTATGAATTAGGAGGTTTTAGGCAAAATTTCTTTTGGATTAGTGTTTATTGGAGTTAGTACAGCAAACCCCTATGCAAAATTGGGTGTTTTGGATGACCCATATATGTGCGGCATCAATCTGGTCCCGATGTTCATCCTACTCGCCGAGTAGTTCATGAACTCGGCGAGTAGGATGCTATACATATCGGTTTTGTTCGATTTTAATTGTTGGGTGTTGTTTGTTTGTGCTTTCTTAATGTTATTTTGCAGGTACCATGTCTAGAAGAGGTCAAACTTCAAGAGGGGGAAGCCAAGGAGACATCCCGTGGCTCTCTTTTTGCCAAATCACCTCTAAATCATCTCAAGCCCACGCCAAAAACAAATTGGAAGCTTTGAAGCAGAAAGAGATCCACTTACCTAATGCAGTGGACTGGGATTGGTTGGGGAAGGTTGGGTTGGAAGAGGAATTGACGCCATATTTGGTGAAAGAATGCAATGTGGGGGATTCTACCATCATATGTGATGGTTGGTTACAATTGTTCAAAATCCAAGAACCGGTCTTCGCTGAATTATGCTGAGAATTCTTCGCTACCATCTCATTCTGGGGTGGTAGTGAGTATTATAATCCCAATGTAATTTCCTTTTCTCTTGGTGGGGAGTTGCGACAATGCAGCATGGCTGAGTTTTCATGGAGGATTGGCATCTATGACCAAAGTACCATGTTAAATGAAGACTTTGAATCTTTCTTGGAGAACTTCCACAAAGATCTCCCCGAAGAAGTGGTTGCTTCCACCTGGTGGAGTACTATTGCCAACCGGGTATACAACCCATCTTCTGCACAGGAGGGCCACATTCGTTGACCGATCCACCGTCTCATTCATCGTTTCGTTGCCAACAAAATTAATATGCGGAAGGACGATGACAAGGTCCCGATCCTTGACATCTTCTATGTTTGGAGTATTATTACTCCCAATGTTTTTTGCAATCTCCCTTACTGCATAGCCAAATATCTTGCGGATGGGGCTGTTAAAGAGAAGGTGACCTCCAAAATCAATGGAGGGATGTTTGTGACAAGGCTTGCAAGATCATTTGGGGTATTGGGTTTACAAGAGGCAAGGGCGTTGACAGTCATTTCTCCCCCTCCGTTCAACACTACACTATATAGGAGGGCAAGGATTGTGAAGAATTTTGGAGATTCTTATTCTATTCCACATGCGGATGAGCCGGTTATTCCCGAGGAGCAGGAACGATGGGTGAGGCAACGGAGTGAGCGGGTACGAGAAGACCCACCGGTTATTCCGGTGGAGGAAGAGAACGATGGGTGGAACCAAGTTGAGTATCGGAGAGATACTTGGATGATATTGGGAAAGCTCTCAATTATAATAATCAATCATTTGAGTATCTTTTCCAACAAATGAATATCGCCCCGAGACCCAGACCCGATTATCCCTACATTATGAATTGGGAGGAAATGATGAGCAGAGGCAATGAAGGAGGAGGAAGTGGAGCTGGAGGAACTAACATGGATGAGGAAGAATGAAGAAGTGTTTGTTTTGTGTTTTTATTTTTATGGTGTTTGATTTGGACAAATGTTGAACTTGGATGATTTTGTTTCTTTTAGGACTTTTATTGCTTTCACTTTTGGTTGCATATTTTTCAGAATTGGAAGGTTAGGATGCATATATAAGTTTTAAGGGTCAAGGTTCAAGTGAGGAAGTGAGGAATGTTCAAATAAGAGTGCGAAGTTTTGTCATTAAGGTTGATTCCGTTAGAGTTGGGAGTGATAGAGAGTGTTGTTGCTGAAGTAATTAGAGGAAGAGTCACTGAATTATCTCAATTCAGAACCTTAATCGAGAAGAAAACGAGCTGGACAATTTTTTCTCAACACAGCGCCTACTCGTCGAGTGCACAAATCCTACTCGGCGAGTACATGGATAATTACGCGATATAACTGCAAGTTGGCAACAAACTCGCCGAGTACACGATACTACTCGCTGAGTAGATCAACATTTTTCGAATTCCAGAGCTGTTTTGGGCACTTTCATTGCAATACTTGTCCATTTTTCGTGAAGAGTCATTACTGGAGGTTTCTAGGAGCTTTCTCCTACATTTTTGAGTTTTTTGCATGTCTACCACATGAGATTTTGACACCCAAGACATGGATGAGCTGTTCCCATGTCTAAAGTCAATTGAAGATGGAGTTGAAGAGAAGAGATATCAACCTAGCGACTGCTACCCCAGGGGAGTTTGTTCCAATTCTCTCTAATATTTCATTTTTTTATTTTTGCATGATATGCAATGAGGACATTGCATAAAATAAGTGTGGCACTACAAGAAAAAAGGCCTTTTACGACGCTCATTGCGCGTCGTAAAACGCTCAGACGACGCGCAAATGCGCGTCAAGGAAGGCCCTGTCATAAAGAGAGACGACGCGCATTTACGACGCGCATTTATGACGCGCATTTATGACGCGCGGTTATGACACGCATTGCGTATCAAGGAAGGCCCTGTCATAAAGGAAGGCGACACGCATTTGCGTGTCGTAACCTTACGACGCGCGTGTTTATGACACGCAATGCGTATCAAGGAAGCGCCAGTCAAGAAAGGCCATGTCATAAATGAAGACGACACACATTTTTGCGTATCGTAATTTTATTTTATTTTTTTAAAAAAATATATTTATATATTTATTAATTTATAAATTAAATTTGCATTTAATCTCTCATAATAGAAATAAAATATCATATACAAAAAATGCAATCCATTGCATAATATAAAATAAAATACCATATACAAAAAATACAATCCATTGCATTTAATTTGTATGTATAACAAAGACATATGTGTTAAACTTGTTACCATTAACATCTAATCGTATGGACTCGAGTGTTAAACTTGTTACCATTACTATCTGATTCATAATTCCTTTCAACAAGATTGTTACCTGCATAAATGAAAACAAACAGGAACCTTAACAGCCCAGCTATGAACAATATTGTTACCTGCATAAGTTTGTAAGAGGATAGCTTTCATTAACAATGGAACCACCTGTAATTTATTTAAAAAAAAACAAGGTGAAAACTAAAAACTAAGTATGCCCTTGCTCCTTTTTTCCCCTTAACATACGTAAATAATGATGTCTATCTTGATAAAGCTTGTTCCTTTTCTAGATTGTAAGAGGATTTTGATTGAGTCATTAAGTCCATTAAGTCAAAATGAAACAGATACTAAGTATGCCCTTGAATATGAGCCATCCTTTCATATAATATTTTTATAACAAATCAATAGAAGCTTTTTTATAACATCAACCAACCACATCAGTCATATATAGATTATTATAATAAAAACAAACAAACAAATTTACACGATACAATGAGTTAAGAATATCAAATCTGCTTACCAGATGTTCTAGAATCCCACATTGAACTGCAAGAAATATGTAAAAGATATAATGATGAGGGTGAGAAGGGCAATTAAGTCTTTTTCACAATCAGCTTCATTTCTGTTTAGCCTTTAGAGAATATTTGTTCTTTTACTAAGCCTTGCTCAACCATATTGTACCTGTAAATTGTAATTAGAAGAAGACTATAAGTAACAACAAAAAGAGAGGAAAAGAGTTGATCCAATCAGATGAGTTATTACTTGACTGTGATTAACCAGAATGTGAAAACAGACTTTTTTAAAATTATGTAGTGGCTAAAAGAGTAACTATATAAAAGCATAAAACAAAACTTATAATAACAAAATCAAAATCCAAAAAGAAGTGTGCTTTGAAATTTGACAGGAAAAGAAAATGAGAGATCTGGTTAACATTATCATTCTCCTCAATAGCATCCAAGATAGTTCGATACAACAACAACGATGACCACACCTACAATCACATAGCCCGAATTAAAAACAAACACTTTTATTTACTTTTTGGGATTAATAATGGAGTAATAAAGATTTGAAATTTAAATAATAGAGATTAAGAAAATAACCTTAAAAACTGTGGGTTTTATGAGTTGGAAAATTAATGCATCGCCATCAACTAGTTAATGATCTTCAGCAAACAATTTCCATCCTCCACCAAGTCCTATTTTCCTAGGGAGGTACTTTCTTGGCCACTCATCTCCATCTTCATGAACCAATGTCAATATTTCATCTCATTTAGGAAGGTAGCTTTTGCAAAAATACACAAGGAGACCCTGAGTACAATTCATAATAACATGTTAAATAGAAATTTTTAAAAAAAATGTTATTTCATGTGAAATGTGAATCATGTACATTCAGTTGCTGCCAAATTCACAATGGCGTTAAAACTCTCTCCTCATAACAACTTCAGACTCTGGTGCAATTTTACATGTAAGTTTTTTTATATATAACCTATAAAGGTTGTTGATATTTTATTTATTAATATTTTTGAAATAGTGAAATGGGACAGGTGTTCATCCAAAAGATGCAACGAACGGATGAATAGAGGTAATTAATTAATAATCAATTTTAAATTTCTTTAACATGAATCAATGTAATAATATTCATCGATTTTTGGGGGTAGTTTCAGGGATTCTGAAGAGAATGAGTCTCTGAGGTCTGAATCACTCAGATTGAAGAATCAATTACGTGATAGTAGTGAAAACAGGAATATCCTTGATTTTGCTAAAGAAAGATTAATTACATTATATAATATATATGCCACTAAATACAACAAATTTTGGATTTTTCTTATAGATTGCTTTTTAATGTTAATCAAAATACAACTGTTTCAAGGAACTCAAAACCTCATCAAAAACAAAGATCAAACACATATTGGTCAATGGGTTCACTTTCAGATAGAAGTATGGCTGATTTAATAAAAATCCCAGAGCACAACAACAACAATCAAATTCAAAACAATGAGGATCATAGACTTTGTGCTGAAGCATCAAGAAACGCAATTGAAGTTTTGAAAAGTAATGTTTCAAGGTTGGGAACGCAAGTGGAAATGTCAGATTTGGAGTTGGAGTCTCTTCGTAAGCAAATACTTAAAGAGAATAAACGAGGACAAGATATGTTGAAGAAAGTAACTGAACTTCAGGAGGAGAAAGAAGCACTTGAAGAGGAAAGGAAAAAAGATATTGCTACAATGAAGGAGTTTTATGGTGAACTAGACATATGTATGAGTAGAAAGAAACAGACATCAGTTACTTCATTGTTGTATGTAATGAAAAAGAAAACAAAGGGCATAAATGTAAATTAACTTAGGAGCAGTAAGAAGCTTTAAGTTTAAGATAAGGTTAAGCTTTAAGGTTAAGCTTGCATAAAGAGACACTAACGTGCTTCTTTTTTACTTAATAGAGTTAATGGGTAAAACACTTAATCTACACAACTTTATGGGGCTGTTTCTTTTTCATGTTTGTACCGTTAACATTAGGTTACTCCTCTTCAATTCAGTTGGTTTCTTATAGGCAAAAAGAATGGTATTAATTTGTTTGTTTAGTTTTAATAGCAGAAAGTGAAAGATGGAAGAGTTTGGGAAGTTGAAAAGGGATTATTTGATAAAGATTCCCCTGAACAAAATTCATGGCAGGCATTTCCTGAAGAGAATCCCACAAAAAACTCCAAATCTATTAGAATAAGATTATAAGAAACAATGGGCACCAGAACAAGCAAGCAGCTGAAGGCCGCACCACCAGATGGGGTTTTGGAGAAGAAAGCTTCACAACGGTTCCTGCCTCTGCTAATTCTCACTCTCAGGTAAACACAACACCTAATATCCCTATCATCACCACTAATTCCGGGCGTTCTAGTTATGGGGAGGAGTTCAAAAACAAAGAAAGTAATTCAGCTTCACGACCTGCTGGATGGGCTGGTTTCTAGTATTATTATTATATAAAATCATGTGTTAAAAAGATACTTGTCTCATGATCATGTGTTAAAAAATTCAGTTTTTTTTTAGAAGAATGTTTGCCATAATGGAACCAAAACCTCTGGGAAAAAGCAGTCTTTTTAAGCTTTATGAACAATAATAGAGCTGATTTGGAAAAGTGGGACAATGAAAAAAAGACAAACTTACCCATGAACTGACTTTTTGTTAGGCTTTGAAAGTTCTGAACAAATTGACCGAAGCACTTTAATGTCTGATAGAGGAATAGAAAGTGAAAAGTGAGTGTACAATCACATAAATGGAAAGTTTGACTTATAAGTTAAAATTTATAAAATAGAGTTGACCTGTGGTGAGGAAACATTAGCATTAATTTTTTATCATTTTTTATCTTAGTAAGCTTATTTACACTTTAATGAATAGATTGAAAATGAATTTGTTACTTTCTTTCATAATGATCAAAAACTACCTCAATAGATATGGAATTAAATTACCTTGCAATAGAGGAAGCTGACATATGCCTTCTTTCATATTCATTAGCTAGGCAGGTAAAAAACTGCAAAAGAGTAAATTTCTAGTGAGGGCCATAAATTCACAGTCATGTGTACGTCAGGTGATGTTATAAGGTCTGACTTAGGTGAGATGGCTCTTTCAAGCATTTCATCAAACAGTTGGAGTGCATAGCTCCTCCCCTTTCTTTTTTGATCTATTTATTGGAATTATCACCACTTTGAGAGCATACAACTCCATTCTTCTTTTCAAAACATATAATTCAGCAAATAAGTTAACATATAAGGGTAGGAATACGAACTTAAGACTAAAACTGAAAACAAAATGACAAACCCCATCTCTCTTTGTAATCTTGAATTGGCTCAATAGCTAGAAAAAAAAAAGAATTAAAATTGATCAAAAACTACCTCAATAGCTTATTTACATCACATATAAGAGACTATATAACGTTAGTTTAAATAGTTGGTTCTTGATTTTAAGAAGTTATTTTTGTAACCTAGTTGTATATATTAATAATTGGATACCTGTTACATGTGGTTGATAGATAGCTTCCCAAACAGCAGCTAGTTCTAAGCCAATAGCTATAAGCTGAAACGTGAAATAAAGTTGTTTACAGAGATGAGAAGTAGATACAGGAAAAAATCAGAGGCATAAAGTAGAAATTGACAATACTAGATGAAATCGCACATTTAGGGAAAAATCATAATCCTTTTTCTTGATTGAGAAGATGAAGTCGAGATATGAATGAGAAATTGCGTGCCCCCTTATTTGTTGAATGACTGAAGAAATAGGGCAGGGTAGAAGCGTCCTTTTCATACCTTAGTGCAATCAAACCTTGGGCTTGTAAACCTGAGGAGTCTTAGTAAATGTATTAGGGTGGGGAAGAGGTGGAACGGTGAGCCTAAGGAGTTGATATCTAATCTTATGTACCAATGGTGATATATGTCATTCTTCTATGACGAGTATGAGAGATATTATTTGATAGGTGTGTAGTCGCCGATGTTCTAGCCTGAGGAGTCACAACACCATTGCGGTGGAGGAGTCGTAGTTTTTGAACGATGTCGCAATCGAGAGTGAAGCGAATGGGGCGTAAGTCTCCGATCAAAAAAATCTCTAGCTTACGTTGTGCAGACTTGAAGAGTCGGTGTGGGTTGAATGTAGTGGAGGTGGGTGAGGGGCGGAGACGAAGGAGAGGAGATGTTAGTGAACAGATGGAGACGAAGGAGAGGAGATCAATCTTCTATTTTGTGAAAGAAGATATTACTATTTCAAATGTGTTATGTTTGATTAGGGTTTGCACCTAGAAGGAAGTGAAAGTCGATCGGAGAGGAAGGGGTTTGCAGAGAGAAAGAAGGGAGAGAATGAAGTCGATTTTGGAGGGTAGAGAGCAGAGAGGAAGAGGAAGCGGGTGTTCAAAATTTTGGGGGATTTAGTTTCCCCCCTTACCTATCAAGGAGTCCCAGAAACACGCGTTTATTAAAATTATAAAGCGACATTTGTAGAGGACGCCCTTTTTATTATAGGTGCCCTCCGTGTTTTTAATATTTTTACATGAGACACTAATTTAAGGGCACTCAGTAATGCGCGACCTAAATCCTTAAAATTTTTGAAGAGATGACACTTTTTTAATGTCGCTCTCTAATGCGTAACATAAATCAAAGAGCGTCGTGTTTTGCGCGTCGTAAAAGGCCTTTTTTCTTGTAGTGTGGGTAGGGGGTTGGTTAATTTCTAGTAAATTGAGAATCTTAATATCCTAATTTAGGACTATTTGAAAAAATTTTGCATTCTTGCATACCAAAAATGTGACTTAGGAATTAATTTAGAAAATTTTGGTAAAAAGTAATTAGGATTCCATGTTAGAATTGTGTGGATGATTACATGAAAACTCAAATGTTTAGTTGAGCTTATATACGTTATAGTGCATTTGTGGCCCCTTATTCTAGTGAAATCATAGGACAAAAACACGACCTCGCTCAGCTCGAAGGATGCAATATGTTTAGCATCGTGTACCAGAAATGTATCCAGGAAAATTATTATCGTTAGCTGTAACATACACGTTTTGAAATCGTGTTTTAAGTAAATAATATTATGAAATATTATGTGAATTTGAATGTTGAGTTCTAACAGATACCTTTTACTATAAATGAAGTAAAACTATGGTTAGAATCACTCATAAAATATTGGAAGTCTTATGAGATTCCAATTAAAAGCCAAATAGTGAAATATAGCGAAAATATAAAATTTGGAATAAGTAAAATTTTATTATTGAAAGTTGTAGATAATCTCGTTAGAAACATTTAGGCGAAAACTTCATCGAAATCCGAGTTATAACGAAGAAGTTATGACCAAACGAAGATCCGTGATAAATCCGGAAAATACTTTGTCGCGTAAAAATTTAGTTTTCCATAAACTAATTTTTAGCTTTAGTGATGTAAATGAAAGTTGTAGAACTCGTGAAAATAATCAACTTTCATATAAAGACCGTTTGAATCTGACTTCGTATGAGGAAGTTATAATTTTTCGACGTTTCAGCTTAGCAGTAGACAGCTAAAAACTCGAATTTTAGATCGAGTGATTTTTAGCCGACACAACCTAAACGAGACTTGAAGGTCTCGTCATTAGTAGTGCAACGGTGAAAAGTCTGACGAAAACGGACGTCGGATGAAGAAGTTATGAATTTTTAACGGATTTTCCTGTCCCGGTCTGTTAAAAATAATAATATTAAAATTAAAGTCAAAATTAGCCGGCGAAGTCTAAACGAAAGTTGTAGAGCATAATTTTAGCTTCGCGTGCATATAGAGAACGTCAAAAACGGAGCTCGTATGTGAAAGTTATGGATTTTACAAGATTTGGCACATTTTTCGAGAAAATTCGCATGAATAGTAATGCCACGTCAACCCTCGCATGCAGCCTCCACGTGTCACCTTCTGATAGGACCGAGGTTGCTGTGTCACCTTCTGATTGGGCCAAGTCCGAAGTCCACTAAGCGAGGGACACCTTCGCAGGAGACACCTCCGGATCACCCTCGCACCCTCGTGCCCTCCTCCCATTGGACCGAAGTTAGGTCCAATCCGAGGCTGCCGTCAGCGAGCCTGCTGATCCGATCCGAAGACCCAGCCGATGACGCGCCTGAAGCTGATGACTCCTCGCACCCGAAGCCTCGCGAAGCTGCCACCTGGTCCGAACCTCGCAGACGCGTGCCTTCTTCCCTTCGCTTCGGATCCGAAGCTCGGCCCTATATAAGGGGTGCGAACCCTCTCGGCTAACTTTAGAAATTTCACACCTTTTCACCCCTAAACTTATATTTTTACTATTCCGACTTCCCCCGAAGCCCCGGTACTGATTCTAAAGCCCGAAACACGCCCCGAGACTCCCGAGAAGCCCGAAAAATTTGTCTCTTCGGTTTCGAAGCTCTACCTTCGTAGAGCCCGGTTTTCAAGAAAACTCCCGGTTTTCAACGACGAAAGTCATATTTAGAGCCAAAGTACTGCCCAAATTAATATTTTAGCCCCCAGTTATTTCACGGTGAGTTTAATATATAGAAATAATTGTATGTTATGTGTTATATGTGCTACGTGCTTTTCAGTGTTATTATTCCAGGTTATTTTCCCAGGTTATTTTTATTTTCTATTTTTAATAGAAAAGAAATATCTTTGACCATGTGATCAGTGAAAGGACTTAGATTAACGTTGGTACTGGTATGTAGCCTCTGGTCATGTGGAACATGTCTCCGTAAGAGAATGAATTCTATTCTATGGTAGTGGCAGAAGGTTAGACAGGGCTATAAGCCTGAAATCTACCGAAATGTTAATCCGAAGTTGTGTATCTTCTGTGCCGTTTGGGCCAAAGCTTTATTGATGTATATCAAGCATGGAAATTGTTATGTCTCATTGATTGTATATCTTTAAATCAAATCAATGATTGATATGGAATGTTTGTCACATGATTCACATATGCCCTTGTTGTTCCTTGTTCCTCTTTGCTTCTGCCCTATTAAAGTATATATATATATATATATATATATATATATATATATATATATATATATATATATATATATATATATATATGGCATAACGTTATATTGTATCTATTATTAAACTCACTAAGCGTCACCGCTTACCCTCTCGATGTTTAACAAATTGCAGGAGATAAACATCCAATATAGTTATATACTGGTAGAAGATTTTTGAATAGTTTGAAACTATTGTACCGATAGAAGCTCATGAATAGTTTGAAACTATTGTATTTTGCACTCCCATATGTATAAAACTATAGAATCCAGGGAAGTTATGTAATATATAACACTTTAAAATAGTCGGTTTGTATCCAGTAGTTTGTAATCTCTTTATCAATGTAAAATATTGTTTTTATGAATATGCAAGTAACATGTTTTGGAGTAACTATATTGTCGAGTATGAAAGTTTGGGTCTTTCATAAATACGAAAGTTAGGGTCTTTCATTAGCCAATAAATGTTGAAGTTGAGCGCCCTTGCTTAAGCATGTAGGATTTTGAGTGAAAAAAAAAAGTGAGGTACATGTTAAACAAAAATAATAATAAAAAAAATAAAAAAAGATAAAAAAAAAACTTAGAGAATTGCAAGAAAAGTTTGAAGAATTTGGATCAACTAAAGTGAATCGAAAGATCAAAATTCCAAGAGTTCAAAAGTTGAAGATACCAATAATCAAACAACAAGGTGGTGAATTCAAAGAAATCAAAGATCAAATGCCAAAGAAGTGAAGAATTCCAAAGAGCTCCAATGTGGTATCATAAATTGTAATTCTAGATTATGTATGCTTGGGTTGCTCAACCAAAAATACCTTGAGGATAGGAGGTTTTCTGCGGACGGATTCGGAAGGATGCATAAAATGATCAATGTTCGGGATGAGTGGGCGAATGTTTATGAGGATTGTGAGTATTTAGAGTATGGGGGTATTTAGGAAAATTTTAGACACAAATGCATGCGTTGTGGTCTTGGCATAATGGTTGGGTTATATTGGAGTTGTCATATGTGGTTCTAATGTGTTAGAATTCAGTTTTGCTTAGGGGCAAGCAAAAGTCAAGTGTGGATATTTTGATATTTGCATAATTAGTCATATGTTTAGCATACATTTTTAGCTAATTATGTGCATAATGTGGACAAAAGGTACTTAATAATGCTTAAATTTTGTTTTCAATCCAAAAGACATGCTTGGAAGTAAAAAGGAACAAGGAGAAGCAATTAAAGACCAAAGAATGAAGAATGAGGAAAAAACACACTAACTCGGCGAATCCGCGAGGCTACTCGGTGAGTACCCAAGAATATTCCCGAAGATAAGTCAAGACTCCTAGCAATAGATGGACTTTACCTGTACTCGGCGAGTCCGCGAGGCTACTCGCCGAGTAGCCCATGTTTTGTGATAATTATAAATATCGAACCTTTATCCAAATTGGGGATATTTCTGGCGTTTTGGGAGCTCCACCTGCGATTGAAGAACCCTTTGGAGAGCTGAGAAACCCTAACCTTCGATCCTTTGAAGGATCAAGGCAATTTAGGTTATACATTCCACTTAATCTTAGAATTTAAGCATGTCTAGCCTAGTTGAACTTGTTTTTGAGTTTGTTTTTACTGTGACTATGAACTAAATTCGTTTTGTTTCTGTTTGGGAAGACCAAGTTACTCCTATGGTTTAATTATTACTTTTTCATTGATAGTTTATTGGTGATCTTATTAAATTAAGTTTGTTAAAGAACCTTATGCATTAACCACAACTATTTTCTGTTAATTGGAAGACAATTAAGCTGCATGAACATCTCTTAGTTGTTAACCTCATATGTTTATGTGAACACTTTATCATATGCCTAGGAATAATGAATATGAAACTAGGATTAATTAGAGAATGGGTAAATTAATGTGTGAGCTTGTTTGAGAAACCAACAAACAAGAGGTTAATTGAAACACCAACTTGATTAACCAATTACAAATCTTATTTAATCCAAATAATTGAACTAGGGAATTAATTAGTTTAAACAATTGGCCACTGCTTGAATTGATTAATTGTCTAAGGGTTAGTAGTAATGAACATGAACCTAACCACTATAGTTGGTAACCAATAACAATTGATTTATCATATAAATAACCATAGGAGTGAATTGGTTCGACCTAAACAGAAACCATTTATCAAATTTGGTGAATTTGTTATTTGTCTTAAGTGGTGTGTTTAAGTTTCTAGTCTTGTAAAACTAGAGAAAAACCCTTTTACTTTTATTACTTGCTTAGTTAAAATTAGTTATTATTTTAATTTTCGTTCCCTGAGTTCGACACCCTACTTATCCAACTATACCACTAAAAGACAGGTTCACTACCTTTGTGTGCTTAATTTATCAACTAAAAGTAGGAATAAAACCAGTGCATTTTACACATCAAGTTTTTGGCGCCGTTGTCGGGGAACGATTCCAAAATTAAGTCTAATTCCTAATTTTATCGATCCTTTGTGTGAGTTTCTCTTGCACAAAGTTATTTTTCAGTAATACAGTAAGTAGGTTAGGTTTTAGAAATTATTAGTTCTTTTTAGAAGTCTTTTAATTAGTTTTAATTTTTTTTAGTTGTAAACAGGATACTCGCCGAGTGCAATCGCACCTACTCGGCGAGTTGCCTCCTATTTGCCAAACTCTTTTTCGTTTTCGTTCTGTTTCATTTTTTGTTTTTTTACGCGTTTTTCTTGTTTATTTGCAGTTGTTTCATGACCCGAGGATCCGATACACATCTGGTTCCTCCTCTCGAAGACCCGGAATCCGCACTAAGGAGGAACAAAGGAAAAGCCGTTGGAGAATCCGTTTCTTCAAAGAATTCGCCACTAAAGAACCTCAAGTCAGTTTTCAGCAAGATGAAGAGCAGCAACAGGAGCATCCAGCGCGTCTTTAACAATCGAAGACCTGATTAAAGAAGACACCGAGTACGAGACTGAGGAAGAAGAAGAACCTACATACGAGCACGAATCTGATTTTGAGGACGATTTAGCTATCACTATGGCTAATATCGATGAAGTCCCCATGGGGGAGTGGAAGAAGAGGATGCGCGATGACACTGGCCTGGGACTTGTACAGCCCGCAATTCCCGCAACTGCTACTTTTGAGCTCAAGGGTCATATCCTAGCTTTACTTAAAGAAATCCCTTTCACTGGCAAAGATCATGAAGATGCCTACAAGCACTTGGATGAAGTTAATGATGTAGCTGATTATTTCAATGTTCCCAACGTGCCTCGGGAAACTCAGCTACTTCGCATGCTTCCGGTTACTTTGAAGGGTGTTGCAAAGTATTGGCTTAAGTCACTTCCCCCGGATCCATTACCACATGGGCCCAACTGAAAGAAGAGTTCATTGATCAATTCTGCCCACCATCCAAGATATCCAAGCTCAAGAAAGCCATAGCTAATTTTGAACAACAAGCTGGAGAGTCACTATATGAAGCTTGGGAGAGGTACAAGAGCTTGCTAAGGAATTTCCCACATCACGACCTCAATAGTCAGCAAGAAGTCTCCATCTTTTATGATGGATTAAATGTTACAACAAGGCAACTACTTGACTCGCAAGGTCCACTTACGAAGAAGGCACCTCCTGTGATAAAGCAGCTAATTGAAGAATTCTCTAAGCATTCTAGAGAATACCATAATCCAAGAAATGATGTAACAAGGGGGTCCGCCTATGCAGCTTCAGAAGACTTATCAGCAGTGATGGCCATGTTGAAAAACATGGATAGGAGGATGGACAAAATGGACCAAACGATACATGCTATACGGGTAGGGTGTGAAAACTGCAATGGGCCTCATCTTATTAGAGACTGCGACATAGATGAAAATGGCAACAAGAAGGTGCAAGTATGTTACTCAAGTGGGGACCGATATGATGAAGATTGGCGAAAACGAAAGAAAGAGTGGCTCCCTTATGAAGAGTACAAGAAGGCTAAGGAGGAGAAGTACAGGCAGAAAGGAAGAGGTTTTTACCAAAAGGAGGAGCCGACACAAGAAAGAAAACCAAGTTTGGAAGAAATGCTTACCAAATTTGTAGCTGCTTCAGAAAAGAGACATAGTAATCATGATGCTGCAATTCAAGAAACAAGAACCATGCTTAGAAACCAGCAAGCATCAATCCACAACATAGAAACGCAGCTGGGGAAACTTGCTCAACAAATCAACCAAAGAGCACCGGGCGAACTTTCGAGTAAAACCGAAAATAACCCACAAGGCGCGCACATAAACATAGTCACAACAAGAAGTGGGAAGATAATCACTCCTCTGGTCCCTATTCAGAATGAAGCGCCCAAGGAATTGCAGAAGGAGGATGCAGAAACTCAAGACCAAAATCAAAATCTTCATGGAACAGAGCCTACTCGCCGAGTCCAGAATATGGACTCGCCGAGTCCACAGCCAAATTTGAAGAATCAGATTTCTGAAAAGCCCTTTCAGCCTCCATTGCCATATCCAATCCGAGCTAAGAGTGAAAAACAGGAAGAGGAGTACCAGAAGTTTCTTGATCATATTAAAGCTCTTCAAATCAACATACCCTTCATCAAAGTTGTCGCACAAATAGCAAAATATGCAAAATTCCTTAAGGAACTTCTCACGAATAGAAGAAAGATGGAGGAAGTGAAAAAGGTAGTTCTTAATGAGAACTGCTCATCCGATGACAATGGGATCATAAACCACAGCCTGGACAACTCCTCTAGGTGAGTAAGGAGGGATGGTCAGTCGCAGCCTCAATGGAACATGCATATAATGAATAACATATATATAGTAGGGAAAAGCAACTGGATGGGCTCGGGTGGAGCTCTTCTTGAAGTGCACACTCTGATCTCACGTCTGCCGGTTTCTCTCATGTGTAACTAGGTTTAATCTCTCGGGCGCCGTTGTAGGAATTGGCTCACTTAGCGTTGACCCGAACCTCCCATAGTATCTGACTCAACAGCCTCTCTAACATCACCAATTTGCGAAAAGAAACAGCTCGATCTATATACAAATATACAATCCTAAATAAATGAATATCAAACGCCGGATGACCGAGATGTTGGAAAATTTGTTCAATAATTGAACCGACCACTTGTCTAAGATAGTTGCAGCAGAAAATTTGCATGTTTTTTTTTTCAAACTAGATGCACCATACTTGAGGGTAATGTATTAACAATCGGAATCAAGAAAACCCTTTTACTCAAAATTTGATTCCCAAAAGTGTGTGAGTGGAACCGAAAGGGTAGTAATATAATCTGAATGGTCTAAGTGTGAAAATGACCATGTGTGGAGCATAAAGATGTAATGTAAGCTCCTTTATAAACTTGTGATAATATTTTTTTGAATCAAAAATGATGAAAATGTCCAAGTGTTGACTAAAAGACTCTCTAAAATCCTAAGGAAATCGCAAAACGAGATGGTGATGTAAAGAGGCCGGATATGGATTTTACTCTGGGACAAGCACCATTGCTTCATCCTAACGGTTCTAAAATCATCAAGTGTGATCCTCTCGGCGGTAGTGATCGCAAGGTTAAGACATCCAGTGCTATAGTATATCCTATAGTCATTAGTATTGTATGCATAATTCTTCATGAAAACTACCTGGCCATGATCACTTACCCCTTTAAGCTACCAGCATCTGATCCCAAATATGAAATCCCAAGCTGCAGCTAGTGGTCCCGGTTCGATGGGTGAGATAGCAACAAGATCCTGGACCAATAATGATACAATAACTATGAATCTGTTCCATGGCATCCAAGAGAGGTCAGAATAAACATAAAACAAAAATGCATGAATGCTAATGCCCTAAGCTAAATGCCATGCAAAAATAAAAGATGGAAAAGAAGAAAATAATTTTTTTAATGCAATTTATACTAAAATGCTATGCATCATAATTTAAAATGCATGATAAATTAAAAAGAAAAAGGAATACCCCACCCCAAGCTTAGAAATAAGCATTGTCCTCAATGCTTGGGGCGAGGAGAAAGTACCTAAACCGGGGGATCGGGAGGAGGATACGGGTATTGGGGGTAGGGGTAAGGGTAAGGTGGAGGGGGATAAGGATGGGTGGGTGGGGGGTATGGATAGGGAGGTGGAAGTGGGACGTTCTCAAAATGGTTTTGGGATTGGTGCCACCCCCACATATGGTGCATTTGATGGGACATGATTTGGTTTGATACACAAAGCGCCTCGAACCGCTCGGAAAAATTGGGGGAAGCGGGTAGTACCCAGGAGGGGCTTGTGGTTGGGCGTGCTGCAAACCATGGGTGGGCTCATTGTCGGGCTCGTCATCCATAGGCATCTCATCATCATCTTGATCTTGGAGCACATCCTCATTGACTGACTGAGTGATGGTCCTCGCGAGTCTCCATTGAGTGCGATCGTGGAAGGTGAAGTTGGTGACTCGAGGGTCGGGAAGAACGAGATACCCGACCCCTTGAGGACAAAACCATGTGAAGATGCTCCTATTCCTGCAACGAATGTGGTGCATGTTTATGAGGGCGCGCTCATCCAAAAGATTTTTGCTGACAACAGGCTGGAATTCATCCGGGAGCTCGATGTCAAGACCGCGAACCAAAAGTGTGACAAATCCCCCAATGCAAATATCACCGAACGTCTTGGATCTCATGTGGGCGCATTTGTGGAAGAAGAATGAAGCAAAGTCCGGGATTGGCGGCCTTTCACGCCTTGTCATACACCAAAGGAATAAGAGCTAATTTTTGATGACCTGGCCGGCTTCTTTGCGGGCAAAAACTGTACACACCAGGATGCGATGGGCAATGCGGAGGCATGGGTGGATGATAGAGGTTGCTTTATCCCGACCGGCACACAAGAAGATACCCCAGGTGATTTTCGTCCAAAAGGTCTCGTGATTGAACTCAGCAGGTAGGACGTCGAAAATTGTGGATGTGTTTGAAGAAGACAAGCCCAAGATGTTGTTTATCGTTGCAAAATCGATGTACCTTCGGTTCCCTAGAAGTTAGAATGCGGCTTTCCTTTTTTCGATGTCGTACCCGCTATCGGCGAGAAACTCTCTAGTGGGGAGCTCGTAAGTGTGCGCCATGAGGTTGAGAAGGTTTTCCCACCCAAAATTGGGTGACCCCTTCAAGAACCCCAAGTGATATAAGCGTGGGCTTGCACACGAATTTGGTGGATGCAACTTTTCTAGGAAAGCTCTTTGTGTAGTTTTCGGCTGCCTTGGCATCCCGAAATCTTGGGATATCTGGAGCATCGCTTTGATTTCTTACCGAGGTTTTGCTTAGGGCAGCAGTCGGACGCTTCCTAGATGTAGACATGGACTTCCTGCATGAAAAATAACCACTACACGAACCACAATTTCAACAAACAATATGTCAATCCAAATCACCAACTAACTCCCTATGGACTTCTAAAGCAATTCAACAATCAAAGCAAGAAATGATTCCTAAATTCATTTGATACAATTAAAAGTTTGCGCGCAAAAATTCGGGATTTGACAATCTTGCAACTCTCCACCTCAAACTTTAAGCTTTTGTTCAATATCCCAGGAGAAGAAATTTACCACGAAAACCCAACGTATCCGGAAATGGCTTGAAATTCAGGCGAAATTTTTCGGCGAGCTTTGGGAAATATTTTTGGTGGGGTTTGTAGCCTTGTTCAGGAAGAGTACAATGGTGGTGTCGGAATCGCGAGAAGTGGCCGGAGTTGGCCGGAAATCGGCTGGAAAGTGGCGATGGGATGGTGGTGGCGCCCCGAGATATAGCAACAGATCCGACCATTGTTTTAGTGGGGTTTGTAGAGCTCTGAATTTGGAGAAGAATGGCGGTGGTCTCGCGAAATTCCGACCAGCGATTTGACGAGAAAGTGAGTTTCAGTGGTGGAGATGGAGGTTAGGGGAAAGGAAGAATAAGAAGTGGGGAGGAGAAGGGTCGGCTGGTGATAAAGAGGGGGTTTAATTCGTGGTCAAACCTGGTCAAAATGAGTCAACGTTGGTCAACAGATCACGTGGACGCGGACGAGAGTACACGCGGTCCGCGTGAATAAACCCCTAGATATTCTGATTTCCCTTTCACGACACGCAATCGACTCCTGCCCACAAACGGTCCGTTTTAATATACACGCGCACAAGCTTTCGATAACACGTGGTCCGCGTGAATTGGACTGGAACTCTTCTGTTTTCGGGTAATGGACGTGGACACTTGGAGGGATAAGACGCAGTCCATTTGAATATACACGCGGACGGGACCTTGAGTACACGCGGACCGCGTGAATAAGGCTGAAACTCTTCTGTTTGCTGATAATGGACGCGGACACTTGAGGGACTACACGCGGTCCGTGTTAATAAACACGCGGACGGAAGCTCGAGTACACGCAGACCGCGTGAATAATTTTCGCCATTTTTTTTTTAATTTTCAGCTCTTTGACCAATACGAACACCGAGTCTTTAAATCCAACATTCTGTTATCTCAATAAGGAAGAAGAAGAGATGTTAAATCCAAAAAATGAACCAACTACGACATTTATTCGGAAATAGAAAAGATGAAAACTTTAGTTTTCCAAAAATGCCCCTCTTTAACGTCTTTGGCGAGACGTGCTTCCTTCTTGATTTCAGTACTCCGGGGCACCCAATTGCATGACTTTTAAGATATTTGCATTAAAACCTTCATAAAAAGGTTTCAATCGATGCCCATTGACTTTAAAGATTTGCCCTGTTTCTTCACTTTGGATGTCAACCGATCCATACTCAAAGACTTTTAGCACAACAAACGGACCTATCCATCTTGACCTCAATTTTCCTGGAAATAATTTCAATCGCGAATGATAAAGCAAAACCCTATGTCCCGGCTCGAAATGTTTGTGGGTAATGGACTTGTCATGGAAAATCTTTGTCCTTTCCATGTAAATCCTTGAGTTTTCATAGAAGTCATTTCTCATCTCCTCCAACTCTTGGAGTTGAAGCTTCCTATGCCTTCCTGCCTCATCGATGTTGAAATTGCATTGTTTGACCGCCCAAAATGCACGGTGTTCCAATTCCACGTAAAGATGGCATGGCTTCCCAAAGACCAACCTAAACGGGGACATTCCTATCGGGGTCTTGTACGCGGTCCGATAGGCCCACAAGGCATCATCAAGCCTTGAACTCCAGTCTTTTCTTGAGGGATTCACTTTTTTCTCAAGTATACTCTTCACTTCATGATTCGAAACCTCTGCTTGACCGTTCGTTTGAGGGTGATAGGCTGTTGAAACACGGTAGGTCACGTTGTACTTTTTCAGTAAAGCCTCCATCATCTTGTTACAAAAATGCGTCCCTCGATCACTAATCAAAGCTCTAGGCACACCAAATCTCACAAAAACATTAGACTTTAAAAACTCGATAACCGTTTTGGCATCGTCCGATCTTGTGGCTTTGGCATCAACCCATTTAGAAACATAGTCAACCACGAGAAAAATGTAAATGTTGCCAAATGAGACGGGAAATGGGCCCATGAAATCAATCCCCCATACGTCAAAAATTTCACAAACAAGGATTGGATTTTGGGGCATTTGGTTCTTCTGCAAAATGTTTCTCGTCCTTTGGCACCGCTCACAACCTTTGCAAAACAAATAACAATCGCGTGACATGGTTGGCCAAAATAATCCACACTCAAGGACCTTTCTCAAAGTCCGTCTAGGTCCAAAGTGTCCCCCACAAGCAAATTCATGACAGAATTGCAAAATGGATTGGTGCTCTTGTTGGGGAACACATCGCCTAATGATTTGATCGGAACAATGTTTCCACAAATAAGGTTCATCCCACACATAGTATTTTGTATCACTTTGCAACTTTTCTTTTTGAGCACGTGTGAATGTGTCGGGATACCTTTTTGTGACCAAAAAGTTAACGATATCGGCATACCAAGGAATAGATTGAGTAAGGGAAAAGAGATGCTCATCCGGAAACTCATCCCGCACAGGGGAAGAGGTTTCATTTGAAGTGATCCGACTTAAGTGATCGGCAACAAGGTTCTTGCATCCGCTCTTGTCCCGGATTTCCAAATCAAATTCTTGTAACAATAAAATCCACCGGATGAGTCTAGGCTTTGCATCTTTCTTCGTCATCAAGTACTTAAGTGCTACGTGATCCAAATACACTATGACCTTGGTACCAAGTAGGTATTGTCTAAATTTCTCCAAGGCGAACACTATGGCCAATAGCTCCTTCTCCGTGGTGGATTAGTTGCTTTGAGCATTGTCTAACGTCCTTGATGCATAATAGATCACGTGGGAGGCCCTCCCATTCTTTTGACCCAAAACGGCACGTATCGCATAGTTGCTTGCATCACACATGATCTCAAAGGGGAGATCCCAAATTGGTGCTTGCATGATGGGGGTGGATGTAAGCAACTCTTTGAGCTTGTCAAAAGCTTCTTTGCACGCCTCATTGAACTCGAAATCAACCTCCTTTTGCAAAAGTTGGCACACTGGTCTTGTTATCTTTGAAAAGTCCTTGTTGAATCGTCGGTAGAAACCTGCATGGCCCAAAAAGGAACGAACTTCCCGAACACAAGTCGGGTAAGGTAAGCTTTGAATAACATTGATTTTTTCCTTATCTACCTCAGTTCCTTTCTTTGACACAATATGACCCAAGATGAGACCTTGACTCACCATGAAATGACATTTCTCAAAATTTAAAACCAGATTTGTTTCAAAGCATCTTTTTAAAATTTTGGTGAGATTGGTCAAACACTCTTGAAAGGAGTTTCCATATACCGTAAAGTCATCCATGAAAACTTCAATTATATTTTCAACATATTCCGAAAAGATACTAACCATACAACGTTGGAAAGTGGCCAGGGCATTACATAATCCGAATGGCATTCTCCGGTATGCAAAAGTACCAAATGGACATGTAAATGTTGTCTTTTCTTGGTCCTCCGGTGCCACCGGGAGTTGGTGAAATCCGGAATACCCGTCGAGAAAACAATAATGAGATTTCCCGGCCAACCTTTCTAACATTTGGTCAATGAAAGGCAATGGGAAATGATATTTTCTTGTACTTGCATTGAGTTTGTGGTAGTCAATACATACTCTCCACCCGTTTTGCATACGGGTGGGGACCATTATACCTTTGTTGTTCTCGACCACCGTGATTCCCGTCTTCTTTGGAATGACTTGCACCGGGATCACCCACTTGCTATCTGAAATTGGATAGATCATCCCCGCATCTAGGAGCTTCAAAATCTCTTTCTTGACCACTTACATCATTGGCGGATTCAACCTTCTTTGCGCGTCCCTACTTGGCTTGAGTTCATCCTCCATTAAGATCTTGTGCATACAAGTGGAGGGACTCAATCCTTTAATATCCGCAATCGTCCAACCCATGGCTTCTTTATGCTTCTTCAACACCTTGAGGAGTTGCTCTTCTTCAAATTCGTTTAAGTGAGTTGAAATGATAACCGGAAAGGTTTCATTCTTTCCCAAGTAGGCATACTTCAAGTGTTGAGGTAAGACCTTCAATTCCAATTCGGGCAGTTGGACAAGGGAGGGTGGCAATCTCGTGTGAGTTTGAGGTAATTCAATTTGCTTCACACTAAATTGGGTGGTCATCTTGATCTCCAAATTATTGATTAATCTTTCAATTTCGGGGTCTAGCGAATAGAGCTTCAATTTCTTGGCTAATTTTGCACAATCAAACCCCTTGCTCAAAACCATCTCCAACATGTCATCATCACGCAACTCGAACAATTCTTGAGTCAACAGTGCGACAACATCTATAAAGCACAAAGATGAAACATCACTAGGATACCTCATAGCATCATAAATGTTAAAACTTATTGTTTCACCATCAAATTCCATTGTTAATCTTCCCGCATACACATCAATCTTTGTTCTAGTCGTCTTCAAGAATGGTCTCCCAAGTAAGATTATACCCGATTTTTAGGATACTTGTTCATCTAGGTCAATCACATAGAAATCCGCCGGGAAGACCAATTGGTTTACTTGTACTAGGACATCTTCCAAAATACCTCTAGGAAAGACACTTGATTTATCCGCAAGAGATATTATGACACCGGTTTCACTTAAGGGTCCGGCATTCAATGATTCATACACCGAATAGGGCATGACATTGATAGAGGCACCAAGATCAAGCATAGAACTACTAAAAGTGACATCTCCAATCTTGCAAGGAACTATGAACATTCCGAGATCTTTGCATTTGGGTGGAAGTTTCCTTTGTAGAACCGCGGATGCGTTTTCATTCATCAAAATCTTCTCATTTCCCTTCAACTTCCTCTTGTTGGTACAAAGTTCTTTCAAAAACTTTGCATATCTCGGGATTTGCTTGATTGCATCAAGTAGAGGGATGTTTACTTCCACCTTTCGGATGGTGTCCAAGATCTCTTTCTCCTCCATATTCTTCTTCGAAGTTGCAAGTCGGGAGGGGAACAACGGTTGAGTGGCTATTGGTGTTACTAGAGGGGTAGTCTTCTTTGGGGCTCCGACTTGTGCATCGTTCTTGACTATAGGTTCTTTAATGGGAATGATCTCTATTTCTTCCTCTTCTTCCCTTGGCTTCTTCTTTGAACTACTTTCTCCGGCTTGTTTGCCACTTCTCAAGGTCACCACATTGACATTTGGGTTCTTTTTGATTTGATAAGGGAGTTTACCACGGGATTCCAACTTGCTTATAGATGTAACTATATCTCCCATTTGTGCTTCAAGGTTGGAGATACTAGTCCTTGTCTCTTTTTGGAATTTTTAGGTACTAGTGGCTAGGGATTTGACAATGTCTTCAAGAGACATTCCAGAGCTACTTGCTTGAGATTGAGGAGGTTGTTGATGATGATGTGGAAAGTGCGGTTTGGGTTGATAGTGTGGTTGTTGATGTGGATAAGATGGTCTAACTAATGCATTTTGAGGCAATGGTCTTGGGTTGTTGCTCATATTAGGATTTCGCTTCCAACTTGAATTATATGCATTTTGGTAACTGTATGGCTTGTTGTGGTAGTTTTGGAACTCTCCTGTGGCGTTCACATGCACCGCATCTTCTTGATGGATGGAACACATATCTGTAGGATGTCCCATTGTTGCACATATTCCACAAACCATCACTTGTGGAGTTTTTCCCATAGCTAGCTTTCGGACAACGGAGGTTAGATCTTTTATTTGAGACTCAAGATTTGATGTTCCCACTTCATTGACTTTGTGTTGTGTGTCTCTCTTCATGTCTTGGCACGGGCCAAAATGTTGAGAATTCGCGGTTATGGTGTTGAAAAGTTGTCTTGTTTGTTGTGGAGTTTTACTAAAGACATCACAACATCTTGAGGCATCAACTAGTCTTCTCTCCATTGGCAACAATCCCTCATAGAAGTGTTGAATGAGGAGTTTTTCTGGAATTTGGTGTTGTGGGCAACTGTAGAACAAGTTGTTGAACCTCTCCCAATAATCATGAAAAGTCTCATTTTGACCTTGGCAGATTCCACAAATCTCATTTCTAAGACTTGAGACTCTTGAGGCGGGATAGAACTTATCTAGGAAAGCTCTTGCCATGTCGGTCCATGAGTTGATCGACCCCGGTGGAAGATAGAATAACCAATATTTTGCTCTATCGGCCAATGAAAAAGGGGAATGCCCTTAGCTTGATTTGGTCATCGGTTGACCCTTGTGGCTTCATACTAGTGCAAATGATGTAGAACATCTTCAAGTGCTTATGAGGGTCTTCATTCTCCAATTCATGAAAAGTTGGGAGGTGATGGACTAAACTTGACTTCAGTTCTGAACCTCCTTCCAAAACCGAGTAATTAATACCGGTTGGAGTTTGTGTAACATCGGTCTCCATCATTTGCCTCAAAGTTCTTTCGGGAACTTCTCCTCCGTCCGCCATTGCAATTCTTTCAATAATGGGTGGAGTTTTTTGTAAGGGTGGTGTTTCGGGAATTTATTGGCAAGGGTCGGGACTAGAATCGAGTTCTATATCACTTAATGAAGCGGTTTCAACCTCCGGGTCCCCGTGGGGGTTAGAAGTTTGACCACATTCAACTCGTTTTTCCTTCACCAAACGCCTTGCTTCTTTTTCGATTTCTGGGTTGTAAATCAAGTCACCTGTACGCTGAGATCTAGGCATAGAGAAACAAATTGATTAAAAATAAACCAATCCCTGGCAATGGCCCCAAAATTTGGTGGTTGTCGAGGCCAACAAAATTAATAACCATAAATCTTACACACTAAAATAGTGTATAGTGGTAAAGGGGTCGAATCCACGGAGATTGGTTCAATTTATAACTCTATGAAAAATCTCTTTGTAAAAATACTTGTAAAATAACAATAAAAAATTAAAATGGGTGGGGGGGCATTTAGTTCTTTCGATTGTTTGACAAAACTTAAAACTAGCTAGAATGAAAATATGACAAGTAAACAAGTAAAAGATTGGATTAAATTCAAAGAAGTGGAATTGGTTGATTTTGGGGAACACCTCATGGATGATATGATTGACTTATCATTAGACTTAATGGAATAACACTTGTGAATTGGTTTAACTTGGCTATAGCAATTCATAAGCACAAATTGCCTCAACTCTTCTTAGAAATTAAAATGGTTAGAGAAGCTCTTAACACATTTCCTTAATTGAAGTCACAAAATCAATGAAGCATAAAATCTTGTGAAAATCAATTAGCTTTAAGTTGTAAGAGTTACTAAGTCCAAAAGATAATCACATGCTTACATTATCATTATGGAGGAAACATTTCCATGGTCTAAATGAAATGAAAACAAATATATAAACCATTTGTTGCTTACTAATTTGAAGGTCTATTACTTAACCAAGAAAATAATCAACAAAAACAAGCATTCATTCATCCAAGCTCATGATCAAATATAAATAAACACAACAAGATGTTTAACTAGAAAACATTCCCATAAACATCAAACGCAAATGTAATGATAAGTCTTCAAAGCAAATAATCATCCGTGGGTTAAACCCTAATCAACCAAATGAAAATTTAGCCAATCATGGCCAAAGTAAAAGAAAAACAATATAGTTTAGTAGTATCAAACATTGTCTTAGATGCAAGATGAAAGGAAATTACACTAATCTTCCAAAAATTCTTCAAATCTTCCAAGGCTCTTTGAGAGAA
Organism: Lactuca serriola; assembly: GCF_051521515.1. NCBI lineage: Eukaryota > Viridiplantae > Streptophyta > Magnoliopsida > Asterales > Asteraceae > Lactuca > Lactuca serriola. The sequence goes on along the minus strand of NC_136413.1, from coordinate 159,787,315 downwards.
TATGGTGTGTGTTCTTCAAGTCATCCCCCACCAAAATGGCTCCCATCTCCAGCAAAAGGGGGTTGATTTCCGGATTCAAAAAGAGTACCAAAAGTCACCTACCAAACTTCCACAAATAGAGTCAACAAGTCAAACCCGGAATCAGCTCAGAACAATTCACGCGGACCGCGTATGAGACCATGCGGACCGCGTGGGTCACGCTGAATGTGAGACTTGGGCCATTAATCATGCAATTTTGCCCAATCTTCACTTCTTCAACTTCAGCCCACAACCATAACTCTTTAGGACCCATTTGACATTCCAAAGCCTTCTAATGATTGACCTAATACTCCTTAAATTTTCTTGTAGCTCGATTGCACGTCGCCTTATCATCATTCTTGCCCACAAATTAGATCCAAATTGATTTCTTCTTTTACGCAAGCACCTAGCCCAATCGCACCACTTCAAGTCAAGCAAATCACATGCCTCCAATAACAAATAGTCTTCGGTAAATCCTGCAAATTAAGCTCAAAATACTAGAAAGCACCCGGTAAAGGAGAAAAATGACAAAAAGAGAAAATATGCATGAAGATTGACTAAAATGAGATGGTTTAAACTAAAAATAAACTATGAAAAGAAGTAATAAAAACGAAACTTTCAAATCACATATCAAGGTTTGGGGTTGCGTGGCTTTCGTAAGACGAGAGACTCATAACAAGCTTGAACCTCGTAGTGAGCAGTGTATTTTCATCGGCTACTCACAGAAGTCCTTTGGATATCTCTTCTATAGACCGAGTGACAATGTTGTCTTCGTCGCGAGGAGAGGGGTTTTCTGGTAACGAGAACTCATAAGCCAAGGGGACAATGGGATGCAAATCGATCTTGAAGAGCTTCAAGAGTCGAGCGATGAAGGAACCTCTAACGTTGGCGCTCAACCCGAGGAGGAAACTCCGATTGAACCAATTGACGAATCATTACCTCTTAGATGTTCCAGTAGAGTTAGTGTTCCACCCGTGTTGTATGGTTTTCATATAACAAGTGAGGACAATGTACCAGGTCGTAAGATGGTCGGGTTCAAATGGATCTTCAAGAAGAAGACCAACATGGATGGGAATGTGCACACTTATAAGGCGCGATTGGTTGCGAAGGGATTTACTCAAACTCCCGGAGTTGACTATGATGAGACCTTCTCACCAGTTGCGAAGATAAAGTCTATTAGGGTGATGCTGGCCATTGCTGCATTTCATGATTATGAAATATGGCAAATGGATGTCAAAACTGCTTTCCTTAATGGGAATTTGGCGGAGGAGTTTTACATGGCTCAGCCAAAGGGTTTTGTCAATGAGAAGCAACCCAATAGAGTGTGTAAGCTTGAGAAGTCCATTTATGGACTAAAGCACGCGTCTCGCAGATGGAATCTTTGTTTCGATGACAAAGTCAAAGAGTTTGGTTTTCTGTGAAGCGAGGATGAATCATATGTATATGTTAAAGCTAGTGGGAGTATAGTAAGCTTCCTCGTATTGTATGTAGATGACATACTACTCATAGGAAACGATATCTCGATGCTGCAGGAAGTAAAGTACTAGCTTGGGAAGTGCTTTGCTATGAAGGACCTCAGAGAGGCTGCTTATTCTGGGAATAAGGATAGTGAGAAACAGAAGTAAGAGACTAATAGGACTTAGTCAGAATACTTACTTGGACAAGTTACTAAAACGTTTTAGTGTGGAGAATTCAAAGAAGGGAGAGTTACCAATCCAAAGTAATGCCAAGCTGAGTAAGACTCAAAGTCCGAGTACCGAAGTCAAGATAACAGAAATGAGCCGAGTACCATATGCTTCCGCAGTCGGCTCGATTATGTATGCTATGACTTGTACTTGCCTTGATGTGGCCTTCGTTTTGAGCATGGTCTACAGATATCAAGGGAACCCTGGCAAAGTACATTGGACTGCAGTCAAGAATATTCTTAAGTACCTTCGGAGGACCAACGAATGGTTTCTAGTCCTCGGTGGGAGTGATGACTTAAAAGTGCAAGGGTACAGTGACACCATTTTTCAGACCGACAGACAACTACCGTTCGCATTCGGGCTGGGTCATTACCCTAAATGGAGGAGCAGTGACTTGGAAAAGTTCCAAACAGGAGACCGTAGCTGATTCAACGTGCGAATCAGAGTATATTGCAGTGAGCGAAGTGTAAAAGGAGGCAATATGGTTAAAGAGCTTCATTGGAGACCTTGGAGTTGTGCCATCCATATAGGAGCCTATGGAAATTTTCTTTTATAATGAAGGAGCGGTTACCTTGACCAAGGAACCGGGGGATCATGGCAGATCTCGACATATCGACAGAAAATATCACTTTATTAGACATCGGGTAGAACAAGGACTCCTCGTAGTGAAGAGGGTATCGTCGGAGGATAACCTAGTAGATGCGCTTACGAAGGGATTGAGTAGGGTTAAGCACTTGCAACACCCTAGGAGCATTGGGCTAAAGGATGATATTAGTTTAGATTAGATAGTTTAGAAATGTGTAATAGATAAATTGTAATTAACATTCGATGATTAAATAAATGGCTATTATTTATAAGTAAATATATTGTCTTATGTTAATTGTTTACCTATTGTTTCATTTTGCATGTTTTGACTTCCTCAATAATAAGATTTGTAACATCCTGGAATAGCAAGAGTAGAGTTGAAGGGCTAAAAGTGTTATTTGGGAAAGAGCGACTCGGCCAGTCCATGGATGGACTCGGCGAGTAGAGTCGCGGCTTGGTCGCGTGTTAAGTAGCCGACTCGGCGAGTCGATGAGATGGACTCGGCGAGTAGGCGCTGAGTGGAGAAAGCCCTAATTCTCGGGGTTGAGCCCTATTTAAAGAACATTATATCCTTCCCCCAGCCTCTTTATTCCCTCTTGAAGTCCAGAAACCCTAGAAAGTGTGATTGAAGAAGATTGGAGTGTATTTGGAGCATTGGAGGAGTTTGTTGAAGGAATCTTGTGAGATTGAAGGCTTGGGGCAAGGGGCTTTGCTTGGATTCGAATTTCATTGCAGTTGGGACGTCCATTGGAGGTAACATCTCGTTCTTGGATTGATTGTATGTTGTTTCTTCATTTTGGGGTTTGTGGGATCTAGTCTATGGGTGAAATTGGAAGTCTAGAGGTTAGATCTGAGGTTGCTACCTCAGATCTGAAATGGAGAAGAATCAGAGAGCATGAAAGTCCCTGTGTTGGACTGTTTAGTGAAGCTTGCATGTCCTAAACCCTAGTTATAAGTGAATAAGGCCTAGATCTCTTTGGATTCACGTAAAGTTGGCCACTTTACGTGATGGATGAGTTGTATGAGACTAGACCTATGTTTTGGATCATTTGCATGGCCTGGAATGCTTCTGAGTGGATTCAGACCGGTGGTACTCGGCGAGTCACATGAGTGGACTCGACGAGTTGCTTGAAGATGAGCTGGAACTCGGCGAGTTGGAAGAACAACTCGGCGAGTTGGATGAAGATGGCCTGGAACTCGGCGAGTTGTATGAACAACTCGGCGAGTAGGTTGATGATAGTCTTAGACTCGGCGAGTCTATTCTTGGACTCGGCGAGTCTTGTCGAAGAGTCCTGATATTCCCTGGTTGAGTCGAGAATCGGTGAGTCAAGGGATGACTCGGTGAGTTGTGTGCGAGTGGACTCAGAGTTGTTGGACTCGGCGAGTCTCGGAGTGACTCGACGAGTTAGGTCGCGGATTGAGTGAAGTTCTGATTATAGGAACTCGGCGAGTCATAGGGTTGACTCGGCGAGTAGGGTCAGTCAGGGGTTGACTTTGACTGAGGACTTTGATTTTGACCAAGGGTTGACCGTTGACTTTTAGGGTTTGGTCAGCGATGTGGCCTTTGGGCCAAGAGAGGGGTAAAATATTCTTTTACCCTTAAGAAGGTGCATTGAGAGGATTGATTCTAGTCTCGAGAGTTATAGTCATGAGAGTTTTGCCTTACGTGTTAGGCGGTGGCGAGTTCGAGATTCAAGTATGGAGATATCTGCTTTCTGCTTGCCAGGTGAGTCTTCTCACTATACTTTACCTTGAGTAGGTAACCAGAGTTATGTGACAGAGTATTTGTATGCTATGTATGTTATGTGTTGTACTGCATTATTTCTATGTGATTTATGCTGTGCATGTTTGCAGAGTTGGAACCGAAGGGTTCCTAGAGTTAGAACCGGAAGGTTCATAGAGTTAGAACCGGCGAGTAGGCCTGACTCGGCGAGTCCCTTTGTGCACTCGGCGAGTCCAGGCGTCAGGAATGACCAGATTCGGGATTTCCTTGTGTTTATCTTATCCAAACTTACCATAAACTAATTAGATCAATATTAATTCGTTTTTCTGATAAATATAATTGTTATCTTGATCTAATCAAAGGTAATTATCAACTAATTAAATATTTAATTTCCTTATATGATAATTAATTAATTATTTAACTATTTTGGTAATTATCTTTCAAAGAAATCTTGAATAAATCAAATATAGATAATTAGGATATTAATTGTTAATTGGAATTATTTGTTATTTGATCCTCCATGTTTTAAATGTTTAAAACGTACCCTCATGTTTTGAAATTTACTTTTGTGATTAAAAGCGTTAATTTAGACAACTTAAATTTCAAACCCTAGATTTTAAAAGTTTTAAAATACAACCCTATACTAATATGATATTACTAGAATAATATATATATGTATAACTAAATGCTAGTCTTACCGTTAGTAGGCCTCATTCACGAAGCCGATCTATAAGGTGGGTATAAGGTTGCGGCCTATAAAATGGCGCTTAATGGATGTATACTCACACCCACCGCTTGCTTGATTGGTGGAGGGTCGTTAGCCGAACGGGTAGGATAGGGCAACCTCATCCTCTCATTAAAAGTATAATTAGAAATACAAAGTAACTACACATATTTTTAAAATTTCCCAATCCTAGTTACTTTAGGAAAAGTGAATTGATGCAATCCCATGAAATTACACTTTGCACCTTGCTAAGATGTTAGTGGAGCGTGTGTGGTTTACCGGCACACTAATTGGTTCTAAGCGAAGGTGGCAAAGGGTGATTCATTGTTTATCATAGTTCGATGGAGCGTGTGTGGTTTACCGGCACATCGAATAGGTGATTGTTACAATGAAGGCACCATGTCAATTTGCATGGTAATTCACACCCGCTTTGTGATCCTCGGCATCCCAGTCACAAACGAGAGGGGCATATCGAGATTTAAACATGTCATTGAATAGTTTCAATGAATCTCATCCGAACCAAGGAATTCTCAAAAACACTTAGGACTAATAGTTTAGGTTTTTGTGATGGAGAATTAGTGAATCGTCATTCACTTACCTTCAATTTATTTGCATGTTAGATTACGGCATCCCTTTTCTAATATGTAAATGTTATTGTTGGATCCTAGCCCTAATTTTCTTATTGGGTGATAATTAGGGATTCTTATTCTAAATTATCTTTGTCCTTTTCTAATTGTAGATGTCGAACGCAAACAACGCTGCTGCTAGTTCTTTCACGTTGATGAGCCTTTGCCAAAAGGTCACCTTCGATGGAACGAACTTTAGTGAATGGATAAGATACATTCGCACCATTGCTCGCTATGAGGACAAAGAGTATGTCCTTGATAAGAAGCTCGAGAAAATCAACACCGAAATCGCTACTCCAGCCGAAATCACCGCCTTTGAAACTCATGAGCGAGATGCAACGAAGGTACATTGCATCATGATCGCCACCATGAACTCCGAATTCCAAAAGTCCTACGAGGACATGTACCCGTACGAGATGCACCAAGACTTATTGGAGAGGTACCACCAAAACGCGAGACAAGAGAGGTACGAGATTTTCACTAACATGATTTCCGCGAAGATGGGTCATGGAGAATCTCTTACCGTGCACTTGCAAAAGATGCAAAGGTATGTTGACCGCCTTCGCAAGTTGAATGTTGACTTCGGTGAGGATTTGGCGATCGACATGGTGCTTCACTCTTTGCCTCCGATGTACAACCAATTTAGGATGACCTACCACATGAACAAAGAAGAGGTCACCCTAAGCAAGCTCCAAGGTCTCTTGAGGGTTGCTGAGAGCAACTTCAAGGACAAGTCTGTTGCACCCACTCCCAATCCGCCCGCTGCTCCTGTCTTGACTATTGGACAAGGGAAGGGAAAGAAGAGGAAAGCTTCATCGAAGAACTATCGCAAGGTGAAATCCCGAGATGGTGCCTCTTCTAGTGGGACCAAAGTTGATCCCGCTAAGCCCTGCTCTAACCCGAAGGAGGCAGAGTGCCACCACTGCCACAAGATAGGACATTGGAAGAGAAGCTGCCCGGATTACCTGCAAGCAATCAAAGAAGGAAAGATCAAGCCATCTTTCGCAGGTATATATACAATCAAATCTAATGATTCTAATCATGTTATTTCTTGGGTTCTTGATACCGGTTGTGGTTATCACATTTATTCTAATGTGCAAGGACTAAGAAGAAGTAGGGATGTGGAGCAAGGAAGGATCAATCTAATCATGGGGAACAGAAGATCGTCGCCTGTGACCAAGATTGGAGTGTATTCCTTAGTGCTTAGGAATAGTTTAGTTTTAGATTTGAACAATTGTTGTTATTCGCCAGAAATGGCTAGAAACATCATTTCATTTCATGGTTTGTATAGACAAGGATTTAGATTTTCTTTTAATAATGAGAATGGTTCTATTTTAGCTTATCTAAATGGTGTCTTTTACTTTGAAGCTATACCATGTAATGGAATATATGAAACCGTTATGATTGTTGATAACTTAGGAAATGATGTTTTGAATATTGATTCTTCCACTAGTATGGATAAAGCTTCCTTGTGGCATTGTCGTCTTGGACATGTTAACAAGAAACGCATAGCCCAACTCCAAAAGGATGGAGTGTTGGAGTCATTCGACCTTAAGGAAGATGACACATGCGAGTCTTGTTTGCTTGGAAAGATGACTAAGTCGCCCTTCACGAGTACATGTGAAAGGGGCGAGGGTCTATTGGACCTAATACATACCGATGTGTGTGGACCGTTTAGATCAACCACGAAGGATGGGAACCGCTTCTATGTGACTTTTACCGATGACTATAGTAGATATGGGTATATCTACTTAATCAAGCAAAAGTCAGACACCTTTGAAAAGTTCAAAGAGTTCAAGAATGAAGTGGAGAATCAATTGGGCAGGAAAATCAAGATGCTTCGATCCGATCGAGGAGGAGAGTACCTAAGTCTTGAATTCCACGATTATCTCAAGGAGTGTGGAATAGTTTCACAATTGACGCCTCCTAGGACACCGCAGTTGAATGGTGTGGCTGAAAGGCGTAATCGAACCTTATTGGATATGGTTCGCTCTATGATGAGTCGTGCTTCGCTACCAATCTCTTTTTGGGGGTATGCCTTAGAGACTGCCGCCCATATCCTTAACCGAGTCCCTACTAAGAAGGTTGCCAAAACACCTTACGAGATGTGGACAGGGAAAGGTCCCTCGTTGGCACATATCAAGGTTTGGGGTTGCGAGGCTTTCGTAAGACAAGATACTCACGACAAGCTTGAACCTCGAAGTGAGCAATGTATTTTCATCGGCTACCCGCAGACATCCTTTGGATATCTCTTCTATAGACCGAAGGACAATGTTGTCTTCGTTGCGAGGAGAGGAGTTTTCCGAGAGCGAGAACTCATAAGCCAAGGAGACAGTGGGAGGCAAATCGAACTTGAAGAGATTCAAGAATCGATAGACAAAGGAACCTCTACCGCTGGTGTTCAACCCGAGGAGGAAACTCCGGTTGAACCGATTGACGAATCCTTACCTCTTAGACGTTCCGATAGAGTTAGAGTTCTACCCCAGTTTTATGGTTTTCATATTACTACCGAAGGGGACACGTATATTAGTGATGGTACACTAATAAATCTTGATGAACCTAACAGCTATAAGGAAGCCATGGCAGGCCCGGAGTCTGCAAAATGGAAAGAGGCAATGGATAGCGAGATCCAATCCATGTATGATAACCAAGTTTGGAATTTGGTTGATTATGTGCCCGGACGTAAGACCGTTGGGTGCAAATGGATCTTCAAGAAGAAGACCGATGTGGATGGAAACGTGCACACATATAAAGCGCAATTGGTTGCGAAGGGCTTTACTCAAACTCCTGGAGTTGACTATGATGAGACCTTCTCACCAGTTGCGAAGATTAAATCTATTAGAGTGATGCTAGCTATTGCCGCATTTCATGATTATGAGATTTGGCAAATGGATGTCAAGACCGCTTTTCTTAATGGGAAGTTGGCTGAGGATGTTTACATGGCTCAGCCCGAGGGGTTTGTGGATCCGAAGCATCCGAATAGAGTGTGTAAGCTTGAGAAGTCCATTTATGGACTTAAGCAAGCGTCTCGTAGATGGAATCTTTGCTTCGATGAGAAAGTCAAAGAGTTTGGATTTGTACGAAGCGAAGACAAATCTTGTGTATATGTCAAAGCCAGTGGGAGTGTAGTAAGCTTTCTCGTCCTATATGTCGATGACATATTACTCATAGGAAACGACATCCCGACTCTGCAGGAGGTTAAGTCCTGGCTCGGGAAGTGCTTCGCTATGAAGGACCTCGGAGAGGCTTCTTACATTTTGGGAATAAGGATAGTAAGAGAAAGAAGTAAGAGACTAATTGGACTTAGTCAGAATACTTACTTAGAGAAAGTACTAAAACGCTTTAGTATGGAAAACTCAAAGAAGGGAGAACTACCGATACAAAGTAATGCCAAATTGAGTAAGACTCAAAGTCCAAGTACCGAAGCTGAAATAGCAGAAATGAGCCGAGTACCATACGCTTCCGCAGTTGGCTCAATCATGTACGCTATGACTTGTACTCGCCTTGATGTAGCCTTTGCTTTGAGCATGGTTAGCAGATATCAAGGGAATCCTGGCAAAGCACATTGGATTGCGGTGAAAAACATCCTTAAGTACCTTCGGAGGACGAAGGAATGGTTCTTAGTCCTCGGAGGGAGTGATGACTTGAAGGTGCGAGGGTATAGTGACGCCAGTTTTCAGACCGACAGGGACAACTACCGTTCGCAGTCGGTCTGGGTCTTCACCCTAAATGGAGGAGCAGTGACATGGAAGAGTTCCAAGCAGGAAACCGTAGCTTATTCAACGTGCGAATCAGAGTACATTGCAGCGAGCGAAGCGTCGAAGGAGGCAATATGGCTAAAGAACTTCATCAGTGATCTTGGAGTCGTACCTGCCATAAAGGAGCCCATGGAGATTTTCTGTGATAACGAAGGTGCGGTTGCCTTAACCAAGGAACTGAGGGATCATGGTAGATCAAGACATATCGACAGAAAATATCACTTCATCAGACATCGTGTAGAAGAAGGACAACTCGTAGTGAAGAGGATATCATCAGAAGATAACCCAGCAGATCCGCTTACGAAGGGACTGAGTAGGGTTAAGCACTTGCAGCATGCTAGGAGTATTGGGCTGAAGGATGATATTAGCATAGATTAGATAGTATTAGAAACGTGTAATAGATAAATGTAATTAACATTTGATGATGAAATAAAGGAGTTTTATTTATGGGTAATGTTACCATCTTATGTTAATTGTTTAGCTATTGTTTCACTTTGCATGTTTTGACTTCCAGAATAATTGAGTTTATTAGGAATAATCGAATTATTCAAATGGTCCACAATCGTTCATATGTTGGAAGTAGATATGAAAGAAGATTGTCATGAATTGGTGTGTAGAATGTCTAAATGGTGTTAGACATACCAAAGGATTGCTGCAACGTTCATGAGTGCTTATGAACTAGTTTTGAGCATTGGAACAAACCCGCCCTTGTTGGAATCACCTTATGGAATAAGATATAAAAGGGTGATCGCAAGACGATAATATCATATAGTCTTAAAACCTAGATATATGGTTTGTTATTTGTTAATTGGTTGTACATTGATAATGCGAAAACGCATCAGTAAATCGGTGTTATAAAACGCATTGTTGTGTATAGTTGGTTAATGAATAAGTAAATGCATATAAGTCGAAGTTTATCTGTAACTTTTATCTAAGAAGGTAAAAGCGATATCTCGGCCGCTCGATGATTTGATTTGACTTATGTGCCGGGCCCGGTCAGAACTGAATTGATGTGTTCGATTAAGTTCTATGTCAAATGAATCAAAGATCGAGAAACCTAAATGCGTGACTAACCATTCCATAGGATTGTCAGCATGATATCTAACAGAGGACTGTATGTTCCCTTATCTAAAGGACAAGATTAATTAGATCAGAGTTGACAGCGTCTTTGAGAGCTACGATTGCAAACCGAATTGTACTTGTATAGTTACTAGACTTATCCAAGTGGGAGACTGTTGGAATAGTGTCTAAGGCTGCAACTATATTAGGCAAGTATTTGATCCGGTTGTGCATGGTCCTTTTGGGTTGCCTTCACCATAGCAACTTGATAGGATGATTTATTAAGAGAGAGTTAATATTATTAATATATTATGTGAATAATATAATGAATAATATATTTGTTGTTTGATTAATATAAGTCATAGAATTAATTAGAATTAATTTGGTGACTTAAAGAGATTAATTAAATAAAGGGGTATAAACTGTCAATTGTTTGATAGTTAAGCTTTAGACTATAAATCCATTAGGATATGCCTTGGATGAATTCTAAGAGCTTTTGGATAGCTAAAATCGTCCATATGCTTATCTATGGAATGGATTTGGATAGCCTTAAGAGAAGATTATCCAATTAGGGTTTAGGTTGTAACCCTTAAGGAGTCTACAAGTATAAATAGACCCCATGGCATAGGGAATTCGACACTTCTGATTAAGTAAGAGAACTCTGGTCGAATTCCTCCCCTCTCCACTCTCCTAAATCATCTTCATTGCTATTGGTGTTTGTAAGCCATTAGAGGAGTGACATTTGTGACTCTAGAAGCTCCAAGACCTCAAGATTAACAAGGAACTCAAAGGTATGATTCTAGATCTGTTTCAATGTTGTTATTTAACCTAATTAGTCATTAGAAGTCTTGGATTCAAAGCATGTTTATTAGAAAGCCTAGATCCGAGCATTAGGGTTTTGCATGCGCACATAGGAAAGTTCTTATGGCTAAAACCCATCAAGAACACGTTTTGGGCAGCCTCCATCCTCTCTCCTCCTCATCCTCTTGCTCTTGGTGTTTGTGAACCATTAGAGGAGTGACATTTGTGACTCTAAGCTTTCTAAAGTCAAGACAAGAAGGAGTTGGGATTGTTATTGCTACATAACAATCAAGGTAACAACTTAAACCCATTCTTATGTTAATATGATTACTTGTATGCTAGAATTAGGGTTTATAGTCTTGGATAACTTGCATGTACAATAGAGAAACCTAGATCCAAGCATTAGGGTTTGTATGAGCACATAGGATGTTCTTATGGCCAAAACCCATCAGTGCTATCAGAGCCTAGATTGGTTTCTATTGTATTGATGCCTTGTATGTTGGAAAAATTCGATTTTTGTGGTTCTGCATGATGGACTTGGCGAGTCCCACTGTGGACTCGGCGAGTCCATGGGGGTACTAGGCGAGTTCGAGCGTCAGATGGAGCTATTTTCGGGATTTCTTGCTGTTTATCCTTAAGATACTTGCCTTTATCATATTAGATAATTATAAATCCGATTTTATGATGTATATGACTATATTCTTGATCTAATTGAAGATATTTATCAATTAATAAAATATTTGTTTCCTTATGTGATAATTGATTAATTATTTTGATTAAATTGGTAAATTGTTTTGCAAGAAATCATTAAATAAATCAAATATGGATAATTATGTGATTAAATGTTAATTAAGATTATTTGTTATTTGATCCTTGTGTTATGAAAAGTTTCATATTTTCCCCTTTAGGTTTTATAGTTTAAATTTGAACTCAAAAGTTTTGTTGTTTTGAAATTTAAATAGTTGAAACCCTAATGTTTTGAAAAAATGTTTCAAAACTTGCCCTCAAGTTTTGGAATTTAAATTTTGATTAATAGTTTAATTTTGATGTATATTTAAATTCTAAACCCTAATGTTTTGAAATGTTTCAAAACTTGTCCTCAAGTTTTGGAATTTAAAAGTTGATTAAAAGTTTAATTATGATTGTTAAATTCTAAAACCCTAGTATTGTTTTGAAAAGTTCAAATCACACCCTTATGGTTTTATTAATTAATTAAAGTGTATAATTATTAAATTAGACCACCTAGTATTTTAAAAGTGTAAAATACACGCTATACTATATATATATATCATTAAAAGTCTAATATTATATATGTATGAGTAAAGTGTCAAGTCTTACCGTTAGTAGGCCTCATTCACAAAGCTGGCCTATAAGGGGTGTTTAAGGAAATTGCCTATAAAATGGCAATTGAATGGGTATCCACTCTTACCCACCGCACTCTTGACTAGTGGAGGGTCGTTAGCTGAACGGGTAGGATAGGACAAAAACCTTCCATTATAAGTATAATGAAGTACAAAAGTAACTAAATGCTTTCATAAAATTCTCAATCTTAGTTATTTTAGGCAAAAGTGAATTGATGCAATTCCATGAAATTACACTTTGTGCCCTTGCGAAGACGTTAGTGGAGCGTGTGTGGTTTACCGGCACACTAAATGGTTCTAAGCAAAGGTAGCAAAAGGTGACTCAATGTTTGTCATAGTTTGGTGGAGCGTGTGTGGTTTACCGGCACATCGAATAGGTGACTGTAACATGTGAGGGCACCATGTAAGTTTGCATGGTTATTCACACCCGCTTTGTGATCCTCGGCATCCCAGTCGCAAACAAGAGGGGCATATCGAGATTTAAACATGCCATTGAAATGTTCAATGAATCTCAAAGGATCTAGGAGTTTTCATAGATTTAAAACTTAAATTTCTTTTCGTTTTTCGTGGTGGAAATTAGTGAATCATCATTCACTTACCTTCAAATATTCTGCAACTAAATTACGGCATCCCTTTTCTAGGTTGTAGCGTATTGTGTTGGGTCCTAGCCTTAATATCTCATTTGGGTGATTTATTAAGGACTCTATCAATCAACTAACTTGAATTCGTTTTCTCCCGTTTTGTAGATGTCAAAGTACAACAACTATGGTTTTCCCAAATCCCGTGGAACAAGCATTCCACATGAAGATGATATTCCACGATTCGATCGAGGAACAAGAAATCATGCTTCTCCTCCTCCACCTCCTCCATTTATTCTCCCTAACCCACAAGTTCGAAGGCTTGAAAAGTTCAAGATCACTCAAGCCCTTTGGGCAAGTAAACATAAAGAAGGAAAGTCGGTGTGTGCACACGTCCTAGGGATGAAGTCACACATTGATAGGCTAAGAATGTTGGGATGCGTTGTCTGTGAGGAGATGGCTGTTAATTGGGTTCTTCAGTCACTTCCTAACTCATATAGTGAGTTCGTAAGAGAGTACTATATGATGAACTGTGACATCCCCAATTTCTCGGCCAGAAAAGACCGATTTGTTTATGCTTGGTTTTTAAAATCAGACTAATCTTTTAAAGAAAACAGTTGTGGCATTTGTTCCCAAAATATGATAAAGATTTATCAAAGCATTTCTTAAAAGAAATGTATTTTTATTATATAACAAAATCTCGGGATGTCATGTTCCGATACAGACACATAAGCATAAACAGAACTTACATTATTTACACTAAAGATTTTACATCTCCTTTAATCTCTCCGTGAAATATATCTTCGTATCGATACCTGTGATACAAAGAAAACTGAGTGGGTCAGGCTTGGGAGCCTGGTGAGCATATAGGGTTTTCAACCCACAATAATATAATTATTATATTCAACCATTAAACAATCAACTCAATTATCCATCCCTATTATCTTTCTTAGGATTTTACCCTAGGAATTCAACTACCCGTCATTCATTCATTCCTAAGGATTGACCTAAGGAATTAGCACAAAATCTATTGCTACATAATGCGCATCTACCAACATCATCCTTTAAGCGCCTCTGCGAGGATTACGTCATACACTATGAGGCGTGACTGCCAGGTTTATGACATTCTCTTTTAGGCGCATCTGCCGACATTATCTTATAAGTGCATCTGCCAAGATTATCCTATAAGCGCATCTGCTATTGTTATGACAATCTCTATTTGGCGCATCTGTCAAGATCACGACATTCACTACTTGGTGCATCTACCGATATTATTCTCAAGCGCATCTGCTAGTTTTATGACATTCTTTAATTGGTACATCTACCAATATCATTCTTAATCATCCTTCATACCTCATCATTTTAACACATACCAACTATCTCATCTACCCATGTTGTACCCAACATATTTGTAGATATAAAATACATATACAGTTTAACTCATTTAAAAACTATATAAAACATTCATTCCATACTCATCTCAAATAAAAAACAATATATAAACACATAGCACGTATTTTATAACAAATACTTCATATTTATGTGTTAGAAGAATGTAACCACACACTCTCTCAAACATATACTTAATACATTCAAACAATACTTGTATTATACCCATGTTTATGAAAGGGACTATACACCCATACATATAAACAACTTTATATTATACACATAGCACGTATTTTATAGAAAATACTTAATATTTATGTGTTAGAAGAAAGTAACTACACACAAACTTGATTAGAAGATGATCGGACAGCACTACGGCTTGTAGAAGTAGTACTCTTCGGCAGATCTGGAAGATCTTCACAAAAACCGGACTCCTCGCGGGCAGAGCTTTGGCTCGGGAATTTCACTTCTCGGGATCTTCAGGGCCTCGGGACTTGCTTCGGGGCTCGGGAATGATACCGGGGCTTCGGGATAATTCTTGCACGAAAAACGATGCAAAAACGCGAGAAAAAGGGAAGAAATGAGCAAACTACTCGGCTGCCCTCGACACCCTTTTATAGGGGCTGGAAGTTCGATTTACACAGGGCGTAAATCCTAGTTACGCGGGGCGTAACGACGATAAGGTCGCTGCCTCCCCCCATGGATAATATCGGCCAATATATATATAAATAAAATATCAAAAATATTTAATAAACTTCAAAAATCCATATCTTCCTCATACGAACTCCGTTTTCGACGTTCTTTATATCCCCGAGTAGGTGAGACTACGCTCTACAACTTTCGTTTACACTCCGTCGGCTAATTTTGAATTTATTTTTATTATTTATTTTTAGTAGGCCGGGACAGGAAAACTCCGTTATAAAATCATAACTTCTTCATCCGACGTCCGTTTTAGCCTATCTTTTTATCGTTTTACTACAATTAATGAGATCTTCAATTCTCATTTAGATTGTTTCGGCTAAAAACCGCTCGGTATCAAATCGAGCATTCGGGCTGCATAGCGCTAAGTCGAAACTTCGAAAAATCATAACTTCCTCATACGAAGTCAGATTTGGGCGTTCTTTTTATGCACGCTCATGGTTTAACGTATTATACGACTTTCATTTATTTTGCTAAGGCTAAATATCACTCTAACGTAAATTCACTTTTTACGTCGCGCTGTGTCGTGCCGGTTCTGTCGCGAAACTTCGACATGTCATAACTTCTTCATTATAACGCGGATTTCGGCGTTCTTTATATGTACGGAATCCTTGTAACATATACTACAACTTAGTTAAGATTATTCATTCTAAATAATCTTTCATCAAAAATTCATTTTTGACGCCTATCGTCTCTAAATTGACTAGCCTTGATCTACGGGCGTTACAATTATCTCCCCCTTAGGATGATTACGTCCCGGAATCATCAACGAAAATAGAACTTGTACAATGATTCCATACGCTATCTCTTCATCCTAGGTAATAACCGTAAATTCTATGTTTCCTCGAAAGAGTATTTAACTCTATGGCTTTCTTGACCGCAGACGATGCCCAATCTTGCATCTGTTTATCGTACTATGTTGTACTTTCAATCGTAACCCTCGAGTTACCAAATAAGTCGTTATTATGGACTCCTTCTTCTTCTCAGGATAAATACTTTCCTTTATCTATTGTAACAAACCGATGGGTCGTGCTCTATTGACCTCTCATCGCACGATGCGACGCTTAGACTCGGTCTTTAATAAAGTTAAATTCCAGAATGGAATATACCTTCCTTCATATTATAATACGATATAATCACATTTCAGCATGTAGCATTTCTACCTGCAAACTTCTTTTAACGACGAGCGCGACACTATCAATCGCATTAACTTCAACCTTCTGACTTAAGTCAGATGTTACATCTAACTTGGTCCTCTAGACCACGTAACATACTCCTCGTAGTCGAACTCAAATTTAAATATGACCACTAGGTTCGAAACAAGAAACATCTTACTAGTCACTACCGAAACAAAGGTAATGACACACTTGAACAAAACGGAATCAATTACTAGCTTCTTGGTAACCTTGCAACTTTCCCTGATCCAAGTGCGAGTCCTGTGCTTCCGGTAGTATATGCATCTACTGCCTTTCACACTTACTCATACTCGTCCCAAGTATTGTCCCGCAGTCGACCAAGTCACCATACAAGAAAATTAAACAATCATTCAACACATCAGTTAGCAAAACTAGGGTTTATATTACTTTCTTGAAACTATTACAAAAAAGTTCAAGTTCACCATATACTATGCCTCTAATAGGCTACACCATAAGTTACTATTCACACTGCTACTTCATAACTTAATCTTTGGATATAAAATCCTCATTCCTGATCCCTTGCATTGCCATCTGCTTCATCAAGGATCATTTGAAATGCTCCTGCCTTTGGCTTTGGCGGTGCCTCTAGCCTTGTTGCTTGATTTTTCTTAGGGCAGTCTTGCTTGAAGTGCCCCTCTTCATTACATTCGTAACACACCTTTTTGTTGAATATACATTCATCAGCGTAGTGCCCATGCTTCCCACACTTGAAACATGTCACCTCCACGCCACATTTTCTGAGTGCTTCTTCTTGCACTTATCGCACCACCTTGCTTCATCTCTTCCCCCTCCTCCAGACTTCGAGAATTTTCTTTTCTCATTAGAACCTGAAGTTCCTTCCAACTTTCTCTTCTCGCCAACTTCAACCTTGCTGGCGGTCCTCCCCATGATCATATTCTCAACAGACTTGGCAGCCCAAATAGCTGCCTCTAGAGTAGGTGCCTGACGCACTGGCACCGCATACTCCCAAGGGAGTCACTTTGCGTACCGGTCGACTTTTGTCAGTTCGTCTGGGACGATGCGCAAAGCAAACTCCATCTTGTCTGTGAAGGCATTAGTGTATTCATCCACTGACATGTTGCCTTTCTTCAATATCAGAAACTTATTCTCCAACTCCAACAGATTTTGAGCCGAGCAGAACTTGCGCTTGAACTGCACCAAGAACTCTGCCCATGTCAATTGCAGTGGCTCATTAGGGCTTAAAGTCTTCCCTAGAGTGTTCCACCAACGAACGGCTCCACCTCGGAATTGATGCACTGCATAGATAGTTTGCAACTTGCCTCTGCAGCCACAAGTCATGAAGGCTAACTCCATTTCGGAGATCCAATCCATAACTCCAATCGGATCCTCCTTTCCATTGAAGGTCGATGGTTTGCAAGTTAGAAAGTCCTTGTACTTGCATCTCATTCCATTATTCCTTCCATCATGGTTGTTTTTCCTAACTATCGGTGGGTTGACTTGACCAATAGACCCACTGAAGTTTCCACCTTCCGAGTGCCCTTCATTTAATTCGGGCTCTTCCACACGAATTGACAGTTCTTCACGATTCTGCTGAAGCAACCGCCTAGTCTCCTCCATTTGACGATCCAACATTGTTTGAATCATCATTTGTCACCAGCCATTGTTATCGGCTCAGGTGCTGCTGCTACGACAAGTATTTGCTCAATCACTGGTGGTTGATTCCTGTTTTCATCAGCATTTCCAACTCCACTTCTTGTTCTCACCATTTTTGATCTATACACCGAATAAGGTGAAATTAGACCCTCATTCATGATAGATATTCAAATCATCCTTATCACTCCGAAACGTTTACATGCTAGTTCTAATATCGTAGCCATACGCTTAGAATCCTAAACACATAAGGTTTCTAGATCCGGTCGGCAACAGACCATAGATCCGAACAAATAATAGCATCAATATAGCTATCACACAAAACATTCAGCATATAAAAGCATTTTAGGCATCACTCCTAAAATAAACTAGTGCTTATGTCAATTTAGGTGTACTACCTAACATATTTTAGACACACTCTTCACAATCATTACTTAGCATTCTAAGTTGAAGTCTAGAAATTTCCTACAAATTCCTAGTTCGCTTAAACTAATGCTCTGATACCAACTGTGACATCCCCAATTTCTCGGCCAGAAAAGACCGATTTCTTTATGCATGGTTTTTAAAATCAGACTAATCTTTTAAAGAAAACAGTTGCGGAATTTGTTCCCAAAATATGATAAAGATTTATCAAAGCATTTCTTTAAAGAAATGTATTTTTATTATATAACAAAATCTCGGAATGTCATGTTCCGATACAGACACATAAGCATAAAGAGAACTTACATTATTTACACTAAAGATTTTACATCTCCTTTAAGCATAAAGAGAACTTACAAAGAAAACTGAGTGGGTCAGGCTTGGGAGCCTGGTGAGCATATAGGGTTTTCAACCCATAATAATATAATTATTATATTCAACCATTAAACAATCAACTCAATTACACATCCCTATTATCTTTCTTAGGATTTTACCCTAGGAATTCAACTACCCGTCATTCATTCATTCCTAAGGATTGACCTAAGGAATTAGCACAAAATCTATTGCTACATAATGCGCATCTACCAACATCATCCTTTAAGCGCCTCTGCCAGGATTACGTCATACACTATGAGGCGCGACTGCCAGGTTTATGACATTCTCTTTTAGGCGCATCTGCCGACATTATCTTATAAGCGCATCTGCCAAGATTATCCTATAAGCGCATCTGCTATTGTTATGACAATCTCTATTTGGCGCATCTGCCAAGATCACGACATTCACTACTTGGTGCATCTACTGATATTATTCTCAAGCGCATCTGCTAGTTTTATGACATTCTTTAAATGGTACATCTACCAGTATCATTCTTAATCATCTTTCATACCTCATCATTTTAACACATACCAACTATCTCATCTACCCAACATATTTGTAGATATAAAATACATATACAGCTTAACTCATTTAAAAACTATATAAAACATTCATTCCATACTCATCTCAAATAAACAACAATATATAAACACATAGCACGTACTTTATAACAAATACTTCATATTTATGTGTTAGAAGAATGTAACCACACACTCTCTCAAAAATATACTTAATACATTCAAACAATACTTGTATTATACCCGTTTTTATGAAAGGGACTATACACCCATACATATAAACAACTTTATATTATACACATAGCACGTATTTTATAGAAAATACTTAATATTTATGTGTTAGAAGAAAGTAACTACACACTCACTTGATTGGAAGATGATCGGACAACACTACGGCTTGTAGAAGTAGTACTCTTTGGCAGATCTGGAAGATCTTCACAAAAACCGGACTACTCATGGGCAGAGCTTCGGCTCGGGAATTTCACTTCTCGGGATCTTCGGGGCCTCGGGACTTGCTTCGGGGCTCGGGAATGATACCGGGGCTTCGGGATAATTCTTGCACGAAAAACGATGCAAAAACACGAGAAAAAGGGAAGAAATGAGCAAACTACTCGGCTACCCTCGACACCCTTTTATAGGGGCTGGAAGGTCGATTTACGTAGGGCGTAAATCCTCGTTACGCGGGGCGTAACGACGATAAGGTCGCTGACTCCCCCCATGGATAATATCGGCCAATATATATATATATATATATATATATATATATATATATATATATATATATATATATATATATATATATATATATATATATATATATATATATATATAAATAAAATATCGAAAATATTTAATAAACTTCAAAAATTCATATCTTCCTCATACGAACTCCGTTTTCGACATTCTTTATATCCCCGCGTAGGTGAGACTATGCTCGACAACTTTCGTTTAGACTCCATCGGCTAATTTTGACTTTATTGTTATTATTTATTTTTAGTAGGCCGGGACAGGAAAACTCCGTTATAAAATCATAACTTCTTCATCCAACGTCTGTTTTCGCCTATCTTTTTATCGTTTTACTACAATTAATGAGATCTTCAATTCTCATTTAGATTGTTTCGGCTAAAAACCGCTCGGTATCAAATCGAGCATTCGGGTTGCTTACCGCTAAGTTGAAACTTCGAAAAATCATAACTTCCTCATACGAAGTCAGATTTGGGCGTTCTTTTTATGCACGCTCATGGTTTAATGTATTATACGACTTTCATTTAGATTGCTAAGGCTAAATATCACTCTAACGTAAATTCACTTTTTACGTCGCGCTGTGTCGTGCTGGTTCTGTTGCGAAACTTCGACATGTCATAACTTCTTCGTTATAACTCGGATTTCGGCATTCTTTATATGTACGGAATCCTTGTAACATATACTACAACTTAGTTAAGATTATTCATTCTAAATAATCTTTCATCAAAAATTCATTTTTGACGCCTATCGTCTCTTAATTTACTAGCCTTGATCTACGGGCGTTACATGAACTGCGACGTGACCCTTATAGATCTCACCTGTATGCTTATTGCTGCTGAATTAGAAATGGTTTAGCGCAATAGAAAAGCAAAGTTGATTGGTGAATCTGCCTTCAAGACCTCTATGGATATAGACAATGGCAACGAAAGACATCCTATGATCGAAAAAGTTTGATCATAAGAGAAAGGCAATGTCTGAAGTAGTTCCATGTCCTATTCCAAAAGAGTCAATTTGCTTTTATTGCCAAGAGAAGGGGCATTGGAGACGAAGCTTCCCTATTTACCTAAGAGATCTAAGAGATGGGAGAGTCAAAATGTATGACTCTGCTTTAAGTAAAATCCATCGACTAACTCTTTTAAGCTTCTATTCTAGATTCTTAATACATAATGTGATAAGATTACAATTGATGTTTTGTAGGATCGAAGAAAAGAAAGGAAGCTTAAGGGAAGAAGTGAGCAGAATCTAACCGTGAAGGAATGGATTTCGATCGCATTACTTGAAGATTAGATTCTTGAGCTGCTACTTAGAGTTAGAATTAGATTGCTAAGAAAGATGTATTAGCATAGTTTTTCAATGAATTGCATTGTAAGGACAAATTTTTCCGCAATAAATTTTTTTTTGATTTTATATTATTTATTTATCCTTACAATGGCATGTATGAAAAATTGATGATAAAATGTTTCTATTATTAGCAATAATGGATTTGATTCTTAAGTATGATGTTTATGGAAAAGTCGAGAATTTACCAAATAGGGAGAGTTTCTCATCGCCCAAGTTTCAATTGGACAGAAACATGGAATCATGCAACTTAGTTGCACGATGAATGAGAAATTTCATATTTGGAAATTAGACTAATTCATTGACAAAGTGTCAAGTGAAGGACTAGGAGATCGAATACACAAAGTTGCGTGTTGATCAAGTCCACCATAAGAGTAACAAAGATATTCATCATGATTTACTAAAGGTTTAGTAAATATGATTATACTTATAAGATTAAGTGTAATTCTGAATTGATTGAAAAAGTTTAAATCAATAAGCAGAACGAATAAGAAGAATCAAGTAGGCAGAAAGATAAAAGTTTCTCCATTCTAAGAAGAAGGGAGAGTAGCTTTTATGCTTTATGATAGGTCTTAATGATTAAGAACCATATCTCAATTGATCCTCTAAGTGAGTATTAGTACAATTGTATGTCTAAAAAGAGGAATCAAGAATTGAAGAAATGGTTAAATCAAGAAGTCAATCATACTTCGTTCCAAAACAAGTCTTAGAGTTAAGATTGTGACAATAAGTGACTAGTATTAAAAGGTTTATAACATTCATCAAATGTGGAAAGTTGTGATGTCTTGGATAAGACAAAGACCAACTCGAACCAATTTATGAAGTGTTTTGATAAAAGCTACACTAACTCTTGAATATTTGTTTGTTAAGAAATGGTTATTGACAAGAGAATCTTATATGTCAAGGAGTCAGTGGGAGCCTTAATGGTCTTGAAAGGTTTCAAGAACAAATCAAAATAGACCTTATCGATCATCACTAGCACACGAGTTGAGGTTTACAACCTATCATGTTGACATTATTTTGTTTATGTGCTGTTCCAGTTGAGTTAATTATGCATGTGAGTCCTATGAGTTCTCATTTGAATGCATAAAAAGGCAAGGACCTTGATCAATGAAAGGTACATTGATAGGAAAAGGTGAGCTGCTTAACTACTTGGAAGACATAGTGGGCAGCTATGCTACCATAAGGCAAGAAATCAAGATTAAGAAAGTTTGGTACATAAGAGTTTGAATTTGTCATGAACTTTGGTTTAGACAAATTCACATGGATAGGAACGCATACACCATTAAAATCTAAGTGTCATAAGATTGCATCCTTCATAAAAATGACTGTGAGGAAATGATTTCACTAAGAGAGATTTTAAAAGGATAGTGATTGTGAAAATTGTATTCTCGAATTCGATTATGGTTACGGTATCCCTTTCCATGATTCGAATTGTGAGATTTGGCAATTAGTATGTATTGTTTAGACACACATATAAGCTATCTATGGCAAAGGTGTTTAAGTTTAAGAAGCCTTGATAAAAGATTATCAAAGCATTACGTATTAGAAACATGAACTTAAGAAATTCAATAAGTATTGTTTTTTTTTCCTGAAAGTTAAGCAGTTTCTGAATACATGTCAAAGCTAGTGGGAGCATAAGTGTAATGTTTGTAATAATCATCGTGATAGTGGGAGCATAAATGTTATGATTGCATGATTATTAAGGCAAGTATTGCAAGTTAGCAATATTAATTATAGAAAACAAGAGTCATACTTTGCAAAGTTGTAAGGGTTAATTAGTTGTTTTGCTATAATTAAGGGAGAGAATATTATGCTTCAATTCAAATCTAAAGGCTTAGGTAGTTCTCAAATCTTTATGATTACGACATTCCTCTTCATAGTTCAAATTTTGAGAACGTAGCACATAAAATATTATAGCAGAAGATTGATAAAGTATCAAATCTTTATTTAAGACATTATGCATCATGTCCCATACGCTTCGGGTATAGGATTGATTGCAAATGCTATAATATTTGACCATTCTAAAATTTTCCAAATGTCTAGCGCATTTAAAGGGAAAAAGGACAAGAATCGGTTTTGACTAAGATAATTAAACAACTATCAAAGGACAATCCAAAGTTCGCGAATGATTGGTCGCTTGTGAGTAGTTGGAAGTATGGTATTGGATGGACCATATCGACATTATTATGAATAGATAAGATTCTATTAAGAATGAGTTGTCATATGGAAAATATGGAAATGTGTCCATATTGGGAATTGAATATTGAAAATCTATGTCTAGATTAGAAACTTTTATGCAAAAGGATGTTCAAAGGAATGTGCTTTGAGTGAGAGACATCATATCTAAGGAATTATATTGTAACAATCTCCGATAGAGGACTTTGTAATTTCATTGGCAATAGTCATTGTGACTTTAGTGCAGTGACATTACAAAAGGATTGTTGCATAAAATGTTAGAATCTAACATATTCCATAAGTGGCAAGAATTAGATATTCTTTCACTTGTGAAAAGGATTCGGAGTTGTGAAATGAGTATGATTGGAAATGTGTTCAATTTAATCTATTTCACAAAGTAAGAATCGTAGGTAAACATTGTGTGCATGCTAGGAGCATGGGACAAGTGTAGTAATAATTTAAGTAAGAAGTTGATTACCCGAAACAACAAATAATGAGTAATCGATATGGTGATAAATAAAAGGTGTTTTATTTATGCTCAAAGGTTTGAGGCCATATGGGATTAGTATTATTCTTGTGTTTCACTTTGCATGTTTTGACTTCCTGAATACTTTAATTGGTTGAGAACAGTCAAATTATTCGAACGGGCCACAGTCGTTCATATGTTGGAAGTAGGTATGAATGAAGAATGTCATGAATTGGTGTGTGGAATGTCTAAAGAGTATTAGACATAAGCAAATGTTTTCTGCAACGTTCATGAGTGCTTATGAATATGATTTGAGCATTGGATTAAACCCACGCTCACTTGGATCACTCCATGGATTGTATCATGAGTGATTGGTGAGACGATAACATCTTATATTCTTGAAACCGAGATGTGTGAGTTGTCTCTTGCGAGTCGGTTGCATATTGATAATATGTAAACGCACCAGTAACTTGGTGTCATAAAACATATTGTTGTGTGTAATTCGGTGAGTGAGTGCAAGCAAGCATTGTATCAAAGTTTGTCCGTTCCTTTTATCCAAGGTAGGATAAAAGCGATATCTTTGGGCCCCTCGATGATTTAGTGATGACAAACGTAAATGCTCGGCCGAGCTAGGGCTAATTTGATTTGTTCAATTAGTCAGTCGTCATAAATCGGAAGTCGAGAAATAGTACAAAGAGAATGATTTTAAATCATGTCTTATACGATATCTAGAATGGAGGAATATATGATCCCTTATCTAAAGGACACGCGTATCTGATAGGATCAGAGTTGACAGTGGCTTTGGAAAGCTATGATTGCAGATCAGGATCTGAAGTCATACGCAGAATAGTTATTAGACTTATCCAAGTGGGAGACTCTTGGATTAGTGTCTAAGTCCATACCTATTTTGGTATGTACTTGACCCGATGGTGTATGGTCCTTTTGGGTTGCCTTCACCAAAGCAACTTGATAGGATGAATTATGGAGAGAAAGGATTAAATATGATTTATTAATATATTATGGGAGTAATATATTAAAGGAGAAATCATATTGTTTAATTAATATTAGTCAAGAATTAATAAGAATTAAGTTTGTGGCTAAAAGAGATTAATTAAACTTAAGGGACTGGAATTGTAATTATAAGATAATTGCAATTGGGCTATAGATTGCCTTATATTAAGGAGTGGACGAGTTCTATGGGGAAACCCATTAGAAATCGTCCAAGGCCTTAATTAAAGGAGTCCATGGGTTGCATAGGGCTTAAGCATCCAAATTAGGGTTTCCTTGTTAGATAACCCTAGCCTCACTATATATAGAACCCTTAAGGCTCAAAAACGTGGGGAACTTCTCTTCTAGGGTTAGAACACATTTTGGGTAGCCTCCATCCTCTCTCCTCCTCATCCTCTTGCTCTTGGTGTTTGTGAACCATTAGAGGAGTGACATTTGTGGCTCTAAGCTTTCTAAAGTCAATACAAGAAGGATTTGGGATTGTTATCGCTACATAACAATCAAGGTAATAACTTAAACCCATTCTTATGTTAATATGATTACTTGTATGCTAGAATTAGGGTTTATAGTCTAGGATAACTTGCATGTACAATTGAGAAACCTAGATCCAACCATTAGGGTTTGTATGAGCACATAGGATGTTCTTATGGCCAAAACCCATCATTAATGCATGAAAGTTGGCCAATAGCTTGATAAAGCTTGAATCTTTAGACCCAAGGGACCACATATTGTCCAGATCTGAAGTCTCAACTTCCGTGGCAGGCTCAAACAACTTAAGGACTCAAGGAGAAGATAGAAATGGCCAAAAACTCCCTAGTGAAGAGATCTAACCAAACAGATGATCAATGTGATAGCTTTTTAACTCCAAATAGAACCTAGCACTGAAAGAACACTGAATAAAAAGTGCTCCTTCTCGTTCCAATCCTTTTAATCCTCTATCTCCTTCCAAAAATGCACTAAAACATACAATCTTAGCTTCTCTCTCTCTCTCTCTCTCTCACACACACACACACACAGATGGTAGTAGCTCGATTAGGGTTTCTCTCAGTGTGTTAGGGTGATAAGGGAGGCAGAATGAAAGGCTTAAGGCCCTTAAAATAGGATACAAACCCTCAAATTTAGGGTTTTCACACTCAGCTCCTACCCTTTAAACAGGGTACAAACCCTCAAAGTACGTCGAGCTCCCCCCGTATATGGCACCTATATCCACCCACGGAAGGTCATAACCCCTGATTATCAGTCTCATGTACGTCCCAAAACTATGGATATTATATGATATCAATCAATCTATTCGGTGAATGCAAAATGTAAACCAAATAGAGATTCAAGAACACGAGATGACTTTCAATGCACACGATTCTATTAACAATAAACCGTCTGGTACATGGAAATTATGAATTCAGCCGTGAACCAAAACTATGAGTAATTTCTAACTTGTTCACGGCTAAATACATCTACATATATATACCAATACAAAACCTCAAAAGCCCATACCACGAAGTCCGTAAACACTAAGTGTTCACGGTTCACCCAACCGTGAACATATACAAGCCCACTAACATACTAACATTCTAAGCCCAGTAAACAGAAACATTATGAACCCAGCATAAACCACAAAAATATAACCCAACAATATCCCCCTTGGTTTATTGTTGGTTTCTATTACAGCTTATCTACAAGATGAACATCAGATTGATCGAACGCCCCAACCCACAACTTCCTTTCAATAATAGTGGCAACCATTCCAGTGAAAGCTTTGCCAACAGCTTCAAACAATTCATTTTCTACAATAAGTTGAAAGTGTGAAAAAGTACGAATATCACATTTTCCACACTTCAACAAATCATTGGGATCAACAATGCGATACTTGCTCTTTTTCAGCTTGATCACCGCCTACGCGGTAGTCTCATCATAAACCCATAATTGCATTAAGTCCAACGTGCCTTCTGGTAAGTGTTTGATTATGTTTACTTGATGCTCGAACGTTGCTTGATTTGTGCTTTTAGGAGTTCTATTTATCTTTTACTAACTAGTAAATGAATATGTTATGTTACAAATTTTGAGGATTAAATAATTTCAGAAGGGTAGGTATAACTCTATTACGCAGCTCTTGTTTGAGTCCAATCGTTGTAGGGTAGGATCTCTCATTCGAAGAATCATCTAGTATTAGTGATATGTAATAGTATTCACGAGCTAATTAGGGGGAGGTAGCAGGGACTTCTTACACAGCTGATAACAGAGAGTGGGTTGGTGATTTCCCTAGGGCAAGCCTAGGAAGAGTTTAGCATGAGATCAGCAGTAGTAGTAGAAGGGACTTGGTGGAGTCGAGGCGGTTCTTGTTGAAAGTACGGATAGATGTGGAAGGTAGTATGGGCTCGTACTACTGAAAGCAGAGAATTCGTACTCGAATTAAGGAAGGTTGAGATGAATCCAGGAAACTTGTTGTATGTTAAATCCCTCGAGATATGATGAGTATACTGATGTTTGTTATGGTGTATTTTCAGTATGGTAACGCTATGCACTAGACCAGCTGGCACATCAAGCACTGGTGAGGGATCAGGCTCGGGATCTGGAGTCGGGAAGCTTGACGAGCAGATGAGGGAGTTCATCTCGTCTGAGTTCACACCTACTATTCTAGACCAGACTCCTGTGATCTTTGGTTCGGTCAAGGAGGGTATTTTGGAGATTCTGGATGAGAAGTTGAGCGCCTTTCGCACTGAGGTGGCGACCATGATGGGTTTGCGCATGTTGACTTTCAGGGAGTTCAGGGCTTGTGGAGCTCCCGATTACCATGGGGCTCGGGACCCCATTTCTAGCACCAGATGATTGGCGGATGTCGCCAACACATTCCGCACCAATAGATGTCCTGAGGGGGACAAGGTTAGACTTACGTCCTGTCTCCTAAAGGACAGGGCACGTGACTGATAGGAGGAGGTTGGGAGAACTATTGGAGATGATGCAGTTTTGGATGCGATGACCTGGGGTGACTTTTCGACCAGGTTTAGGGCCAAGTTTGCACCTGTGATAAAGGTGAAACAGTTAGCGAGGGAATTCCAAGATTTGGAGCAGACGAAAGAGAATGTGGCAGAGATCACCACTAAGTTTAGGGAGAGGGCCCTTCTCGTTTCGCAGTATGTGGCGGACGAGGAGATGAAAAAGGTCCGATATCATGAGATGTTGCAGAGTGATATCCACGAGTTTGTGAGCCACTCCAGCTGCAAGACGCTGGAGAACATGATTGCTAGGGCTCGTGAGAGGGAGATTGATTTAGAGATGGAGAGGAAGAGGAAGCCAGAGTCGGTGTCTGGCATGGAGAGTTCGGGAAAAAAGCCCAAGGTAGATTCCTGAGGGAAGAGCCAGCAGGGTCGAGGCCGTTGCAGCAAGTGTGGCAGGTCGCACAAGGGGACGTGTAGGGCGGGTAGTTCGGGCTACTTCAAGTGCGGACGAACTTGACATGTGAGCAGGGATTGTACTGCTGCTTCTATCACCACATTATCTGATCTGATTTGCTTTCAGTGCAATCAGAGGGGCCACAGCAGGTCTCAGTGTCCGAGTTTGGAAGCAGTAGGGAAGGTAGCGGCACCCGCCCCTGCTACATTGAGGATTACAGACGGCCGTCACGGCCGAACCGAGGCGCCAGTGGCTAAGAGAAGAGCCTTCCAGTTGACAACAGAGGAGGCACAAGCACTTCCCGATGTCGTTACGGGTATGTATCTTCTCCCTATCTCTTTATTTATCTTGATTATTACATATGTTTCTGTGTTTGTTATAGGATCGTTCTTAGCGAACGGTATATCAGCTTTGGTACTGTTTGATTCGGATGCAACCCGATCTTTCGTGTCGCTCGCGCTCAGCAAGCGATTCGTAGGAGCTCCAAGGGAGCTAGATTTTCCACTGGATGTAGAGATAGCGGATGACAGGACCGTTAGGGTTGCGAGGGTTCACAGAGGTTGTACATTAAAGTTATTTAATGAGCAGTTTTTAGTGGATTTGGTTCCTATTCCCTTGCGAGGGAACAAGGTTATAGTGGGTATGGATTGGTTGAGCCCCAATGGGGCAGTGATCAACTGCGAGCAGCAGCTAGTGAGGATTCAGACTCCTAGTCGGGGAGGGTTAGTGATATAGTGTGAGAGACCGCAGGGTGGATTTGTTGGATTAGTGTCTAAGTCCATAACTATTTTGGTATGTACTTGACCCGATTGTGAGCATGGTCCTTTTGGTTTGCCTTCACACGGGTGACTAGACAGGATGACAGGGCTGATTAGGGCATAAATATGATTTATTTGTTATATTATATGATTAATATAATAATTTGGAATCATATTATTAATTAGTATTTAATCAGAAATTAATTCGGAATTAATTTCGGGATTAAAGGAATTAATTAAAAGTACAGGGGTTGTTTTCTAATTAAGCTAAGGGATTAGGGTTTCCACCTTGAAACCCTAGCTAGCCTCAAGTATAAATAGCACCCTAAGGCACTAGAATTAGACTACTCCTTGGGAAACCCCTACTAGGGATGAATTTTGGAGCTTAGTACTTTTCCTCCTCTCTCTCATATTCATCCTCTCACCCAAAGTGTGTTTGTGAGCCATTAGAGGTACTACACTTGTGGTACTTGCTTTCAAGAGCAAAGGAAACTCAAGGAATTAGTTCTTATTAAAAAATAACAACAAAAGGTATGTATTCTTTTCTCCTATGTGAATTTCTAAATTACTAGGAGCATGCTAGGTTTCCTTATGTGTTCATAATGTTGTATAACTAATAGTGATAACATAGATCCAACTCTAAGGCTACATGCACACATAGGATTGTTTGTATAAAACCCAACAGTGGTATCAGAGCCATTGGTTTTTGTTTTCAATTAGATTCCATAAAAAAGTATGAATTTGACATGTTAGGGTTTATAGCCAATAAACCCTAAAGGCATGATTTTCGAAATTAGGGTTCATAAACCCTAAATTTCGAAATTTGGTTTGGGTTTCCCAAATCCTTTCCTTAGCCTCCAAGATTTCGAATTCTAGGGTTATCCAACCCTAGGATTTCAAAATTGGCCTCCTCCCTAAGATTAGATCCTAATTAATAGGGATTTGGATAATGCCATATCTTGTAATTATCTTTTAAGTGTTTAAATTTGGTAATTAAAGATTTTGAATTATCTCATCCCATAATTTCAAACTATAGGGGATTTAAGGGATTATGTTAAATTAAGTGTTTAATTTAATAGATATCCTCCAACATTTAATAATTCAAATTAATTGTTTAATTTTGGATAATTATTAAATCAAATTTTAATATTTAAGATTAAAAGGTTTTAATTTTTTGAAAAAATTTTAAACCTAATTGTTTTGAAAAGTTCAAAACTTGCCCTCAAGTTTTGGAATTTAAAAGTTGATTAAAAGTTTAATTTTGAAATGTTAAATTCTAAAACCCTCGTATTTTGAAAAGTTCAAATTACACCCTTATGGTTTTGTTAAGTTAATTAAAAGTTTATGATGGGATTAGAACAACTTGTAATCTATGAAGATCGATTAGATCTTGAACAAGTATAAGTAAAAGAAACAGCAAGAACGCAATAACAATAACAAACCAGAAAACAAAATTAAGAACACAACAGCTTGAATCAAACGTGTTGAATGATTAAATAAAATCCTTAGAAGAGCTCGATTAAGAACATCAACTGTAAAGGATTGGAAGATTACAAGAGAGCAATATCGTAGAACTCTAGAATGTAAAAACTGAAATCTTGAATCTTAACCTAATATGCATGCAAGCATTAACTTATATACAATACATAAAAGGCTCTCGGTTGGACAGGCCCAAACCGGAGAATACAAGGCTAATCTACGAGCCCAAAAGACGCAACATAAAACAGAACTTCAGCCCAACAATCTCCCCCTTTGCGTCAATTTGGAGCGAGACCTTCACTTCTTACTTGGGCCGGCGGCTGAAGCTGGTACCTTCTTCTTCACGGTACTAAACAGACACTTGGTTATGGAAAGGATGGTCTGTCTAAACCGGATGTACCAACTGATCATATCTTCAAAGTACTTGATGTCATCAGCCGAATTGTCCTTACACCGCTTGACGATTGATAGGACGTGTTCCAAGCAAGTTGTGGTGTAGAGGTGCTTGTCAGCTAAAGCGAACAGACATTTCTGTCCTTCGGCTCTGGTGAACATCACAGAGTTTCGCCTCGAATCTATCTTGCCCATTTTCATCGTGTTTAGATCACTGGCCGATCCCACAGGCTTGACTTTCGGTTTCTTCTTAAACACTGTGGCAACCTCCTGATCCATTAGGGCCACCTCCATGATATAGCATGCCAGCATCCTTTTGACATGGTCTAAGATGGGACCATATTCGGCTTCGTTTGTCAGCAAGATGTTGTACAAAACTATCCAATCATGAGGGTTCAGATTGGGCAGATCCGCCAGAGAGATCATGTGAGCAGTTCTTGCAGATCCTCGGATAAGCTTGAACTTGACGTTTGTGAATCTCCCCACGGCAAAAGGCTTCATCACCCGAACATTGACAATCTTCTGGGCGCTCCATGTAAGGTATTGAGGGCGAGCGGCCTCCAGGTAGAAGTCAATGAGCTCCCTGTCAAGCTCATCGTTCGGATGCGGGACTTCGAAAATGTTGGAGAAGGCGTGGAAGATGAACGCCTTTCGAGTCAACGGCATATCAAATTGCGAATCGACCGAGTTGTTGCAGTCGAACGATATCACCGGCTCGAGCCATAGTATGCTTGGAGTCTCTATGGCCTCTTTTATCAGACGATCCCTGGTCCAGGCAGAGAAGAGCAGCTTTCAGCTCTCAAGGAGATCGTTGGCTTCTTTTTGTTTACGTTCGGCTTCTTCAGCTTCACGTGCCACACGACTGACATCGTCATCAGTATTGCGACTGTTCTTTCTCTTTAACATGTCCGCAATAGTCTCCTTGTCTTCATCTTCATCTTCATCGTCATCTCCTCCCTCTGCTATGTTTTTGCCTTTGTTCTTCACACCCGAACCCGAGGCATGACCAGTTGGGGGTGGTTCGGTTGTGTGAGTAGCTTTGGAGGAAGGAGGGGGTTTCGATCCTTTCTTCTCATCTCCCCCTTGTTTCGGAATGGACACGAAACTGGGTAAGGCCTTCAATTTTACTCAAGAGGTCCATGGCCGGAGAGAGTTTCTCAGCGAGGGTACGCCTTACTGAGTGATTGAGGATGGGGTCGTGTGCTTCCAGGATGTTGGATAGAGCGGCGTGGACATCCGAAACACACGTCTTGATGACTTCCCTCTCGGATCGAAGAGCCTCCAATTGTTGTTCGGAGTTGGAAAGTTGGGTGCTCTTGACCTTGAGGGCAGTAGTCTTACTCGCCAGGACGTCCATCAGTGAATTTTCAGCCGCAAGATCCTCTTGTAGCTTTGCCAAGCGGGCATTAATGGAGGCACGGAGTGCCGAGTTGTCGTCGCTGAGGTTTTGTCTGAGGGTAGCGAACGAGGATAACTCCGT
Source organism: Lactuca serriola (assembly GCF_051521515.1). Lineage (NCBI taxonomy): Eukaryota > Viridiplantae > Streptophyta > Magnoliopsida > Asterales > Asteraceae > Lactuca > Lactuca serriola. Next base: position 159,754,955 of record NC_136413.1, on the reverse strand, counting down.
CTTTACAAACTGGGCCAATTGATTAACAAGTGGTTCCAGAGTTGTTTTGGTGGCTTCGGCGCTTTCCTGCATAGACTGCAGCAGGATTGTAGCGTCATTGAATAGTTTATCGACTTTTTCGGTCGCAGCCTCACAAGCTCGGGTGGAGGCGTCTATCGCAGCAGTTGCTAAGGCCATTGAATCATGTTGAGCCTTGGAGAAGGCATCAACTATCTTCTGAAGTGCGGCTTCAGATAAAGAGGACTGCTGGTTGGAAGAGGAGGCGAGAAGTTGATCAACCTTCTCGTTAAGCTCGCGAAGATGCTTTTTTGTCACTGGAGCATCATCCTCCTCATCACTTTGAACTTGAAAGGGACTATAATAGATCGAATCATAGTTCATGTGATCACCACCAAGATATTGATCATCGCCGTCGGAGGTGTCTTCTGGAGATTGAGGTAGTGGTGAAGCTGGGGGTGTTATTGGTTTAGTTGGTTCAGGTTGAGTGGTTGGCGGATGAGTTTCGGGTGGTGGTGGTGTATGGGTTTCGGTTTGTGGAGGTTCGGTTACGGGTGGGGTTTCGGTAACAGGTGGTGTTTCGGTTGATGTGGTGAATATGGGTGGTGGTATAGGGAATGAGGTTGGTGGTATAGTTGGGTTTATGGTGGGAATGGAAATAGGTATTGTGGGTGGAGGGGAAGGATCTGGGGATTGGTGAAGTTCCATCTCCGGGGTTGGGGACCGAGGAGGTGTGTTGCCTCTTTGTGGAGATTCGTCTCCTTGTGATCCCTTAGAGTCCGAACTCCCACCTTCAGATTCACTTGATGAGGAGGGAAGGAGTAGCTTTCGCTTTTGTTGGGTCTTCCTCCTTTTCGGTTGTGGTGACGAAGCAGCCTTCGGTTGTTTGCGCTTCTTGGAAGAAGGTTTTGGGGCTTTGGATGGTTTCTTCCCCTTGTCTGCCTTCTTACCCCTGGCCACCGGTTTGTCGGCATCATGGATTGATCGCAGCATGTCCGGTGTCAGTTCTCTCGGACCAGATGACCCTAACTCCTTGATCGCCTTGATCATACTGCTGTCTGATGGCACACTTCCATACATCGACTCTGGGATAGAGCCAATGAAGGAGAATTTCGATGCATCGGATACGATGATCTTCTTGGTATGGAACGTACCAACAGAAGACATCGGTGCACCGTCAGCAGTTGGGACCTCAAACCTGTCCATGGCCCATCTTGTGATCATGATCCAGAACCGGGCCAGCGACACTTCAGAGTGTCGAGAAGTGGAAGAAAGGCTCTGAATCAGTTGTTGCCAAAGAACAAACCCATAATCGAGGTTGATCCCGTTGTACACCCCATACATGATTGACAGGAAAAGACGACTGGCCCCGTCCGATCCTGAGCTCCTCTCAGACAGTCCCTTGAAGAGAACTGTAAATAACCCATTCCACAGGGGCGGTAGGCATGACTTCTTGAACCTGGCAACGGAGGTAAGAACTTCCGTGTAGCCCATGTTGTAGAACATGCTGTATAACATTCCAACCGGAATCGTCTCCGGGTTAATACGCGATGGGTCTGCAGCAAACCCAAGCATGGTGCAGAAGCGGGGACGAGAAATCGACGTTTTGTGTTCCGCCACTTCGAAAAATATCCTGTCGACGCCCTTGTCGTAGTAGGCCATCGCATAGACCTGAGATAGAGCCACCATTGGCACCGATTCAATTCTGGACAATGCCGGAGCAAGCTGGGAGTACTTGAGGCATTCGATAACCGGCGACATGTAGGGATCATAGGCTAGTGGGTTCAGATCAATGACAAGACATTGTTGAGGTCTGATGGGAAGAATTTGAGAAGTGGCATGAACGGATGAAGATTCAGCCATTGTTGCAGGTGTGGAGAAGAAGATGACCGGGAGAGAGTTTTGGGAGTAATTTTGCTTTGGGAATTATGGGGGCAGTAAAGAGGTAAAAGGTGGTGTTGATGGCTTTTTATAGTAGGTGATAGGAGAGAGAAAGATCGTTTCAAATCTCTTATTGAAATACGCAAGGGTTTTTGAGTGACTGATTGGTGACAGTTGGGACGTGCGATGATCACGTAGGAGAGAGAGTGTCAGATTCCTAGGATCACGCCGCCCAATAAGCGCCGGTTCAGAGAAAGGAACCGTTTCCATTTCCACACGCACCATTAATGCCAGATGGATGACGCTTCAATACTGCACACGCGTCCAATAAGTGTCAGAAAAAGCGCGGCCTCTTCAAATTCACGCGCCCTCCTTTTTACCGTCGTTTGAATATCTATCCTTTGAATTCCCGCCGCGTCAGCAACCTTTTGAACTTATCCCTTTTCTTTTAAACGCCACCTTTTGAATAAAATGCCCACGTGGATTATCGGCAACCACAACTTCAGTATTAACCATCCATTAATTATCCAGCCTGTAAAATAATTAGTAACGGAATTTTGAAAATCTTGGATTTTCGTGCAAAGAGTGTAAAAGATAAAGAAATAAAGCAACTCTTTTTGGGATTGTCTGTGATGTCAATGATGACACGAAACTGATGATCCCGGGCACGAATCTCTTCCTTCAAGGTCAAGAGAGACCTCAAAGTGTTAGTGTGGAATCCCGTTGAATTACGATCAAACATTTATCAATAAATGTTGAAAGGCTTCTTTAAATAAGGCAAATTAAGGGTGGTTTCGCTTTGATTCAACAATTCAATTCCTGATATAAGAACGAACGTGAACAAAGTACTTGTGAGACCAGTGTAGTCTGTTGAACAAGTATGTTTGAGTTAATTTTGTAGTGGCTTGGATTAATATGAAATCTCAGATAAAAATTTAAAACTGGATCCCTTGGGAAGAAATGTCATGGTGTGTAACAATTTCATTGGAACCACGCAAAAAGAAAAAAAATGAGATTTCATGAAGGTACATTCGTTAATTCATTGGTGAAAACTTGATCAAGTTAATTGGTCACCGTCAATTCGTTGGTGTTGAGTTTTGGGTTTCACTCAGCTCGTAGTGGCACGAAGCTAAGATCATAAACACAGATGTTGTGTAACCATAAACCTTAGTGGTAGTTGCTGAGAGTCTCAAGGGTTACAGTGATGATATGAATGTTATGGAGAAGTATAATGGGGATGGTGAAAGAAGACATAGTACCTCTGCTGCGAACCTAAGGACCAAGCAGGAGACTCTGAACTCATGTGAGAAAAGAGTGAGGTAGCTCACGATTAGAATAAATGAGTTAGCCTTATTGGGAAGACAAGGTTTGTGTATACCAGGTCATGAAGGCTATTATTCAAAATCTTATGAGGCTTGGGACACATACAGCAGCATGCTTCTAGGGACACTTAAGTAAGTCATCAAATATATATCCCCATAAACGAATGAGCACACAAAAAAAATTAAAATATTTTTGGAGTTTTTGAAATTGAGAAAAAAAAATTAAAAGTAAAAAAAATAAAAATAAGACATAAAAAAAATTATAAAAGAGTTAAAAGAAAAAAAATACGAGAAAAAAACTTTGCAAAAAAAATTGAAAAACCGAACCCGAGCGTTCGGTTGGTTTCGGTTCAGGAAAATTTTGAAAAACCGAACCCGAACCTTCGGTTGGTTTCGGTTCACTAAAATTTTGGAAAACCGAACCCGAACCTTCGGTTGGTTTCGGTTCACTAAAATTTTGGAAAACCGAACCCGAACCTTCGGTTGGTTTCAGTTCACTAAAATTTTGGAAAACCGAACCCGAACCTTCTGGAGGTTTCGGTTTTGGAAAAATTTTTAAGAAACCAAGGAGTTTAGATATGCAATAAAAAAAACTTTTACATAAAGAAAAACAAATTTTGCACCAGAAATATACAACAAGGAGAAACTACCTTTGAAGTAATGAGCGAGTGAAGTGCTGGAACCGAACCCGAACGTTCGGTTGGATTCGCTTCTTACGTTTGAGATCGAGAGGTAGTGTGAGGTACTGACTCTGATTCCATCATACCTAGCCCTTGCAAAATTTTATTGAATGATGCTTCTGGAAGAGCTTTGGTGAAGACGTCAGCCAGTTGATCAGTGGTTCTTACGAAGTGAACTTCGACATTTCCATCTTCCACATGATCTTTGATGAAGTGATACCTCAGTGCTATGTGTTTGGTTTTAGAGTGTTGCACCGGGTTATGACAGATCCTAATTGCGCTTTCAGAGTCACAATATAGAGGGATCTTCTTCATATTGAGTCCATAGTCTCGAAGTTGACTCTGGATCCAAATCACTTGTGATGTGCAGGATGCAGCGGCAATGTATTCCGCTTCAGCAGTAGATAGCGACACACATGTTTGTTTCTTGGATTGCCAGCTGACCAACTTCCCATCAAGAAATTGACAGCCACCAGTTGTGCTTTTGCGGTCGAGTCCACATCCTCCAAGGTCAACATCAGAATAGGCTTGAACGAAGAAGCCAGAGTTGGATGGATACCATAGACCTAAGGAGGCGGTTCGCTTGAGATAGCGTAGGATGTTCTTCACTGCCAGCATGTGAGGTTCGCGTGGGTTAGCCTGAAATCGAGCACAATAACATACAGAGAACATGATATCAGGCCTGCTAGCAGTTAGATACATCAGTGAGCCTATCATTTGACGATAGAGCGTAATGTCGACAGCCGGTTTATCCAGTGAAGGGGTAAGTTTGGTGCCGAATGCCATTGGGACTTTGACTTTTGAGTCTCCCATCATGCCAAACTTTGCTAGGAGAGTCTTTGTGTAAGCTTCCTGATTGATAAAGATGCCTTCGGGTCCCTGTCTTATATTTAAACCAAGGAAAAAATTAATAGGACCCATTGAGCTCATTTCAAACTTAGTCTCCATCAACTTTCTGAATTCAGCTGTTAAGCTGGGATTCGTAGAGCCAAAGATGATGTCATCGACATAAATTTGAACTATCATAAGATGGTTACCTTCCTTTTTGCGAAAGAAGGTTGGGTCAACCGAACCTTGTTTAAATTTGGACATCTTTAAAAATTTTGTAAGCGTTTCATACCAGGCTCTCGAAGCTTGTTTGAGGCCGTACACAGCTTTATCCAGAATGTAGCAATGATTTGGATACTTTTCGTTCACGAACCCAGGAGGTTGCTCCACATACACAGTTTCTTCAAGTTCTCCATTGAGAAATGCGCACTTGACGTCCATTTGGAAGACCTCAAAGTTTTTGTGAGCAGCATAGGCCAGAAATATTCTAACCGATTCTAGCCTAGCTACTGGAGCGAACGTCTCTTCGTAATCTATCCCTTCCTCCTGACAGTATCCTTTGACAACCAGACGAGCCTTGTTCCTTATGACATTACCTTCCTTGTCCATTTTGTTTCTAAACACCCATTTGAGACCAACAACTGAAGCATCCGGAGGAGTTGGAATGAGGCGCCAGACTTTGTTCCTTTCAAACTCGTTTAGTTCGTCTTGCATTGCTTGAACCCAATCAGAGTGATCGAGGGCAGTGTTCACTGTCTTCGGTTCAACTTTTGATACAAATGAGTTAAACATACAAAACTCAACCTTTGAGAATAAGGATGTCTGTTTTGCCTTCAGTTGAGATCGGGTCAGAACCTTTTCAGATACATCACCAACTACTTGAGAGATAGGATGATCTCTGGTCCATTTTGTAAGAGGAGGGTAATTCGGATCGAAGGTTGGATCTAGTTCAGCGTTGATCATCTCTTCAGGCTCAGATTGGCTATCGAAATCAAGCGTCATATCATCATGCTCCCCCTCAATTGATGAGTCTTGAGAAACATGAGGTTCAGGGGTTTCTTGTGGTGCTGGATTTTCAGGCATTGAAGCACCTTCGTTTGGAGGGGCACCTTCGGTTGGAGAGTTACCTTCGGTTGATGAAGGACCTTCGGTTGTAGTAGTAGAGCTTGGCTCCCCCTGAACATGTGAGCTAGGCTCCCCCTCGACATGAGAACTTGGCTCCCCCTCGACTGAAGCATTGTTGGTTGGAGATTCATCAGTAGGCGATTCTCCTTCATGCATTCTTCTTGCAGCATCTTCGACAATCTGCTTCATATGATCTATTTTGTTGTCGGCTGCACCTGCTTCTGAGAGAGAAGCTTTTTCCGGTTCGTCAAAGAGATCCAGAAAATTCTCGTACATATTGGCGATTGAGACTGTGACTTGACCAGTTTGAGGAAAGATTTCCCTGGCAGTGTCATCTATGGCCTGTAGCTTCTTGACATAGCTATCGTCGAAGGTCACATAGTATGTCTCTTCAATCCTTCTTGATCGTTTGTTTAGGACCCTGTACGCCTTTGAAGTGAGTGAGTAACCCAGAAAGATTCCCTCGTCGGCTTTGACATCAAACTTGTTGCGGTGTTCTTTAGAATTAAAGATGAAACACCTTGAGCCAAAAACGTGGAAAAATTTCACATTGGGCTTCCTGTTGTTTAATATCTCATATGGTGTGAGCGTGAATCGCTTGTTGAGATATGACCTGTTTTGTGTATAACAAGCAGCAGAAATAGCGTCAGCCCAAAAATAAAGAGGTAAAGAAGCGAAACTTAACATAGTTCTGGCAGCTTCACACAGAGATCGGTTTCGTCTTTCGACTATTCCGTTCTGCTGTGGTGTGTAGGGAGCTGAGAAATTATGGCTAATTCCCTTTTCTGCAAGAAACACTTCAAACTCCCTGTTCTTGAATTCGAGACCATTGTCGCTCCTGATGTTGCGAACGACTTTCTTGAGCTGGACTTCAATTTGCTTGATAAACACTTTCAGCTTTTGAGTCGCTTCAGATTTGAGCTTTAGAAAGAACACCCATGTAAATCTAGAGAAGTCATCAACGACAACAAGAATGTACTTGCTACCACCGATGCTTTCAATAGATGAAGGACCACACAAATCGATATGAAGCAATTCGAGTGGTTCAACAAATTTTGTGTTAATTATGGATGGGTGACTTTGACGACTCTGCTTTCCCATTTCACATGCAGCACATAAATGCTCTCTGTCAAACTTGAGCAATGGAAGACCCCTAACATGACCTCCAGTGACAAGTCGGTTGATATCTTTGAAATTGAGATGAGAGAGTCTTCTGTGCCACAACCAGCTTTCGTCGGATTGAGCTTTTGATAGCAGACATATTGCTGGGTTTCCTTTGATGGGTTTCATGTTCAGCGGAAACATTTCACCCTTTCGCTCTAACTTCAGAATCACTTTCTTTGTCTTTTTCTCTATGATTTCAGAACCTTCATCATCGAATGAAACTTTGAGACCTGTACCTCCAACAAGCTGAGATACACTGATGAGGTTGTGTTGAAGTCCTTCCACATAGGCCACCTTCCTAATGGTAAAATCACCATTCGTTATCATCCCATATCCCTTTATGGTGCCGAAAGAGTTATTTCCAAACTTAACGTTGCCACCATTTGCAAGAGATCTGTATTCCCTGAGTTCCTCTTTCCTTCCTGTCATGTGACGCGAGCAGCCACTGTCGATGTACCATTCTTCGTCAAACTGCTCGTCACTTATAACCTGCAAAAATTAAGCAGATTTAGGAACCCAAAGTTTCTTGGGTCCATTTGAGGTTTTCATGGGAACAGGAGTAGTTAGAGAGATGTCAACAAGATATGTTCTTTTAATTAAAGTTGTTTCATCTTTCCTTTTAATGGTGAATACTTTTATTTTGTTAAGATTAGGTTGGTTTCCTGTGGGCTCAGGCTTGGATTCATCGACCTTTCGCTTTCCCTTTTGTTCAGCTGATGAATGAGGTTTTTGAGGAAAAGTGGGATTAGCTTTAGAGCAAGATGGAGATGAATGAGTAGAAGTAGAATGACGAGAAGAGTTAGAACGAGAGAATTTGGATGGGGAGGACTTCCTTGCTGATGACTCTAGGTGACCCTTTTGCTTTTGATCGTTGGTGGGGTTAACCTTTGAGTCTTGTTCTCGTCTGACTTCAGAGCCGAACCTCTGAGTTCGGTTGGAGTTGTTCTTGAAACCGAACCTTTGGTTTCGGTTGAAATCCTTTTCAGAACCGAACCTTTGCTTTCGGTTGGTATCTTCTTGTGAACCGAACCTTGGCTTTCGGTTGTTGGAATTATCAGGCTTTCTTACGGAATTATTTTCATACTTCAGATTCTTGTCCTTGTGCGAATAGTATGCATTCTGGGAGTGCCAGAATTGTTTCCTTTCAGAAAGGTTTTTCCTGTATCTTAGGTTCCTTTCTATCTTTTTATCCCTCATCTGTTTAGGTTGATGATGAACGTTTGCTTTCGCTTTTGATGTCACCTTGGCTGGTTCCTTTTGAACTTTAGGAGTTTTTCTTTGAGCCGAGGGAGCAGCGGGAATATCTGAAGAAGATTCAGTTTGCCCTGAGGAAGTGGAAGGAGTATCTGATGAAGTTTCACTTCGAGCTGTTGGCGTTGAAGGAATGTCTTCTTTTGCTGAACGATCAACCTCTTGAGGAGTATCTTTTGTACCACTTGTGCTTGGTTTACTGAAATTATCAGGCTTGTTCAAGGGTTCAGGTATGTATCTCCCTTTCTTCATCCAAGAGGTTCTTTCAGATAGGCCAACGGTTTCGTTTCCATTGTCAATAGGAGCTTCCCAGAAGAACTCATCACAGCCATCAGCATTGTCTTCGTTAACAATAGCCGTGAGTTCAGCTGTTTGATGTTCGGTTACTCCAGTCACTTTGTATACCTGATTCGGAGTGGTTCTGACCTTTTGATACACAACAGCCTTTTCTACTAATTTCGGGGACTTTTGTTGGGACAATCTAGCGAATTCCACAGAATTTTCAGAAATAAGATTTTTGTGGTTTTTAGTTTCGCTTTTAACAAATTCTGAGCAGTCAACCGTATCCTCTACAGAAATTTCACTCATGTTTTCGTCCTCGTTAAGCTCAGATGCATTTTCAACATCGATTTTATTTTCTGAGCTTACTTTGGCATTTAGAGAGTCAAACTTTTGTATGGTTTCGGTTCTCAGTTTAAGTCTGTCATTTTCGTCCAAAAGATTTTTGAGCATGTCCTTATGGTCTTTGGATTTAATGAAGGACTCAATTTTGTCCAGTCCAATCTGATAAGTTGGGTTGACATCATCAGACGAAATCACACTCTCACAATTGTAAGCTTCGGCATCGATTTCATCCTCCTTAAATTCTAGGAATGGTAAAATCATACGGTGGATCTTCTTGCCTATCTCACAGTCCAAGTGAAGCTGAGTAATATTGGAATATAAACGTTTAGCTATTAAACAAAAAACATTTCGTTGTTTTAACAATTTCAAATTGTCTCTCTGCAAATAAATGTTTTCGTCTTTGACTTTAATTAATTCCGACTCTTTTAACTCAATCCACATACGCCGCTCCTCACTCTTCGACGCCACCCTGCTTAATTGATCAGTCAGGTTAGAATTGGTGACTCGAGTTTGAGTTAAGCTACTATCTAAATGAGAAATTCTTGTTTTAACGTTTTTTAGTTCTTTCTCAAATGAGGATGATGGTACTTTAGATGAAATAAAAACAGATTGTACCTTCTTTATCAGTTCATCAAGCTCATTAAACTGTTGGCTGAGTGGTTCGGCCGTGAAGCACATATCTTCCTGCACCTTCGGTCCATTGCTTCCTCCATCGGTATTGTATCCCCTCATCTGAGATGCGCTTGACACCATGAAGCATTTTCCACCACTGCTTTCCTCCTTAGCCATATAAGCCTTTCCATGAGTAGGCTTCCTCACTTCTTCGTCTTCTGAGTCAGTAGACCAAACTTCGGTGCTACCGAACTCATCGTCATTAACCGAACCCTGCACAATAAGAGCATTAATAGAAGGGTTAGCGGTAGACTTTTTCTTTCTCAACTCATCCAATCTCTTCTGCAGCACGGCTTCCTCATCCTTTCCGTCATCCTTTTCAGCCATCTTTTTAAGAACACAGTCCTTAGCATAATGGTTCTTGCCACCACAGTAAAAACAGCTTACTCCAGAATCGCCATCTGCCTTCGGTTCCTTCTTGGACTCCTCAGCCTTCGGTTCATTGTTCGCCTTTTCAGAGCTGTAACTCCCCTGCCAGTTTCGGTTTTTGTTGTTGGGAAATCTCTTCTTTATGAACCTCTTAGGATTGGATACCATCATGGCATAATCCTCAGTTGAGAGGTCATATTCTTCTAAATTGAGCTCTTCATCCTCCATCACAACTTTACTTTTAGATAGGAGGGCCAACGAACCAAGACTGGAGACAACATTTTTCTCTTGAACCACAATCTTCTCTTGAGACTTTAGAATACCCACCAGTTTTGCCAAAGAGTATGATTTAAACTGTTCATGGGCTTTGACGGTGGAAACAACTGCTCTCCATTCAGATCGCAGTCCGTTCAAGAAAGTAACCTTTTGTTCGATGAGCTTCCTTTCAATGTCGTGTTTGATCATCTTACTGAGAAGATGATTGAAGCGATCAAACGTTTGGGTCACAGTTTCTTCGGTCCCTTGCCTGAATTCTCCAAACTCAGATAGAAGCAAAGTTTGGATAGACTGTTCAAGATCTTCGTCTGTGGAGTACAGTTCGCGAAGTCTATCCCACACTTCCTTCGCCATAGTGCATGAGCTGACCAGTCTGAATGTGTCGGACTGAAGGGCGAATCTGATCAACCTCAGTGCCTTAATATTGCACTGGAATTTGTCTTTTTCATCTTGCGCAATATTCGTCACGTCCTTAAGCAGATCGTTGTATTCTTTTTGCGTCTTAATAACTCTGGATGTCGCGGAATGAGAAAACGGTCCATTGATAATGGCTTCCCATATGAGAAAACCATTGTCCTCCGATCCAATCACGTAATCTTCAAAATGATGTGCCCATACTTCATAGTCATGGGTGTATAAGATTGGAATCTTTGTCGTCGAACCAATGCTGTTGGAAATATTAATAGGGTTTGATTGCGTCGCGTCCATTATGATCGTAATAACCTGTTCAAAGATCAGACTTGTAATAAAGCGGATTAGGGCAAAACAATAAATACTAAGATACGTCAATTAAGATGACGGCTCAATAAATATCGATGATTGCGGAAAACCCTAATGGAAATCTTTTTCACAGAAAAGATGTGTATCGATTACACAGCCTCCCGCTCTGATACCAATTGATGGGATTAGAACAACTTTTAATCTATGAAGATCGATTAGATCTTGAACAAATATAAGTAAAAGAAACAGCAAGAACGCAATAACAATAACAAACCAGAAAACAAAATTAAGAACACAACAGCTTGAATCAAACGTGTTGAATGATTAAATAAAATCCTTAGAAGAGCTCGATTAAGAACATCAACTGTAAAGGATTGGAAGATTACAAGAGAGCAATATCGTAGAACTCTAGAATGTAAAAACTGAAATCTTGAATCTTAACCTAATATGCATGCAAGCATTAACTTATATACAATACATAAAAGGCTCTCGGTTGGACAGGCCCAAACCGGAGAATACAAGGCTAATCTACGAGCCCAAAAGACGCAACATAAAACAGAACTTCAGCCCAACAGTTTAATTAAAAGAGAAAGTTAATAAAACCACCTGGTATTTTAAAAGTGTAAAATATACACCCTATAATATATATATATATATATATATATATATATATATATATATATATATATAATATTATAAATATCTATGAGTAAACAGTCAGTCTTACCGTTAGTAGGCCTTATTCACGAAGCTGGTCTATTAGGGGTGTTTAAGGAAATTGTCTATAAAATGGTGATTAAATGGGTATCCACTCTTACCCACCGCACTCTTGACTAGTGGAGGGTCGTTAGCTGAACGGGTAGGATAGGACGAAACCTTCCATTATAACTATAATGAAGTACAAAGTAACTACATGCTTTTACAAATTCTCAAATTCTAGTTACTTTAGGCAAAATGTGAAATTTTATGCTAATCCATGGAATTACACTTCGTACCCTTGTCAAACATTAGTGGAGCGTGTATGGTTAACCGACACACTAATTTAGGATTGACATAGGTGGCGAAGGGTGGCTTGATGTTTATCATAGACCAATGGAGCGTGTGTGGTTAACCGGCACATTGATTAGGTGATAGTATCATTGAGTGCATCAAGTAGATTCGTATGGTTATTCACACCTTGTTTGCAAATTTGAAGGGCATAATCAAGATTAAACATGCCATTAAAAAGTTCAATGAATCTCAAAATATCTAGGAGTTTTAATTCATTTAAAACTTAAACTTCATTTTGTTTTTCATGGTGGGAATTGGTAAATCGTCATTTACCTACCTTCAAATATTCTGCAACTAGATTACGGCATCCCTCTTCTAGGTTGTAGAGTATTGTGTTGGATCCTAGCCTTAATATCTCATTTGGGTGTTTTATTAAGGACTCAATCAACTTAACTTGAATTTTCTCCCGTTTTGTAGATGTCTAGTTCTGACAATCATGGTCTTCCCAAATCCCATGGAACAAGCTTTCCAAATGAAGATGATGTTCCACGATATGATCGAGGAGCAAGAGATCATGCTTCACTTCCTCCATCTCCTCCAATATTCTCCCTAACCCACAAGTTTGAAGGCTTGAAAAGTTTAAGCTCACTCAAGCCTTTTTGTCAAGTAAACACGAAGATGAGAAACCTATGTGTGCACACACGTCTTAGAGATAAAGTCGCACATTAACAGGTTAAGGATGTTGGGTGTCAAGATTTCAAGTGAGTTGGCCGTTGACTGGGTTCTTCAGTCACTTTCTGAATCATATAGTGAGTTCGTAAGAGAGCACTATATGATGGAACACGACGTGACCCTAATTGATCTCACATATTTGCTTATAGCTGCTGAATCAGCAATGATTTGGCTTGCTAGTCAAGCAAATTTGTCTGGTGAATCAAACTCCCAAGCTTCAATGGACACTGGCAACATTGGAAGTCCAGAAAGGACTAAGTATGAGATAGTTCCTTGTGCCATTCCAAAAGAGTCCATTTGCTTCTATTTCAAAGAGAAGGGGCATTGGAGATGAAGCTGCCCTATTTACCTGAGAGATCTGAGAGATGGGAGAGTCAAGACGTATAGCTCTACTTCAGGTAAAATCTATTAACTAACTCTATAAGTTCCTATTCTTTGATTCTTAATACATGATGTGATAAGATTATGTTTTGATGTTTTTACAGGATCGAAGAAAAGAGAGGAAGCTTAAGGAAAAAGCGTGTTGAATCTGATCATGAAGAAATGGATTTCGATCGCATGGACTCGAGGATCAGATTTTTGAGTTGCTACTCTAGAGTTAGGATAGATTGATAGGAAATATGTAATAGCATAGTTTTTCAGTGGAATTGCATTGTAAGGACGAATTTTTCCGCAATAAAATAAATTTTGATTTTGTCTTATTTATTTATCCTTGCAATGGTGTGTATGAAAAAAATGATGTTTGATTGTTTCTATTGTTAGCAATAATGGATTTGATTCTTAATTATGTAATTTGTGGAAATGTCGAGAATTTGCCAAATAAGGGAAGATTCTCATCGCCCAAGTCTTAGTTGGACAGAAACTTGGAGTCATGCAACTTGGTTGCATGATGAATGAGAAACTTCATATTTGGGAATTAGACTAATTCTTTGACAAAGTGTCAAGAGAAGGACTAGGAGATCGAGTACACTAGGTTGTGCATTGATCAAGTCCACCACAAGAGTGATAAAGATATTCGTCATGATTTACTAAATTTTAGTAAATATGGTTATACTTATAAGTTTAAGTATAATTCTGAGTTGATTGAAAGACTTTCAATCAATAGCAGGACGAATAAGGAGAATCAAGTAGGCAGAAAGATAAAAGTTTCTCTATTTTAAGAAGAAGGGAGAGTACCTTTTGTTGTGTTTTATGATAAGTCTTAAAGATTAAGGACCATTTCTCAATTGATCCTCAAAGTAAGTCTTAGTGCATTTGTATGTATAAGAAGAGGATTTGAGAATTATGGAAATAGTTAAATCAAGAAGTCAATCATACTTCGTTCCAATATCGAATCTTAGAATCATACTCCAAGATTGAGAATTGAGTGATATATTTTTGGTAGATTTGTAACACTCATAAAACGTGGAATTAGGAAAAGTTTTCTTATTCTTGCACATTTGAAATTGGTGAATTGTGATGTCTTTAGTAAGACAAAGACCAACTAGAACCAATTGTGGGAAGTGTTAAACTTGATGAAAAGCTACACTAACTCTTGAATATTTGTTTGTCAAGAAATGTTTCTTGGCAAAAGAAGCTTATATGTCAAGGAGTCAGTGGGAGTCTTAAATGGTCTTGAAAAGATTTCAAGAACAAATCAAGAATAAACCTAGGTAATCATCACTAGCACACGACTTGAGGTTTATACCCTATCGTGAATGACACACTCTTTTTCTGTGCCATTCCAATTGAGTAGATTATGCATATGAGTTCTATGAGTTCTCATTTGTATGCATAAAGGCAAACACCTTGATCAATGGAAAGTACATTGATATGTAAGGGTGAGTTGCTAAACCACTTGGAAGACAAGGTGGGCACTCGTGTTACCATCAGGCAAGAAATCAAGATTAAACAAGTTCAGTCCATATGAGTTTGGATTTGTCGCAAACCTTGGTTTTGGCAAATTCAAATGGATAGGAACACATACACTTTAAAATCTAAGTGTCATAAGGTCTCCCTCCTTCATGAAAATGATTGTGAGGAAATGCTTTCACTAAGAGAGATTTTAAAGAAGATAGCAATTGTGATAATTGTATTCTCAAATTCGATTATGATTACGGCATCCCTCTTCATAGTTCGAATTGTGAGATTTGGCAATTAGTCTGAACATCTGGGACTTAGTAACATAAATTCTGAATTGTTTAGACACACATGCGAGCTATCTAAGGAAAGGTGTATGAGATTAAAAATCTTAGATAAAGGCTTATCAAAGCATTAGGTATTAGAAATATGAACTTAAGGAATTCAATAAGCATTGTTTTCTAGAAGTTCAAGTGTTTTCTGAATGCATGACAAAGGTAGTGGGAGCATAAGTGTTATGCTTGTATGGAAATAATCATTGTTTTAGTGGGAGCATGATTATTATTTCAAGTATTGCGAGTTTGCAATATTAATTATAGAAACAAAGATTAACTTTGCAAAGTTGTAGGGGTTGAAAAGTTGTTTTGCTATAAATAAGGGAGAGAATATTATACTTCGTTTCAAAATCTAAAAGCTTAGATCAAGAAATGTTAATAAAATTTAGTCAAGGATACAGAGCATGTTCTCAAAATTCGATTATGATTACGACATCCCTCTTCATAGTTCGAATTGTGAGAACATGGCTAACAAAATATTATGGCAAAAGACTGATAAAGTATCATGTCTTTATGTGAGACATTATGCATCGTGTCCAATACGCTTCGGGTATAGGATCAATTGCATATGACCATTCTAAAATTTTCCAAATGCCTAGGGCATTAAGAGGGAAAAAGGACTAGAATCGGTTTTGACTAAAATAATTAAACAACTATCAAAGGACGATCTGAGGTTCACTAAGGATTTGTCGCTTGTGAGTAGTTGGAAGTATAGTACTGGATGGACTATATTGACATTATTATGAATAGACAAGATTCTATTAAGAATGAGTTCTCATATGGCAAATATGGAAATGTTTCCACTAATGGGAGTTGGATATTAAGAAATATGTCTAGATTAGAAACTTTTATGCGAGAAGGATGTTTAAAGGAATGTACTTTGAATGTGAGACTTCACGTCTATGGAATTGTCTTGTAACAATTTCCGATAGAATACCTTGTAAGTTCATTAGCCGGGTCTTGGTGACTTTTGTGCTATGACATTACGAAAGAATCATTGCATAAAATGTTAGAATCTGACATATTCAAAAAATGGCAAGAATTTGGTATTCTTATACTAATAATAAGGATTGGGGATTGTGAAATGAATTTCATTGGAAAAGTTTTTCAATTGATCTATTTCTAAAAGTATGGACCATAGGAAACCAAAGTGTGCATGCTTGGAGCATGGGACAATTATGGTTATAATTCGAGTAATAAGTTGATTTTCTGAAACAGTAAGCAATGAATAATGAGTAATCAATATGGTGTTTAAATAAAAGTGTTTTTATTTACGCTTAAAAGTTTTGGGGCCGTATAGGAATAATATTATTATTACGTTTCACTTTGCATGTTTTGACATCCAGAATAACTGGGTTATTCGAACCTCCACAGTCGGTCATACGTTGGAAGTAGGTATGAAGGAAGACTGTCATGAATCTGTCTGCAGATTGTCTAAAGTGTTTAGACATAACACAAGTTTGCTATAGAGTTCATGAGTGCTTTGGTACGATTAAAGTATTGGATTAAACCCACGCCCACTTGAATCACTTCATGGATTTATCACGGGTGATTAGTGAGACGATAACATTGTATATTCTTGAAACCGAGACGTGTGAGTTGTTATTTGCTGGTCGGTTGCACATTGATGATAAGTAAACGCACCAGTAATTTGGTGTTATAAAACTTAATGTTGTGTATGATTCGATTAGTAGGTGCAAGCAAGCATTTGAGTCAAAGTTTATCCATTCCTTTTACCCAAAGTGGGATAAAAGCGATATCTATGGGCCCCTCGATGATTTAGTGATGACACCCTAAGCGCTTGGCCAAGCCAGGACTAAGTTGATGTGTTCAATTGTAGTCTGTTGTCAGTCGTCATGAATCAGAAGTCGGGAAACAATACATAGATAGAGAGAATGATTTAAATTCATGTCTCGTGTCTAAACGATATCTTGAGAATGGAGGAATATACGATCCCTTATCTAAAGGAAACGCGTATCTGATAAGATCAGAGTTGACAGCGGCTTTTGAAAGCTACAATTGCTGATCAGGTTCTAAAGTCATACGCAGAATAGTTATTAGACTTATCCAAGTGGGAGACTGTTGGATTAGTGTCTAAGTCCATAAATATTTTGGTATGTACTTGACCCGATTGTGAGCATGGTCCTTTTGGGTTACCTTCACACGGGTGACTAGACAGGATGACAGTTGAGGAGAGAGGTTGATTAGGGCATAAATATGATTTATTTATTATATTATATGATTAATATAATAATTTGGAATCATATTATTAATTAGTATTTTATCAGATATTAACTAGGAATTAATTTCGGGATTAAATGAATTAATTAAAAGTACAGGGTCTGTTTTGTAATTATTTGATAGTTGAGACTTTGGGCTATTGGATCACCTTTATTAAGTCTTACACGAAAATCCTAGAAGGATCTAGGATTTTTCGTCCAAGGGCTTAAGGAAACGAGTCCATGGGCTTGCTTAGGCCCTAAGCTAAGGGATTAGGGTTTCCACCTTGAAACCCTAGCTAGCCTCAACTATAAATAGCACCCTAAGGCACTAGAATTTGACTACTCCTTAGGAAACCCCTACTAGGGTCGAATTTTGGAGCTTAGTACTTTTCCTCCTCTCTCTCATATTCATCCTCTCACCCAAAGTGTGTTTGTGAGCCATTAGAGGTACTACACTTGTGGTACTTGCTTTCAAGAGCTAAGGAAACTCATGGAATTAGTTGTTATTACTATATAACAACAAAAGGTATGTATTCTTTTCTCCTATGTGAATTTCGAAATTACTAGGAGCATGCTAGGTTTCCTTATGTGTTCATAATGTTGTATAACTAATAGTGATAACATAGATCCAACTCTAAGGTTGCATGCACACATAGGATTGTTTGTATAAAACCCAACAGGATTGACTCTATGCTCATCATCGAGGGCGACGCGCTACCTTCAGCAAGGATGTGCGGGTTATGTCGCCTATGTTATGGATACTCGGGAAAAGGGTAAGGTGAAAGTGGATGATGTACTGGTAATGCGAGAGTATCCGGACGTATTCCCCGAGGATATCCCTGAGGTACCTTCGGAGAGACAAGTCGAGTTCAGGATCGATGTAGTCCCTGGTGCGGCTCCGATAGCCGAGGCAATGTCTCTTTTGGATCCTCCCGAGATGCAGGAGTTGTCTACACAGCTGCAGAAGCTGCTTGACAAGGGATTCATCAGACCAAGCAGTTCGCCATGGGGAGCCCCGATCCTGTTTGTGAAGAAGAAGGATGTGTCACATCGCATGTATATAGACTACCGGGAGCCGAACAAGGTGATGGTGAAGAACCGTTACCAACTCCTGAGGATATATGATTTGTTTGACCAGCTTCAGGGAGCATATTGGTCCTCTAATATTAATCTACGGTCAGGTTATCACCAGATGCGAGTCAGGGAGGAGGATGTCCAGAAGACATCTTTTAGGACTCGCTATGGGCATTATGATTTCGTGGTGATGCCTTTCGGGCTCAACAATGTTCCAGCCGCTTTCATGGACCTCATGAACAGGGTGTGCAGACCGATGTTGTACCGGTCTGTGATAGTTTTCATTGATGATATCTTAGTCTATTCCAAGACTCAGGCGCAACATGAGGAGCACCTGAGGGAGGTGCTGGAGACACTGAGGAAGGAGAGACTTTTAGCGAAGTTCTCCAAGTGTGAGTTCTGGTTGCGCGAGGTGTAGTTCCTTGGGCATCTTGTCATCCATAAGGGTATTCTGGTCGATCCAGCCAAGATAGAGGTCGTGATGCAGTGGGAGATTCTGAGGTCTCCAACTGAGATTCGAAGTTATCTTGGTCTAGCAGGTTATTACAGGAGATTCATCCAGGATTTCTCCAAGATCCTCGTTCCCTTGACCCGACTGACCAAGAAGTCGGTGACATTCTGCTAGGGGCCTGAGCAGCAGGCGGCCTTCGAGACTCTCAGACAGCGGTTGTGCAAGGCACCAATATTGACTCTGCCTGAGGGAGTAGATGACTTCGTGGTGTATTATGACACATCGATTACAGGCATGGGTGCAGTTATGATGCAGAGGGGTCATGTGATAGCCTACGCGTCAAGGCAGCTGAAGCCTCGCGAGGCTAACTATCCGATGCATTTAGAGATGGGGGCTATAGTGTTCGCCCACAAGATTTGGCGGAATTACCTCTATGGGGCCCGTTTTACCATTTACACGGACCACAAGAGTTTGAGGTACCTCATGGATCAGCCGAATCTAAACATGAGGCAGAGTTGGTGGTTAGATGTGGTAAAGGATTAAGACTATGAGATCCTTTACCACCCGTGCAAGCCCAATGTGGTGGACGATGCCCTGAGCCGCAAGGAGGTAGCGGTTCCGATTAGAGATATATGTTTGAGGATAACGGTGATCACTCCACTGTTGAAGCAAATTAGAGAGGCGCAGGTTGAGGGCCTAAAGGAAGAGCGCAAGAAGTGTGAGAGGATTGTAGGCTGGGTGGCCTCATTTGATTATGGTAGTCGAGGGTTGTTGACCCTGCATGGGAGGGTCTGGGTTCCGTAATTGGGCGGAGTACAACAGGTTCTGATGGATGAGGCCCATAAGTCAAGGTTCTCCATCCATCCTGGGGCGATGAAGATGTATCGGGATCTTTGCCCTGATTATTGGTGGCCTTGTATGAAGCGGGATGTAGGATGGTATGTGGAGAGGAGCTTGACCTGCAGGAAGATAAAGGTTGGGCACCAGAGATCACACGGAAAGATGCAGCCGCTAGACATTCCTGTGTGGAAATGGGAAGATATCACCGTGGATTTCATTACTAAGCTTCCCAGGACCGCACGTGGAGTAGATTCGATATGGGTCATCGTGGATAGGTTGACCAAGAGCGCTCATTTTATCCTGATCCAGGAGAGCATATCGTCCGAGAAGTTGGCCGAGATATACGTGCGTGAGATAGTGGCACGACATCAGGTGCCTGTCTCGGTGGTGTTAGACCAAGATGTCCGTTTCACTTCCAGGTTCTGGAAGCGGTTTCACGAGGAGGTGGGTACTCGTCTACACTTCAGCACCGTTTTCCACCCTCAGACAAACGGACAAAGCGAGAGGACGATACAGACTCTCGAGGACATGCTCCGCACATGTAGGACCGCAATCTGTTGGGGTGAGGTTGGTCAGAGAGTCATGGGGAGTACTGAAGTAGTACTCAAGACTACATAGCAGATCTGGCAGGTTCGGAGCAGGCTCCAGACTGCTCAAAGTCGGCAGAAGAGCTACACCGACAAGAGGCGTTTAGGTTTAGAGTTTTAGGTGGGTGACATGGTCCTCCTAAAGGTGTCACCCTGGAAGGGTGTCATTCGGTTCTGGAAACGGGGCAATTTGGGCCCCCGGTACATCGAACCGTTTAGGGTTTTGGCTCGGGTGGGTCGGGTTGCTTACCGGTTAGACCTTCCAGCAGATCTCAGCTATATCCATAGCACCTTCCATGTTTCTCAGTTGCGAAAGTTCTTAGTGTATGATTCATCAGTGGTACCCTTTGAGGATATTCAGGTTGATGATAGCCTGAACTACAATTAGTGACATGTAGCAATCCTTGATAGGAAGTCGAAGGATTTGAGGAACAAGAGGGTGGAGTTGGTAAAGGTGCAATGGCAGCACCACAAGGAATCGAAGTAGACCTTGGAGCCCGAGGAGGAGATGGGGGAGCACTACCCAGAGTTGTTTTCAGATGCATCAGACTTCGAGGACAAAGTCTAAGACAAGTGGGGGAGAATTGTAATGCATGGTTCCTGGTATGCACTTAAATTATTTATTTATTCATTTTGGAAGGGCTACTTGACGAGTTGGTGGCCCTAACTCATCTAGTAGAAGGCAGAATATGTGCGGGTTTTAAGTGAGCTACTCAACGAGTCGAAGTCTTGATTCGATGAGTAGGATAGTCTAGATGAAACCCTAATCTTTAGGGCTTGCACCCTTTTTAAGCATCATATCTGGCGTCCACCCCAGCTTCCATCACTTCCAAACCCTAATCTCGAAACCCTAATCAACCTTGAGTGGTCTTGAGCTATTTCTTGCCATTTTTGTGATATAAAGTTGGAAGAAAAAGGAAAGGACTTGGAGTTTCAGAAGGAAGGGTAAAGATCTAGAGCTAGGGACTCATTTCTATCTTGATAGAGGTATAAAGCTTATACATTGGCTTCTATTCACTTAGATCTTCATTTGAGCTTGTATATTCTCACTTTTGGGCCATTTCGAAGGTCATTCAAAGATTTGAACTCTTGGGGGTGTAAGGACTTTAGATCTAGGCACTCTTGAGCTTTAGGAGCTCAAAGTTGCCACCTTTATTCAGCCATGGTCCTATTCCATGACTTAGACCTACATTTTAGCTTGTGGTGGGTGTTTTAGCCTCATAACACCATGCATGCACGTAAATTTGGGAACTTTACGTGTTATGCTAGTCTAAGGAGTCCAGATCTATGAGTTGGAAGCATTGGGACTGATTAGAATCTATTGTATGGATTTGGCATAAGAGGGACTCGACGAGTTGCTCTTGTGACTCGGCGAGTCGGGTCGTGGACCCCTAACCCTTTTCTGGTTTGAGTAAAACTGTTGAGTCTAGGAGATGACTCAATGAGTGGGGCAAGATTAGGACTCGAAAACTGAAGAACTCGACGAGTCTAAGGAGGGTCTCGACAAGTTAATATGTTTTGTCCTGATGTTATGACAGGAAGAACCCGACGAGTCTGGGAAAGGACTCAATGAGTTGACACGGTTGACCACGAGACTGAGGAGTGTGGAACTCGACGAGTTAAGAGATAACTCGACGAGATGGGATTGACTGGCAGTTGACCTTGACTTTGACTTTAACCAGGATGTTGACTTTGACCAAGGGTAAAATGGTCGCTTTACCTTTAGAAGGATTACCAGATTTTTGACTAAGTATTAGATTGATATTGATAGTCGGGGAGTCGTTGAAGCAGCTATCAAATATTCCTCACCACGAGTTTTTGCAGACAGCTTTGCGAGGTGAGTTTCCTTCAGTAGGAACGGGTCTACGACACCAAGGTCGGCCCACAATATGATTATGTTACTAGCTGAGTGTGGGCGAGGCCCGTATCTCCCAGCTAACTGAGTGTGGGTGAGGCCCGTATCTCATGGCTTAGTTTGATTATGGATATGTGCCTGGTTGATCGAATCAGCTATACTTGTTGTCTGTGTGATACTTGTATCTATGTCTAGTAGCTGAGTGTAGGTGGTATCTCATAGCAGCTGAGTGTGGGCGGAGCCCGTATCTCATGGTAGCCGAGTGTGGGCGGGGCCCGTATCTCGTAATAGTTGAGTGTGGGCGGGGCCCATATCTCAAAGTCAGCAGAGGGTGGGCGGGGCTTGTATCTCCTAGTTAGCAAAGTGTGGGTGGGGCTCATATCTCCATGAGTGTGGGCGGGGATCGTATCTCCTAGTTACATGTTATGTGTATGGTATGTGGTAGTTTGGGGAGAATCACTAAGCTTCGTGCTTACGGTTATTAGTTTTGGTTTCAGGTACTTCCACTAGCAAGGGGAAGGGCTCGGGATGATCGGATGGCACAAACCATAGCTTTAGCCTGGGATTGTTTAGACTCTAATATTTTTATCACATGATTTTGATATAGTATATGACATGATGTTTTGAGATACTTGATTCTTGATTTTCTTATGATGATGGATGATTTATGGTTTTCTTATAAGTTTTTAAACGAAATTTTTGGACAAATGTTTTGGGATGTTTCATATGCCCAACGTACTCATCATATACGCCATGCATAGGGACTATTTTGCAAGGAATTTTTCTTATAAAAATAGAATAGGGAATACCTGGAAATGGATGTTACATATAAGCTCCAAAACAAATTAATGGGTAGTGGTAAGTAACTATTAGTGATGTAACCCATAAAATCTGATGGGTTTTATAGGAAACAAAATTTGTACAATGCGGAAAACAATAAACATTTAATATAGTACATGCATCCTATAAAATATCTATGGCATACACCTCGATAGCAACATACAATGAACAACTAAACTTGCATAACCCTAGTATAAATCGAAATCCTGGGATTATGGTTACATACCTTTGATTTGTTGTAGTAAACAAATCACTTCAATCTCCTTGTAGTGTAGGTCTTTGAAAGCTTACCACCAAAAGGATGATGCCTCTTGTAACAACCCAAAAACCAGAATAAAATTTATCATTTAAAAAAAAGAGTTACAACCACCATATTGTTCAAAAAACCATTACATAATCATAGTGTCAAATCATCATAGTACAATATCGGGAATGCGGAAAATAGTGAGGAGTGAATGTTGGGCCATCAAGTCATTCCCTTCCCTTTAGTACTGGAAGTACCTGAAACCACAAATACAAATTGTAAGCAGAAGCTTAGCTAGTTTCCCCAAGGTACCACATACACAAACATAAAAGTGTCATGGGCTACCCCATAGTCTTTTCAAGCAATGTCGGGGGTCAAATCCCGGTCTTACATACGAGTGCTATGGGCTACCCCCATGGTCTTTCCTTGCGATGTCGAGGGCCAAATCTTGGTCTTACACACAAGTGTCATGGGCTACCCCCATGGTCTTTCATACAATTCGAACATGAGACACAAAACCAGGGCCAACTCAATTCAGTCAAAGTCAACATCCAGTTGACATGACTCGCCGAGTTGGTCAACCAACTCGTCGAGTCCATACTCCTCTAAGTCGAACCAATCTCTGTCTCTCCTCGTCGATTTTAGCAAGAACTCGACGGGTTGTTCTTCAATCATACCATCGGGGCCATCTTCATCCGACTCGTCGAGTTCGACCTTGAACCCATCGGGTTCATCTCCCTCATAAGAATGTGTCTAGTCTATGACTCGCCGAGTTGTATGAACAACTCGTCGAGTCCACCTTCAAAGATTGGGAGATTGCCTTGGACTCGCCGAGTATGTTCATACACTCAACGAGTCCTATGATTTCCAGTTCCAAAATAAACCCCTAGCACGCTGAGTGTTCCTTCCGCTTAACCAAAACCATTTCCAGAAGTCGTTTTTGGGGAAAAAGCGTCTCGACTCGCCGAGTCCCTCTTTGTCCAACATTATAGAGTCAATTATAATGGGTCTTAACACGTCAAAACCATAGATATGGCCTCCTAGGGTCCAATTTATACGTAAAGCTTCAAACTTGATGCCATGCATGGGGCCTTTGGCTCAAAAAGCCATAAAAGGAGGTCTACAAGATGCATGGGGTGTTTATTGCATCAAAGTAGGCACCTTTATGCCATAAAGACCCCCAATAGCCCTAGATCCGAAGTGCAACTCTAAGCACATCCACAAAATTCGATTTTTGCTTCTCTATACTCATTAAAAGGGTAAAAACAACCCCAAAACAAAATCTAAGAGATAGATAGTCAAGATTCCAACTTTTTCCTCAAATGAGCTGAGAATGGAGTAAAACTTCTAGATCTCCTTGCTTCTACTTGAACTCTCAAACTTCCTTCTCCTTCTCCAACCTCAAACACACAAAAGATGCACAAAATGGCTTGAGAGCACTCAAACAAAGCTAGGGTTTCGAGTTAGGGTATTATGGAAGTGAGAGGGACGATGGAGGCTGGTTTGGGGCAAGTTAAGTAGTTTAAATAGGGTGAAAACCCTAAATATTAGGGTTTTGTCCAGATAGCTCCTACTCGTCGAGTCGGTCTTACGAATCATCGAGTAGGTCACTTAAACCCCCGATCAACGGTCGAGTCTACTCGACGAGTTGGGCCTCCAACTCGCCGAGTCCCATAGTAAATTGCAATATTTCTTGAATTTAAATACGTACCAGGAATCGGGTGCTACAAATCTCCCCCACTTATTTTAGACTTCGTCCTCGAAGTGTGCTGCTGAATATGGAAAGAGCTCGGGGTAGTGCTCCCTCATCTCTTCCTCCGACTCCCAAGTCCATTCTGACCCCTTGCGGTGCTGCCATTGCATATTCACCAGCTCCACCCTCTTGTTCCTCAGATCCTTCGACTTCCTGTCAAGGATCGCCACTGGCCGCTCCATGTAGTTCAGGCTGTCATCCACCTGAATATCCTCCAAGGGCACCACTGTCGAACCGTCCACTAGGCATTTATGTAACTGGGAGACGTGAAACTTGCTATGAATCAGACTGAGTTCGGTTGGCAAGTGATATGTGCATAATTAGTTCATATTACGTATACATTTTTATTCATTTATTAGTATAATTATCGCATATTATGGACAAAAGGTACTTAAAAGTGTTAAATTATGTTTTTCAGTCCTAAGATGAAGCTCAGAAGCGAAAGGAAGCAGGAGAAATAGTTAGAAGATCGAGAATGAAATAAAGAAGGAAAACACTAAAAAAGGCACCTACTCGGCGAGTCCAATCGAAGGATCGAGAAGATAATGACTCGGGATCCCAGAGAGTTATCGCAATACGGGGAATGTGAGACGGACTCGACGAGTCACCAGTTGACTCGACGAGTCGGTTCGTATATTTAAAGATAATTCCACAGATCGATTGAAGGGAGTTCTGGGACGATTCAGAAGTGTTTTGCTACGATTGAGAAGCCTGAAAAACCCTAGAAGACGACGAAGGAAGCTAGAATTCAATTCCGGAGAGTAATTAAGGCAAAATTTCATCATTACACTTATTCTTTTGTTTATTCATCATGATTAAGCAACTTGACTTTGTTTGTTTGCTGTTATTTACTTTAATTATGAGCTAAAACCTTTAGACTTCTGTTTGGGGATAAAAAGTTGACAATATGGTTTGATTGATTGGTAGGATTAATTCCAAGTTGGTGAATCATTTTTATTTTAGCTTGCTAAAGAACCTTGTGTGTGAATAATAATTAATTTTCTGTTAATAGGAAGATAATTGATTAGCATGAACATCTATTGATTATTGTCCTCATATGATATATTGTGACCACATAGTCATATGTCTAGGATTAATGAATATGAAACTAGAATTAATAAGAAAATTGAGTAAATTCATGTGCAAGCTTGTAAGATGACTATCAAACAAGAGGTTAATTAAAAAGAATAAATTAGTTAACTATTGCAAGTCTAACTTAACCCGAATAATTAATCTAGGAAATATAATTAAATTAGACAATTGGCCACTGTTTGAGTTAGTTTATTTGCTAAGGATTAGGGTAGTGAACACAAATCTAATCACTTGACTCGGTAACCAACAAAAGAATTAATCCATTGCACTATTACCTTGAAAATCAACCATAGAGTTAACCAAGTTGAACTAAACGGAAGTTCCTTTCCAATTATTGAATCTAGTTAAATCGTTATTTTCTAGTTTTAAATTAGTAATAATTAGTAAGTTTCTAGTCTTGTAAAACTAGAGAAAAACCCCTGCGTCTTAATTAACTTAGATTAACTTAGTTTTTAGTTTAATTTGCCGTTCCCTGTGTTCGATACCCTGCTTATTTAGCCATACCACAATTGATAGGTTCACTGCCTTTTGTGTGTTATTTGATAATTAAAAGTAGGTTTAAAACTAGTTGGTTTTGCACACATCAAGTTTTTGGCGCCGTTGCCGGGGAACGGTTCTAAAATTAATATTAAAGTCTAGTTTAATCGATCCTTTGTGTGGGATTTACCTTACACAAAGTTATTTACAAAGCAAATCAGTAAGTAGATTTAGTTTTAATACAATTCCGTTTTTTTAACTAGAAATTTTCTTTTCTGTTTTTGCCTTGCACTCGCCGAGTGCAATCGTGCCGACTCGGCGAGTACGTCGCTGTTTTAGTCTTTATTTTTTTATTCCGTTTTTGTTCCTTTTACGCGTTTTGTTTCTTTTGTTTCGTTTTTTTTCAGCTGTTTCATGACCCGAGGATCTGACACACCTCTGGTACCTCCTTTGTAAGACACGGAATCTGCACTAAAGAAAAGCAAAGGAAAAGCCGTAGGAGAAACCGCAACTTCAAAGAACTCACCACTCAAGAACTTAAAATACGTTTTCAGCAAGAAGAAAAGCAGCAAATTAGGAGCATCCAGTGCCTCGTTAACAATTGAAGAACCAATTCACGAAGATATCGAGTACGAGACCGAGGAAGAAGAAGAGCATATTTCCGAGCACGAAACCGATTCCGAAGAAGAGTTAGCTATCACTATGGCTAACATCGATGAAGTCCCCATGGGGGAGTGAAAGAAAAGGATGCGTGATGACACCGGTCCGGGACTTGTGCAACCTGCAATTCCCGCAACCGCCACTTTTGAACTAAAAGGCCATATTTTCGCCCAACTCAAAGAGATTCCTTTCTACGGGAAGGATCATGAAGACGCTTACAAGCATTTGGACGCAGTGAATGATGTGGCCGATTACTTCAACGTGCCTAATGTTCCACGCAAGACCCAGCTTCTTCGAATGCTTCCTGTCACATTTAAAGGCACTGCAAAAGAATGGTTAAAATCACTTCCTCCCGGATCGGTCACCACATGGGCCAAGATGAAAAAGGAATTCATAGACCATTTCTGCCACCCTCCAAGATAGCCAAGCTAAAGAAAGCCATTGCCAACTTCGAGCAACAACCTGGCGAATCTCTTTATGAAGCTTGGCAAAGATACAATAGCCTACTTAGAAATTTCCCACACCAAGACCTTAATAGCCAACAAGAGGTCTCCATTTTTTATGATGGAGTCAATGTCACCACAAGGCAATTGCTTGATTCTCAAGGCCCACTTACAAAGAAGGCGCCCCCGGTAATTAAAGAATTAATTGAAGAATTCTGTAAGCACTCTAGAGAATACCACAATTCGAGAAACGAAGTAAGTCGAGGGGTAGTAAACGCGGAAAGTGATAGCATGGCGGCGGTGATAGGAAAGCTTGATAGTCTAGATCGAAGAATGACAAAAATGGATCATGCAATCCATGCTATTAGGGTAGGATGCGAAAATTGTGGAGGGTCCCATCTCGCAAGGGATTGTGATTTGGATGAGAATGGAAATAAGAAAGCTCAAGTCTTCTATTCAAGTGGTGATCGGTATGATGAAAATTGGCAAAAACCTAAGAAGGATTGGCTACCATACGAGGAGTATAAGAAGGTAAAGGAGGAGAAATAAAAGCAGAAGGAGAGGGGACTATACCAAAAGGAAGAACCGGTAGAAAAGAAAGCCGATTTAGAAGAGTTATTCACTAGATTCATAGTCGCGTCCGAAAAAAGACACAATGATCACGATGTGGCCATACACGAGACCAGAAACATGCTTAGGAATCAGCAAATATCAATTCTCAACATTGACAAACAGCTGGGGCAGCTTGCGCATCAAGTGAATGATAGAAGACCGTGTCAACTTCCGAGTAACACCGAACCCAATCCAAGAATGGAGAATGTAAGTGTAATAGCCTCCAGTAGTGAAGAAAATGTTACAGAAGCACTAAGAATCTCCAAGAAGAAGGCATAAAAGGAAGAAGAATCGGATCCAGCAAAACCCGATCCGACTCGCCGAGTCACTCAAATGGACTCGACGAGTCCATTCGGGAATGAAAAAACTGCCAGTTTTCTAAAGCCATACAATCCTCTTCTGCCATACCCAATCAAAGCCATACCTGCAGAAAAAGTAGAAGCATACAGAACATTCATGGAGGATGTTAAAGCTTTACAAGTCAATATACCATTTGTGGAAACAATGCTCCAAACACCCAAGTACTTCAACTTGCTTAAAAGCCTTTTTGCTGCTAGGAAGGATTTGGCGGAAGTCGCGGAAATATTGATGAATGAGCTGCCTGAAAAGAAGAGCGTTCCAGGAAATATGGTGATTCCGTGCCAATTTGGTAATGAAGTTTTTACCCGAGCATTAGCTGATTCAGGTGCAAGCATTAATTTGATGCCCTATTCATTCTTTAAGAAGCTTAACTTACCAGCACCAAGGCCGGTAAATATGAGAATCCATTTGGCGGACAAAACGATAAATCATCCACAAGGCGTTTGTGAGGATCTCCTTATCAAAGTGGACGAGTTTATTTTTCCAGTAGACTTCGTGGTGGTGGATATGGAAGAAGACCCCGCAATACCAATTATTTTGGGGAGATCATTCTTAAACACCGCGTGTGCTCTAATTGATATAAGCGAGTCTACATTGACATTGAGAGTGGGTGATGAGTCGGTGATGTTTAAAGCTATTCCAGAAGCCAAGCAAAAAGAAGAAAAGAGAGAAGAAATCTCATTTATCCAATTGGATGATGAGATATTACAAAAAGAGCTTGAAATTTTGCTAAAAGACGATCCAAGCAAGCTTTTGCTACACTCTGAAGAAAGTGGAGATGCTATCAAAGACTTGGAGGAGTTAGAAAAGCTACTGGAAGGAGCCAACTCAGAAAACACTCCAGAATTGATGGAACCCGGTCAGACTCGCCGAGTCACCTTGATGGACTCGACGAGTCCAGTCGAATTTAATAAAAACCTGGCCAATGTTGATCTGTTTGTTGATAGTTCTTCACATACCCTGGATTTAGTTACTCTTTATGATCATTTGGAAGAACAAATAGCAGAAGAAGGAAAAAGAATGGAAGTCCAAGACGCCGAGGTGGCATACCTTGATACAATTCCATTTGGAGAAGGGTTGAACACAGAAAAGGATGAAGACATAGAGGGAAGAAGGGTGGAAGCTGATCGACCATTCATTACTAAACCTAAAGCACGAGCCATTATAAAATATGAAGTGATTAAATTTAAAGAGAAGGAGGTACACGAGAAAGTAAAGAAGAATGGGTTAAAAAAGGAAAAGAGGAAGAGAGAAGCCCAAGCAGCTGAGGAGGATGCTGTGAAAAAGAAAAGAGATGAATTAAAAAGGGCTTACAAGAAAAAGATTCACGCCTACAAAACTAAGTACAAACCACAAAGGACTAGGCGTGCGTTCCCGATGCTCGAAGATGACGAAACGTAGATGGGAAAGAGTCTAGCTAATGACTCCTTAAAAAGAAGCGCTTGGCGGGAGGCAACCCGTTATATAGAGTTTGCTTTCTTTTACTTTCTAGTTTTTTTAAATTTTCTTTCGTTTTTAAAATGTTAATTCTCCAATTCATCAGACATGTATGCTTGAGAGTGTGCATGGGCCAAGTGTGGGGTGAAATGATTTTAAATAAATAACAAATTTTCGAAAATCATGAATTTTTGCAAGAGACTCGCCGAGTCTAACCCCGACTCGACGAGTATATATTGATTTCAGAAAAACTTTAACTTCGCGACTAGACTCGCCGAGTCTGACCCCGACTCGACGAGTCGGTTTTATTTACAGAAAAAAATAATAATTTCGAAATTACTTTTACATCTGGTAACTAGGGTTTTAACCCTAAGAATCAGTTTTCACATTCATACTCGCCGGGTGCTCCTCTCTAACTTCCTCTCAAGCATTCAAGTTTTATTCAAGTTTTCTTCAAATTTTCTTCAAATCTTTCAAGTTCAAACTCAAAAGGTAACAAATTTCTTCTTAATTTCTGTTAAGAACGTGATTATAAGGCCACATATGGTAGCAATTGCATGAAAAAACCCGTTTTTGAAAAGTAATGAATTTCTAGGGTTTTGATTTTTCATGATTTTTGTTGTTTGGAACGATTATTTTGGCCTTATTACCTTAGTAGAAAGTCCCTATACAAAACCCTTGACGAAATTTCCAAGTTTCATGGCCTAATTTGCATCGACCCGTCGACTAACTCGTGCAGTTTGCGCGACTCGCCGAGTCATGCCTGGACTCGACGAGTCGAGCCGGGATGTATATGCGAAATTGTTTTAATTATATTCTATGTTTTCTAGGTTTTGGATCTTTGTTTTGCAGAAATCATGTTCAGAAGGGGGCAAACTTCCAGTGGCCACCAAGGGGATTTTCCGTGGCTAAACTTCCCACAAATTGAGTCCACTTCGACATTGCGGAAATGGAAGAAGAAGCTGGCTGATATTAAGAAGAAGGAGGTCTATGTGCCCAACCGGATCGATTGGGAATGGTTGCAGAGTGTTCGCTATGAGGAGGAGTTAGCACCTTATCTTTTAAAGGAGTTTCACCATGATGGCGAAACCATGGTGTGTGACGGGTGGAGCCGGGTATTTCGTATTCAAGAACCGGTTTATTTGGAGCTGTGTTTAGAGTTCTTTTCCACGGTGTCTTTCACCGGGGGAGTGGATGTCTTTCACCCAACAAGCTTCATTTTCTGCCTTGGGGGAGAATTTCATCAATGCTTAGTGGTAGATCTTGCATGCCGATTAGGGGTTTATGACCAGCCCTTGGTCTCAACACCCATTTTTCGGGCCTTTTTGGCACAAGCACATATGGTATTTCCCGAAGGAGTTACAAGTGCGGGCTGGTGGAATACCATTGGTAATAAAGTTTATATTCCAAAGTCGGCACAAGAAGGGAGTATTCGATCCCCAACACATCGCCTCATTCACCGCCTCATTTCATCCACCATCAACCAACGAAAGGATGATGACAAGGTTTCCAACCTTGATGTCTTTTTCCTATGGAGCATCATTACACCCAACGTTTTTTGCAACATTCCTTGGTGTCTTGCTTCATATCTTTCGGAGGGTGCGGTCAAGGATCGCAAGACTTCAAGAATAAATGGTGGGATGTTTGTCACCCGGTTGGCTAACTCATTCGGGTTGATGAACCGCGATGCATGGAATTTCATGAAGATGATCCCTACACCTCCGTTTAATCCTATTCTTTTCCGGAGAGCGAGAATCATTGAGGACTATGGTGGTGGCCACTATGCCATCCCAAATGATGATCCGGTGGTTGGTCCCGAGGCGCCGGGAAGACGGGTTCGTTCGAGGAGAGAGCGGAAAGTGGAGGAGGAGCCGCCGGTGATTCCGGTTGAGAATGAAGATGTACCAATGCATTGGTACAATGTGGAGATGAGGCGACTCCAGGATCAAATGGCGAGGGGTTTGAATTTTAGCAACCAGTCTCATATTCGACTTTTTGACCACTTTAACATTCCACATATAGATGGTGGTAACTTCCCATACATTCCATCGTGGGAAGAAGTGATAAATGCAAGAAGAAGTGGGGCTGGAGGAAGTGGAGTAGGGCTTGATGATGAGGATGAGGAGGATTGATGTTTTTATGCATTTTTATTGAACAATTTTTATTTTTGTGTTTGTTGGTTTTATTTGGTTTGTTTGATGTTTAAAACTTGTTTTTGATGTCTAATTAATGTTTGATGCTTTGACAATTTTTCAGAATTGAATTAGGTGTGTTAGCTTCAAATGGGTTTAGAGTTATAGAATTCAAGGAAAAGGAACATTAGAGTTAAAGTATTGAGTCCGGTTCTTAGAGATGTTGGCAAGGGAGTCTAGAAGTGAATAGAAAGTATAGAGAGTTTATTGGAAGCTGGATCATATGCAGAATTATATTATTTTCATTTACTGACCAACTCGTCGAGTGCACTAAACTGACTCGACGAGTCGCCCTTAATTCTCACAAATGCGAAGATTTCCCGAAGTGACTCGACGAGTCTGGTATATACTCGACGAGTCGTTTGGTTTCATGTCGAAGGGGCTGCTGATTTGATGGTAATTAGAGTACCACTTGACTATATATTCTTTCCATATTTATTCCTGAAGATTTTACACTGTTATCCACGTATTTGGAGTGACCCACACGAGACGAGTTGCCCAAGGCATGGTTACTATGTCTAAAGTCAATTGAAGTTGGAGCTAGAATGAAAGTGATTAACCTATCCACTGCTATCCCAGGGGAGTTTGTTCCAATTCCCTCTTTAGTTTCTTTTTATGTTTTATTATGCATAATATGCAATGAGGGCATTGCATCAAATAAGTGTGGGGTAGGGGGTTGGTTATATAATAGAGGATTTAGAGTCTTAATTTAGGTTAATTTTAAAACTTTGCATACCAAATACCAAAAAAAAAATTACTTAGGATCTAAATTAGGAAATTTTGGTAAAAGTAATTAGGACTCCATGTTAGAGTTGTTTTGATAATTGCATGATAACCCAAATGTTTAGTTGAGCCTATATACGTTCTAGTGCATTTGTGGCTTCCTTATTCCAGTGAAATCATGAGACAAAAACACAATCTTGCTCAGCCCGAGGGATGCAATATGTTTAGCAGCCTAAACCAGAAATGTATCCAGGAAGATTGTTATCGTTAGCCAATAAAGGTTGAGATTGAGCGCCCCTGCTTAAGCGTGTAGGTTTTGAGTGAAAAAAAAAAGTGAGGTACATGTAAAAAAAAAAGAATTACAAAAGAAATTGTATGAATTTTGGAGCAATCAAAGTGAAGATCAAAAGATCAAAATTCCAAGAAATTCAAAAAGTTGAAGATACCCGAAAATCAAACAATAAAGGTGGTGAATTCAAAGAGATCAAAGATCAAATTACCAAAGGAAGAGATGAATTCAAAAGAGCTCCATAGTGGTATCAAAAGTGTAATTCTAGATTATGTATGCTCGGGTTGCTCAATTAAAAATACCTTGAGGGTAAAGAGGTTTTCTGCGGATAGATTCGGAGGGTTGCATAAGATGAGCATAGTTCGGGGTGAGTGGGCAAGTGTTTTTGAGGATTGTGAGTATTTGGAGTATGGGAGGTTTATAGGAAAAATTTTAGACACAAATGCATGCGTTGCGGTCTTGGCATAATGGTTGGGTTAGATTGGAGTTGTTATATATGATTCTAATATGTTTAAAATTCAGTTTTGCTTGGGGGCAAGCAAAAGACAAGTGTGGGGTATTCTGATATGTGCATAATTAGTTCATATTAAGTATACATTTTTATTCATTTATTAGTATAATTATCGCATATTATGGACAAAAGGTACTTAAAAGTGTTAAATTATGTTTTTCAGTCCTAAGATGAAGCTCGGAAGCGAAAGGAAGCGGGAGAAACAGTTAGAAGATCAAGAATGAAATAAAGAAGGAAAACACTAAAAAAGGCACCTACTCGGCGAGTCATATCGTCTACTCGGCGAGTCCAATCGAAGGATCGAGAAGATAATGATTCGGGATCCCAGAGAGTTATCGCAATACGGGGAATGTGAGAGGGACTCAACGAGTCACTAGTTGACTCGACGAGTCGGTTCGTATATTTAAAGATAATTCCACAGATCGATTGAAGGGAGTTCTGGGACGATTCAGAAGTGTTTTGCTACGATTGAGAAGCCTGAAAAACCCTAGAAGACGACGAAGGAAGTTAGAATTCAATTCCAGAGAGTAACTAAGGCAAAATTTCATCATTACACTTATTCTTTTGTTTATTCATCATGATTAAGCAACTTGACTTTGTTTGTTTGCTGTTATTTACTTTAATTATGAGCTAAAACCTTTAGACTTCTGTTTGGGGATACAAAGTTGACAATATGGTTTGATTAATTGGTAGGATTAATTCCAAGTTGGTGAATCTTTGTTATTTTAGCTTGCTAAAGAACCATGTGTGTGAATAATAATTAATTTTCTGTTAATAGGAAGATAATTGATTAGCATGAACATCTATTGATTATTGTCCTCATATGATATATTGTGACCACATAGTCATATGTCTAGGATTAATGAATATGAAACTAGAATTAATATGAAAATTGAGTAAATTCATGTGCAAGCTTGTAAGATGACTATCAAACAAGAGGTTAATTAAAAAGAATAAATTAGTTAACTATTGCAAGTCTAACTTAACCCGAATAATTAATCTAGTAAATATAATTAAATTAGACAATTGACCATGTTTGAGTTAGTTTATTTGCTAAGGATTAGGGTAGTGAACACAAATCTAATCACTTGAATCGGTAACCAACGAAAGAATTAATCCATTACACTATTACCTTGAAAATCAACCATAGAGTTAACCAAGTTGAACTAAACAGAAGTTCCTTTCCAATTATTGAATCTAGTTAAATCGTTATTTTCTAGTTTTAAATTAGTAATAATTAGTAAGTTTCTAGTCTTGTAAAACTAGAGAAAAACCCCTGCGTCTTAATTAACTTAGATTAAATTAGTTTTTAGTTTAATTTGCCGTTCCCTGTGTTCGATACCCTGCTTATTTAGCTATACCACAATTGATAGGTTCACTGCCTTTTGTGTGTTATTTGATAATTAAAAGTAGGTTTAAAACTAGTTGGTTTTACACACATCAAGTTTTTGGCGCCGTTGCCGGGGAAAGGTTCTAAAATTAATATTAAAGTCTAGTTTAATCAATCCTTTGTGTGGGATTTACCTTACACAAAGTTATTTACAAAGCAAATCAGTAAGTAGATTTAGTTTTAATACAATTCCGTTTTTTTTTTAACTAGAAATTTTCTTTTCTGTTTTTGCCTTGCACTCGCCGAGTGCAATCGTGCCGACTCGGCGAGTACATCGCTGTTTTAGTCTTTATTTTTTTTATTCCGTTTTTGTTCCTTTTATGCGTTTTGTTTCTTTTGTTTCGTTTTTTTTTCAGCTGTTTCATGACCCAAGGATCTGACACACCTCTGGTACCTCCTTTGTAAGACACGGAATCCGCACTAAAGAAAAGCAAAGGAAAAGCCGTAGGAGAAACCGCAACTTCAAAGAACTCACCACTCAAGAACTTAAAATCCGTTTTCAGCAAGAAGAAAAGCAGCAAATCAGGAGCATCCAGTGCCTCGTTAACAATTGAAGAACCAATTCACAAAGATATCGAGTACGAGACCGAGGAAGAAGAAGAGCATATTTCCGAGCACGAAACCGATTCCGAAGAAGAGTTAGCTATCACTATGGCTAACATCGATGAAGTCCCCATGGGGGAGTGGAAGAAAAGGATGCGTGATGACACCGGGCCGGGACTTGTGCAACCCGCAATTCCCGCAACCGCCACTTTTGAACTAAAAGGCCATATTCTCGCCCAACTCAAAGAGATTCCTTTCTACGGGAAGGATCATGAAGACGCTTACAAGCATTTGGACGAAGTGAATGATGTGGCCGATTACTTCAACGTGCCTAATGTTCCACGCGAGACCCAGCTTCTTTGAATGCTTCCTGTCACCTTTAAAGGCGCTGCAAAAGATTCGTTAAAATCACTTCCTCCCGGATCGGCCACCACATGGGCCAAGGTGAAAAAAGAATTCATAGACCATTTCTGCCCGCCCTCCAAGATAGCCAAGCTAAAGAAAGCCATTGCCAACTTCGAGCAACAACCTGGCGAATCTCTTTATGAAGCTTGGGAAAGATACAAGAGCCTACTTAGAAATTGCCCACACCACGACCTTAATAGCCAACAAGAGGTCTCCATTTTTTATGATGGAGTCAATGTCATCACAAGGCAATTGCTTGATTCTCAAGGCCCGCTTACAAAGAAGGCGCCCCCGGTAATTAAAGAATTAATTGAAGAATTCTCTAAGCACTCTAGAGAATACCACAATCCGAGAAACGAAGTAAGTCGAGGGGTAGTAAACACGGCAAGTGATAGCATGGCGGCGGTGATAACAAAGCTTGATAGTCTAGATCGAAGAATGACAAAAATGGATCAAGCAATCCATGCTATTAGGGTAGGATGCGAAAATTGTGGAGGGTCCCATCTCGCAAGGGATTGTGATTTGGATGAGAATGGAAATAAGAAAGCTCAAGTCTTCTATTCAAGTGGTGATCGGTATGATGAAAATTGGCGAAAACCTAAGAAGGATTGGCTACCATACGAGGAGTATAAGAAGGTAAAGGAGGAGAAATACAAGAAGAAGGAGAGGGGACTATACCAAAAGGAAGAACCGGTAGAAAAGAAAGCCGATTTAGAAGAGTTATTCACTAGATTCATAGCCGCGTCCGAAAAAAGACACAATGATCACGATGCTGCCATACACGAGACCAGAAACATGCTTAAGAATCAGCAAGCATCAATTCTCAACATTGAGAAACAGCTGGGGCAGCTTGCGCATCAAGTGAATGATAGAAGACCGGGTCAACTTCCGAGTAACACCGAACCCAATCCAAGAATGGAGAATGTAAGTGTAATAGCCTCCAGTAGTGAAGAAAATGTTACAGAAGCACTAAGAATCTCCAAGAAGAAGGCAGAAAAGGAAGAAGAATCGGATCCAGCAAAACCCGATCCGACTCGCCGAGTCACTCAAATGGACTCGACGAGTCCATTCAGGAATGAAAAAACTGCCAGTTTTCTAAAGCCATACAATCCTCCTCTGCCATACCCAATCAAAGCCATATCTGCAGAAAAAGTAGAAGCATACAGAACATTCATGGAGCATGTTAAAGCTGTACAAGTCAATATACCATTTGTGGAAACAATGCTCCAAACACCCAAGTACTTCAACTTGCTTAAAAGCCTTTTTGCTGCTAGGAAGGATTTGGCCGAAGTCGCGGAAATATTGATGAATGAGCTGCCTGAAAAGAAGAGTGATCCGGGAAATATGGTTATTCCGTGCCAATTTGGTAATGAAGTTTTTACCCGAGCATTAGCTGATTCAGGTGCAAGCATTAATTTGATGCCCTATTCATTCTTTAAGAAGCTTAACTTACCAGCACCAAGGCCGGTAAATATGAGAATCCATTTGGCGGACAAAACGATAAATCACCCACAAGGCGTTTGTGAGGATCTCCTTATCAAAGTGGACGAGTTTATTTTTCCAGTAGACTTCGTGGTGGTGGATATGGAAGAAGACCCCACAATACCAATTATTTTGGGGAGATCATTCTTAAACACCGCGTGTGCTCTAATTGATATAAGCGAGTCTACATTGACATTGAGAGTGGGTGATGAGTCGGTGATGTTTAAAGCTATTCCAGAAGCCAAGCAAAAAGAAGAAAAGAGAGAATAAATCTCATTTATCCAATTGGATGATGAGATATTACAAAAAGAGCTTGAAATTTTGCTAAAAGAAGATCCAAGCAAGCTTTTGCTACACTCTGAAGAAAGTGGAGATGCTATCAAAGACTTGGAGGAGTTAGAAAAGCTACTGGAAGGAGCCAACTCAGAAAACACTCCAGAATTGATGGAGCCCGGTCAGACTCGCCAAGTCACCTTGATGGACTCGACGAGTCCAGTCGAATTTAATAAAAACCTGGCCAATGTTGATCTGTTTGTTGATAGTTCTTCACATACCCTGGATTTAGTTACTCTTTATGATTATTTGGAAGAACAAATAGCAGAAGAAGGAAAAAGAATGGAAGTCCAAGATGCCGAGGTGGCATACCTTGATACAATTCCATTTGGGGAAGGGTTGAACACAGAAAAGGATGAAGACATAGAGGGAAGAAGGGTGGAAGCTGATCGACCATTCATTACTAAACCTAAAGCAGGAGCCATTACAAAATATGAAGTGATTAAATTTAAAGAGAAGGAGGTACAAGAGAAAGTAAAGAAGAATGGGTTAAAAAAGGAAAAGAGGAAGAGAGAAGCCCAAGCAGCTGAGGAGGATGCTGTGAAAAAGAAAAGAGATGAATTAAAAAGGGCTTACAAGAAAAAGATTCACGCCTACAAAACTAAGTACAAACCACAAAGGACTAGGCGTGCGTTCCTGATGCTCGAAGATGACGAAACGTAGATGGGAAGGAGTCTAGCTAATGACTCCTTAAAAAGAAGCGCTTGGCGGGAGGCAACCCGTTATATAGAGTTTGCTTTCTTTTACTTTCTAGTTTTTTTAAATTTTCTTTCGTTTTTAAAATGTTAATTCTCCAATTCATCAGACATGTATGCTTGAGAGTGTGCATGGGCCAAGTGTGGGGTGAAATGATTTTAAATAAATAACAAAATTTCGAAAATCATGAATTTTTGCAAGAGACCCGCCGAGTCTAACCCCAACTCGACGAGTATATATTGATTTCAGAAAAACTTTAACTTCGCGACTAGACTCGCCGAGTCTGACCCCGACTCGACGAGTCGGTTTTATTTACAGAAAAAAATAATAATTTCGAAATTACTTTTACATCTGGTAACTAGGGTTTTAACCCTAAGAATCAGTTTTCACATTCATACTCGCCGGGTGCTCCTCTCTAACTTCCTCTCAAGCATTCAAGTTTTATTCAAGTTTTCTTCAAATTTTCTTCAAATCTTTCAAGTTCAAACTCAAAAGGTAACAAATTTCTTCTTAATTTCTGTTAAGAACGTGATTATAAGGCCACATATGGTAGCAATTGCATGAAAAAACCCGTTTTTGAAAAGTAATGAATTTCTAGGGTTTTGATTTTTCATGATTTTTGTTGTTTGGAACGATTATTTTGGCCTTATTACCTTAGTAGAAAGTCCCTATACAAAACCCTTGATGAAATTTCCAGGTTTCATGGCCTAATTTGCATCGACCCGTCGACTAACTCGTGCAGTTTGCGCGACTCGCCGAGTCATGCCTGGACTCGACGAGTCGAGCCGGGATGTATATTCGAAATTGTTTTAATTATATTCTATGTTTTCTAGGTTTTGGATCTTTGTTTTGCAGAAATCATGTTCAGAAGGGGGCAAACTTCCAGTGGCCACCAAGGGGATTTTCCGTGGCTAAACTTCCCACAAATTGAGTCCACTTTGACATTGCGGAAATGGAAGAAGAAGCTGGCTGATATTAAGAAGAAGGAGGTCTATGTGCCCAACCGGATCGATTGGGAATGGTTGCAGAGTGTTCGCTATGAGGAGGAGTTAGCTCCTAATCTTTTGAAGGAGTTTCACCATGATGGCGAAACCATGGTGTGTGACGGGTGGAGCCGGGTATTTCGTATTCAAGAACCGGTTTATTTGGAGCTGTGTTTAGAGTTCTTTTCCACGGTGTCTTTCACCGGGGGAGTGGATGTCTTTCACCCAACAAGCTTCATTTTCTGCCTTGGGGGAGAATTTCATCAATGCTTAGTGGTAGATCTTGCATGCCGATTAGAGGTTTATGACCAGCCCTTGGTCTCAACACCCATTTTTCGGGCCTTTTTGGCAGAAGCACATATGGTATTTCCCGAAGGAGTTACAAGTGCGGGCTGGTGGAATACCATTGGTAATAAAGTTTATATTCCAAAGTCGGCACAAGAAGGGAGTATTCGATCCCCAACACATCGCCTCATTCACCGCCTCATTTCATCCACCATCAACCAACGAAAGGATGATGACAAGGTTTCCAACCTTGATGTCTTTTTCCTATGGAGCATCATTACACCCAACGTTTTTTGCAACATTCCTTGGTGTCTTGCTTCATATCTTTCGGAGGGTGCGGTCAAGGATCGCAAGACTTCAAGAATAAATGGTGGGATGTTTGTCACCCGGTTGGCTAACTCATTCGGGTTGATGAACCGCGGTGCATGGAATTTCATGACGATGATCCCTACACCTCCGTTTAATCCTATTCTTTTCCGGAGAGCGAGAATCATTGAGGACTATGGTGCTGGCCACTATGCCATCCCAAATGATGATCCGGTGGTTGGTCCCGAGGCGCCGGGAAGACGGGTTCGTTCGAGGAGAGAGCGGAAAGTGGAGGAGGAGCCGCCGGTGATTCCGGTTGAGAATGAAGATGTACCAATGGATTGGTACAATGTGGAGATGAGGCGACTCCAGGATCAAATGGCGAGGGGTTTGAATTTTAGCAACCAGTCTCATATTCGACTTTTTGACCACTTTAACATTCCACATATAGATGGTGGTAACTTCCCATACATTCCATCGTGGGAAGAAGTGATAAATGCAAGAAGAAGTGGGGCTGGAGGAAGTGGAGTAGGGCTTGACGATGAGGATGAGGAGGATTGATGTTTTTATGCATTTTTATTGAACAATTTTTATTTTTGTGTTTGTTGGTTTTATTTGGTTTGTTTGATGTTTAAAACTTGTTTTTGATGTCTAATTAATGTTTGATGCTTTGACAATTTTTCAGAATTGAATTAGGAGTGTTAGCTTCAAATGGGTTTAGAGTTATAGAATTCAAGTGAGAAAGAGAGTCAAGGAAAAGGAACATTAGAGTTAAAGTATTGAGTCCGGTTCTTAGAGATGTTGGCAAGGGAGTCTAGAAGTGAATAGAAAGTATAGAGAGTTTATTGGAAGCTGGATCATATGCAGAATTATATTATTTTCATTCAGTGACCAACTCGTCGAGTGCACTAAACTGACTCGACGAGTCGCCCTTAATTCTCACAAATGCGAAGATTTCCCGAAGTGACTCGACGAGTCTGGTATATACTCGACGAGTCGTTTGGTTTCATGTCGAAGGGGCTGCTGATTTGATGGTAATTAGAGTACCACTTGACTATATATTCTTTCCATATTTATTCCTGAAGATTTTACACTGTTATCCACGTATTTGGAGTGACCCACACGAGACGAGATGCCCAAGGCATGGTTACTATGTCTAAAGTCAATTGAAGTTGGAGCTAGAATGAAAGTGATTAACCTATCCACTGCTATCCCAGGGGAGTTTGTTCCAATTCCCTCTTTAGTTTCTTTTTATGTTTTTATTATGCATAATATGCAATGAGGGCATTGCATCAAATAAGTGTGGGGTAGGGGGTTGGTTATATAATAGAGGATTTAAAGTCTTAATTTAGGTTAATTTTAAAACTTTGCATACCAAATACCAAAAAAAAAATTACTTAGGATCTAAATTAGGAAATTTTGGTAAAAGTAATTAGGACTCCATGTTAGAGTTGTTTTGATAATTGCATGATAACCCAAATGTTTAGTTGAGCCTATATACGTTCTAGTGCATTTGTGGCTTCCTTATTCCAGTGAAATCATGAGACAAAAACACAATCTTGCTCAGCCCGAGGGATGCAATATGTTTAGCAGCCTAAACCAGAAATGTATCCAGGAAGATTGTTATCGTTAGCCAATAAAGGTTGAGATTGAGCGCCCCTGCTTAAGCGTGTAGGTTTTGAGTGAAAAAAAAGTGAGGTACATGTAAAAAAAAAAGAATTACAAAAGAAATTGTATGAATTTTGGAGCAATCAAAGTGAAGATCAAAAGATCAAAATTCCAAGAAATTCAAAAAGTTGAAGATACCCGAAAATCAAACAATAAAGGTGGTGAATTCAAAGAGATCAAAGATCAAATTACCAAAGGAACAGATGAATTCAAAAGAGCTCCATAGTGGTATCAAAAGTGTAATTCTAGATTATGTATGCTCGGGTTGCTCAATTAAAAATACCTTGAGGGTAAAGAGGTTTTCTGCGGATAGATTCGGAGGGTTGCATAAAATGAGCATAGTTCGGGGTTAGTGGGCAAGTGTTTATGAGGATTGTGAGTATTTGGAGTATGGGAGGTTTATAGGAAAAATTTTAGACACAAATGCATGCGTTGCGGTCTTGGCATAATGGCTGGGTTAGATTGGAGTTGTTATATATGATTCTAATATGTTTAAAATTTAGTTTTGCTTGGGGGCAAGCAAAAGACAAGTGTGGGGTATTTTGATATGTGCATAATTAGTTCATATTAAGTATACATTTTTATTCATTTATTAGTATAATTATCGCATATTATGGACAAAAGGTACTTAAAAGTGTTAAATTATGTTTTTCAGTCCTAAGATGAAGCTCGGAAGCGAAAGGAAGCGGGAGAAACAGTTAGAAGATCGAGAATGAAATAAAGAAGGAAAACACTAAAAAAGGCACCTACTCGGCGAGTCATATCGTCTACTCGGCAAGTCCAATCGAAGGATCGAGAAGATAATGACTCGGGATCCCAAAGAGTTATCGCAATACAGGGAATGTGAGAGGGACTCGACGAGTCACCAGTTGACTCGACGAGTCGGTTCGTATATTTAAAGATAATTCCACAGATCGATTGAAGGGAGTTCTGGGACGATTCAGAAGTGTTTTGCTACGATTGAGAAGCCTGAAAAACCCTAGAAGACGACGAAGGAAGCTAGAATTCAATTCCGGAGAGTAATTAAGGCAAAATTTCATCATTACACTTATTCTTTTGTTTATTCATCATGATTAAGCAACTTGACTTTGTTTGTTTGCTGTTATTTACTTTAATTATGAGCTAAAACCTTTAGACTTCTGTTTGGGGATACAAAGTTGACAATATGGTTTGATTGATTGGTAGGATTAATTCCAAGTTGGTGAATCTTTGTTATTTTAGCTTGCTAAAGAACCTTGTGTGTGAATAATAATTAATTTTCTGTTAATAGGAAGATAATTGATTAGCATGAACATCTATTGATTATTTTCCTCATATGATATATTGTGACCACATAGTCATATGTCTAGGATTAATGAATATGAAACTAGAATTAATAAGAAAATTGAGTAAATTCATGTGCAAGCTTGTAAGATGACTATCAAACAAGAGGTTAATTAAAAAGAATAAATTAGTTAACTATTGCAAGTCTAACTTAACCCGAATAATTAATCTAGTAAATATAATTAAATTAGACAATTGGCCACTGTTTGAGTTAGTTTATTTGCTAAGGATTAGGGTAGTGAACACAAATCTAATCACTTGAATCGGTAACCAACAAAAGTATTAATCCATTGCACTATTACCTTGAAAATCAACCATAGAGTTAACCAAGTTGAACTAAACAAAAGTTCCTTTCCAATTATTGAATCTAGTTAAATCGTTATTTTCTAGTTTTAAATTAGTAATAATTAGTAAGTTTCTAGTCTTGTAAAACTAGAGAAAAACCCCTGCGTCTTAATTAACTTAGATTAAATTAGTTTTTAGTTTAATTTGCCATTCCCTGTGTTCGATACCCTGCTTATTTAGCTATACCACAATTGATAGGCTCACTGCCTTTTGTGTGTTATTTGATAATTAAAAGTAGGTTTAAAACTAGTTAGTTTTACACACATCAGCAGGTCCAGCATATACGCCACCTTGCCCACCCGGGCGACAACCCTGAAAGGTCCAATATACCTGGGGACCAACTTACCCCACTTCCTGAATCAAATGACGCCATTCCAAGGCGACACCTTCAGGAGGACCATAACCTCGACCTGGAACTCCAAGTCCGAACGGCGCTTGTCGGCATAACTTTTCTGACGACTCTGAGCAGTCTGAAGCCTACTCCTAACCTGTTGAATCCTCTCTGTCGTCTTGAGCACCACTTCGGTGCTCCCCATGACCCTCTGTCCGACTTTACCGCCACATATCGGGGTCCTGCACTTCCTCCCGTACAACATCTCAAAGGGAGGATGATCGATACTCGCGTGATAGCTGTTATTATAGGAAAACTCAGCCAAAGGAAGGTAAGTATCCCAACTACCTCCGAAGTCTAAAACACACACCTACTGCATATCCTCCAGAGTCTTGATGGTCCGCTCACTATGACCATCCGTCTGAGGGTGGAAGGCAGTGCTGAAGTGCAGACGAGTACCCAACTCGTCGTGAAACTTCTTCCAGAATCTGGAAGTTAACCGTACGTCCCGGTCCGAAATCACCGAAACTGGCACCCCATGCCGAGCCACCACCTCTCGGATGTAGATATCAGCCTACTTCTCGGCCGAAATGATCTCCTGAATCGGAATG
The DNA here is from genome assembly GCF_051521515.1 of Lactuca serriola. Classification (NCBI taxonomy): domain Eukaryota; kingdom Viridiplantae; phylum Streptophyta; class Magnoliopsida; order Asterales; family Asteraceae; genus Lactuca; species Lactuca serriola. Next base: position 159,710,787 of record NC_136413.1, on the reverse strand, counting down.
AAATGGGCGCTCTTGGTCAATAGATCAACGATGACCCAAATCGAATCTACCCCTCGCGTGGCCCTGGAAAGCTTTGTGATGAAATCCATAGTAATATCTTCACATTTCCACATAGGGATATCCAACGGCTGCATCTTGCCATGAAGCCTCTGGTGCTCGGCCTTAATGAAGATCTCTGTACATCTTCGTCGCCCCGGGATGAATCGAGAATCGGGACTTGTGCGCCTCCTCCATCAGAACCTGGCACACACCCCCGTGGTATGGAACCCACACCCTGCGATATAGCGTCAATAACCCACGACTATCATAGTCGAAGGAGGAAATCTGCCCCACAATACGCTCGCTCTTACGGTGTTCCTCCTTTACGGCCTCCTGTTGGGCCTCCCGAATCCACTCCAACAGCGGAGTCACAATCTTCATCCTCATACAGATATCCCTGATCGGCGCTGCCTTGCGGCTAAGCGCGTCGGCCACGACATTGGCCTTCCCCGGGTGGTAGAGGATCTCGCAATCATAATCCTTCACCACATCGAGCCACTGACGCTGCCTCATATTCAAATTTGGCGGATCCATGAGATATCTAAGGATCTTGTGGTCCATGTAAATGGTACAACGAACACCGTAGAGGTAATGAAGCCAAATCTTGAGGGCGAAACCAATAGCCCCCCAACTCCAAATCATGTGTCGGTTAGTTCGCCTCGTGAGGCTTCAGCTGCCTCGAAGCGTAGGTGATGACACGCCCTTTCAGCATCAATACCACGCCCAAACCCAAGATGGACGCATCACAATATACTACAAAATCCTCCATGCCCTCCGGCAGGGCTAAGATTGGCGAAACGCACAGTCTCTGTCTCAGCATCTCAAATGCGGTCTGCTGCTCAGGCCCCCAACGAAAGACCACGACTTTCCTCGTCAACCGGGTCAGAGGCACAACTATCTTGGATATGTCCTGAATGAATCTCCGATAATAGCCTACCAGTCCCATAAAGCTCCGAATCTCAGATGGAGACCTCGGAACCTCCCATCTCATCACAGCCTCCACCTTGGCCGGGTCAACCGAAATTCCGTTCTAGTTGACACGGTGCCCAAGAAACTGCACCTCGCACAACCAGAACTCACACTTGGAGAACTTAGCATACAAGCTCTCCCTCCTCAAAGTATCCAGATCCTATCACAAGTTCTCCTTATGTTGCTCTCACGTCTTGGAATAAACCAAGATGTCATCGATCGAAACTACCAGAGACCGATCCAACATTGGTCTGCACATGCGGTTCATGAGATCCATGAATGTGGCAGGAGCATTGGTGAGCCTGAAGGGCATCACCACAAACTCATAGTGACTATAACGCGTCTGAAAGGCAGTCTTCTGCACATCCTCCTCTCTGACCCTCATCTGATGATAGCCTGAACGCAAATCAATCTTGGAGAACCAAGATGCTCCCTACAGCTGGTCAAATAGGTCATCAATCCTCGAGAGTGGGTAACGGTTCTTTACCGTTACCTTATTCAGCTCCCGGTAATCTATACACATCCGATGCGTCCCGTCCTTCTTCTTCACAAACAGAATCGGGGCTCCCCAGGGTGAACTGCTCGTTCTAACGAATCCCTTGTCTAACAGCTCCTGTAGTTGTGGAGACAACTCCTGCATCTCAGGAGGAGTCAACCGATACGGTGCCTTGGCTATCGGAGCAGCACCAGGGACTAGGCCAATCCTAAACTCCACTTGCCTCTCCGGAGGTATCCCAAGAAGCTCCACTGGGAATACATCCGCGAACTCTTGTACTACTGGCACATCACCCACCGTCACCTTACCCGCCTCCCAGGTATCCATAATATATGCGAAATATCCTATGCAACCCTACTGAAGGTAGCGCCTAGCCCTTGCTGCTAAACATAAAGTTGGCCCTTGTTGTGGCCTCTCGCCCTGAATCACCAACTCTCCCCCACTTGGGGTCCTGACCCACACCAACTGTTGTGCGCAGTAGATCACCGCCCATTGGGCTTAGCCAATCCATACCTACAATAACCTTGTTCCCACGCAAAGGTATGGGAACCAAGTCTACCAGGTAACGCTCCTCGAACAATCTCAAAATACATTCCCTGAAGACCTATGATGCTCGCACTGACTGGTCGTCCGCGATCTCGACCTCTAGAGGGCAATCGAACATGCCCAAGGACTCAGAGAACCTCTTGCTAAGCGCAAGAGAGACAAATGATCGGGTAGAAGCCGAATCAAACAACACCTGAACTGGGATACCTTTCACATGGAACTATCCTAAACAGAGCATACATATAACATATCAAAATCACAGCGACATAAAATAAGAACATAAGGAAGTAATCATACCCATCACCACATCAGGTGCGGCGCGTGCCTCCTCAGCTGTCAACTGAAATGCTCGGCTCCGCACCAGTGGAGCCTCTGCCTTGACCTTCCGGCCATCTGCAACTCGTGATGTCGCTGGAGTCAGTGCCACCACTGGCGCTGCTGCTGACACTACTGACAATCTAGGGCAGTTGGCCTTTTTATGGCTCCTATGATTGCAATGAAAGCAAATCAGGTTCGATGTATGAACTGTGGGGGCGGGGGCGGTACAATCCCTGCCAAAGTGCCCCGTCTTGCCGCATTTGTACTAGCCTGACGATCCCGCTCTACAAGCTCCTTTATGCAGCCTGCCGCACTTCCTGCAGCGGCTCTGGCCCGGATGGCCCTTCGACCTAATTTCGGATCCCTTGGGTTTCTTCCCTGAAACCCCTTGTAACCTGCTCAGTCTTTGCCTTCCTCTTCTTGAGGTGCTCCAAATCAATCTCCCTCTCCCGCACCCTGGCAATCATGGGCTCCAAGGTCGGGCAGGCTGAATAGATGACATGTTCCCGGATATCAGCCCTCAACATATCATGGCAGCGGGTCTTCCGCATCTCCTCGTCCCCTGCATACTGCGGTACCAACAAGGCCCTCTCTCTGAACTTGGCGGTGATCTCCGCCACTGTCTTAGTCTTCTATCTCATACCAAGAAAATATCAGGCAAGCTACTGAAGCTCCACAGCTGGCGCGAACTCAACCCTGAATCTAGTCAGAAAATCTGACCAAGTCATAGCCTCGATGGCTGGGGCTCCCAACGAATCACCAACTGACTCCCACAAATCTCTAGCTCTATCCCTCAAACATCCCACAGCAAAGCGGACCTTCGACCCTTCCGGGCAGAAGCTCGTCAACTGTGTAGACTCAGTGTATGCGATCCATCTCCTGGCAGCAATGGGGTCCTTCACCCCGTGAAAGTCCGGCGCACCACTCCCCCTAAAGTCCTTGAAGGACAGTGTGCGCGTACCCGACTGGCTGGCCGACGAGTCCCTCCTGAACACCTGGAGGCGGTCCTCCATCAACTCGATAATCCCCTCCTTGATCGACCCGAAAATGATAGGGGTCTACTCAAGGATACCTCTAGTGATCTCAGACGCGATGAACTCGCGTAGTCCATCATCGACCTCCTCGGACCCTGCACCCAAGCCTGATCCTGATCCTAATCCAGATCCTGCTCCATGTTGTGTAATCGACATAATGAAAATGAACACATAAACTTCAGGATCATACATATCCTTGAGAGGTCTCGCACACTCTCCAAGTTTCCTGATTCTGCCTCAGCCTTCCTTGAGTTGAGTACGGATCCTCTACTTCCAGTAGTACGGGCCCATACTACCTTCCACATCTATCCGTACTTTCCTCAAGAATTGCCTTGACTTCACCAAGTCCCTTTCTATTAATTTAACTTCCCAAATAAGCCCATCCTAGGCTTTCCTAGGACACTCTCCAACCTACTCTCCGCTGTCAGCTGCACTAGGAGTCCCTACCACCTCTCTCTAACTAGCTTGCGAATACTGTTACATATCTGCTCACTAGTTAGTTAAAGTTAGCCAGAAACCCTATAGCACAAATCAAGCAGCATTCGTGCATCAAGTAACCACAACAAGCATAACCTGATCAGTACATCCTACTGCTGACTAAACACTCCTAGCATACATCTCATACAACAGGCGTTTTAGGCATCCTTCCTATATCCATAGCCCTATTCTAGCATGCAGTTCTCAGAATCATACATCAGGCATACAAGGCATCCTCCTATATCCTTAGCCCTAATCTAGCATGCAGTTCTCAGAATCATAAATCATATAACATAACATAACAAGTATGGGTATCTTGGGGAAAACTTACTTGAGCTCGGCCGGTCGCACGCATTACACACCTTGTTCTTTCTCAAAATTCTTTACTTAAATATTAGAAAACTGTTTTCTTTGTGAAAAATCTTTTAATCCCTCGGTTTGAGTCCAGACACCCCCAAGGGTGTGCCCGAATCCCTCAAACCAAGGCTCTGATACCAACTTGTAACATCCCAATTTTCAAGGCCAAAAATTTCATTTTTAAATTAAGTATCTCATGAAATAGTATACCAAAACATTGTCAAGTTACATAAACTTCTAAAAAACATAACGTAATGTTTCATAATCACAATATCAAGAGTTATGAAAATCAGAGTACAATCCCAGAAACTCCATGCGGAAATCATGTGTGTGTGTGTGATGCGCTGCTACACCATCGGCTCCTTCCCCTTGGACAAAGAGGTACCTGAAACCAAAATTGAAATTGTAAGCACAAAGCTTACTGAGTTCTCCCATCATACCACACACCAAAACCATATACATATTGTCGGGCAATTATGGGGTGCCCGACCTACCCATGTCAAGCCATTCTGGGGTGCTGACCTACCCATGTCAAGCCATTCTGGGGTGCTGACCTACCCATGTCAGGCTATTCTAGGGTGCCGACCTACCCTCCGGTCTATCTCAACCAAATACGGGGACTATTTCACCCCCTACCGCTAGCATATAATATCATATCATAATCATGATGTCAGACCTATCTGGGGTGTCCGACCTACCCATTGGTCCTAGCGACCGAATCGGGGACTAGTCCCCTCCTACTGATACTACCTCACATAACATAGCATACTAGCATACACATATATCAAGCAGAAGCAACCCAGATGATTATAACAAAGTCAATCATCACAACTAAACAATTACCAGTAGGCCGACCTTGGTGCCTTAGACCCACTTCTACTGGAAGGTAACTCACCTCGATGTCGTGTAGTGTCTGAAATGTCCTCGGCGTGAAAGTCGACTTCCCACGACTCCTCAATCCCTACATGACAACCCTTGTAAGTTATCAATTCAAACATGCAACCCAAACCAGGGTCAACTCAATTCAGTCAAAGTCAACATCTAGTTGACCTGACTCGCCGAGTTGGTCAACCAACTCGTTGAGTCCATACTCCTCTAACTCGAACCAATCCCCGTCTCTACTCATCGAGTCTAGCAAGAACTCGACGGGTTCTTCTTCAATCATACCATCGGGGCCATCTTCATCCGACTCGCCGAGTTCGACCTTGAACCCGTCGAGTTCATCTCCCTCATAAGAATGTGTCCAGTCTATGACTCGCCGAGTTGTATGAACAACTCGTTGGGTCCATTTTCAAAGATTGGGAGATTGCCTTGGACTCGCCGAGTCTGTTCATACACTCACCGAGTCCTACAATTTCCAGTTCCAAAACAAACCCCTAGCAGGCTGAGTGCTCCTTCCAGTCAACCAAAACCATTTCCAGAAGTCGTTTTTGGGGAAAAAGCGTCCCGACTCGCCGAGTCACCCAAGTGAATCGTTCAGTCCCTCTTTGTCCAACATTATACAGTCGATTATAATGGGTCTTAACGCGTCAAAACCATAGATCTGGCCTCCTATGGTCCAATTTATACATAAAGCTTCAAACTTAATGTACATGCATGGGGCCTTTGGCTCAAAAAGCCATAAAAGGAGGTCTACAAGATGCATAGGGTGTTTATGGCAGCAAAGTTGGCACCTTTAAGCCATAAAGACCCCAATAGCCCCAGATCTGAAGTGCAACTCTAAGCACATTGTTACACCCCCGAACCAGACGGCGGAAACGTCTGAGGGCTCGCGTGACTTATATTGAAATATCATCACAATGAATATATATGAGACAGAACACATGCATCACCAACCATTATATAGTACAATTGGTATTGTTTACATCAAGTACAAGGTTTACATTACATGATTTCCAAAATACAAAGCGTTTGGTGAATTAGCAACTACAAAAGAAACTTTCAACATACTGGATGCTTCCCTGTCTAATGATTACCTGAGAATACAAGTTGTTGTGAAAACGGTCAACATATATAATGTTGGTGAGTTCATAAGTGTGTTTGATGTAAAGTAGTTTATGTCATTCGTAAAACCCAGAAAATCCGATATTTTCTATATTAAAACTTTTCTTGAAAATGTTGTGATGATCCTGTAAGTATATGCGTGAATGATTTCAACATGAGTATAAATGAGTAGTTTTGCATTATAGTTTTTGAAAGTACAACTGAGCAAAATTGATTTCCCCGGAAAACCCGATGTTTCCCGATAAAAGTTACAAATGTTTTGCATTATTGTATCGTTACATCGAATGAATATGATTTCCCTTGATTAATGATGTCGGATTTCTACGTGAGTCGTTATAACCATGCATGATAATGACTAGTTCGTCTGTTTTGGCATTCTAATGAACACCAAAATTTGATCTTAAGACTTTGTCACCCTAGACTGGCCGAGTCTAACTGTTGTGAACAACTTAGGTGTGGGGGAGTCACTCCCGTATAGATCTATACACAAACTCTCGCTCTCCCTCCAGGAGACTTTGATTACAACTACAGAATATGACCGACACCTATTGGTGTCACCCGTTATTACTCACTCCATCCACATGAATTTGTTTAACCTTGATTAATGATCCGATGTAGTTTACTTGAAGAGAAGGTAAGCCTAACAGACGAGGAGAAGAGGACTACTAGGCCCTACTAATTTCGTATGTTATTCAAGGCTGTCGAGTATACGAAAAAGGCGCGTTGGCCCATTTTGCATAAGGTTTATTTGGACCTTACTAGCAATGCTAATGGCCACTGAGGCCCAATAGCATGTAAAAGTCATTGAGGGTCCCTTAAGCACGTAATTGGGTCACAAGAGGCCCAATAACATGTATTATTCATGTTGGGCCCAAAAGTCATGTTAATGGGTCACGAAGGCCCAATAGTCATGATTTAAACCTCTCAAGCCCAACCACTAGAATACTTACTTGTTTTGTATAGTATTAATGCTTCGAGTTGTTAAATCGATACGTCGTAAAAATCATGAATTTGTTTTATAACGATTTATAGATTTATAAAAATAATTATTTTTCTATTTAAAAACCCATAAGTTATACAGTTTTGTATATTTTGACCCAATTATTTTATTATAAAAATAATTGACCAAAAACATTAGTTTGACCTATTCAGCCCCTTATTTTGTAAAGCTGGCAATTTTAGTTCTTTTTATAAATAGAATGACATATTAGGTCCTTGGACTATTTTTCTTGACATTTTTGACCCAAACACTTATTTAAATAATGTTTTAAGCCCAAAAGTAAATTTTTGAAAGTTTCAACCCTTTATTAAAAATATTTGCATTTTAGTCCACCTTTTTCGCAATTTTTACACTTTTTACCCAAAATCCAAAATCTTTGCATTTTCAATCCTTTTTGGCAAATAAGGCCATTTTAACCCCTGAAATGAATTTATTTACTTTTCTACCCACTGTTTTGAGAAATTTACCAATTCATCCCCTTAACTCCATATTTTTCGCAACTTTGGGTCTATGGGCCGAAAAGCCCAAAATTTAGCCCAATAAGCCACCAATTTCATTTTTGGTCCTTTGAAAAACATAATGTTCATAGAAACTTCCATTTTAACTTTTTTGGCATTTTGACCCTTGTAAAAACCGTAAATGACAACTTTTTCCTAAACTTTTGTTTATTTGACAAAAATAGTCCACTAATGAGTTTTATGTTGTAGTATGTTATTTTAAAGCTTGTATATTAGTTTATCTTGACATGTTAAGTGAAATATGAACTAGGTCACATATTTTTCCTTCTTGAACTATAGATCTCGAAATATCTTTCATTTTAGCACATATATATATATATATATATATATATATATATATATATATATATATCACAAAAACACAAGAAATCACACATATCATACAAATACACATAGATCTTCACATTTTACTTGCATTCTCCCCCATAAAACATATGAAAACCGAAAATAGAGGGGTATGAACTCACCTTGCTTTGATGTTTTTGATTTTGAAGAAAGAAATGGAAGAGTTTTTGTCTTAGCAACTTCCTTGAGTAGATCTCAAACTCAAGAAGATTTCTAAGAGTATAAACACCAAAACTTTGTGTAAAGGAATGATCTAACAAGAGAGTGAAGTTATGAAGCTTGGATGTGTAAAGACTTACCAAAGATTAACAACACTTGATGAAGACTCTTGAATCCAAGCCAAATTTTCTAGAATTCCTTGAAGGAAGGAAGGAGATGGCCTTAGAGAGAAATGGACAGAATTTTTGTGTAGTGTATGTGTGTGTGTTGTGTCTTCGTCCGAAACAAAAAGAGGGGAGAGGGGAGAGAGTGTGGTGAGTTGACATGCATGGGAACATGAGAATGATGCATGGATACCCCATGGATAATTATGAGGTGGCACCATTAAAAGTCAACTCTCATTTATCCATTCTTTTATATATATATTTTTTGTTTTACTTGGGCCGAAATGGGCTAAGGAAGAAGGAAGAAATCATTTTGGCCCATTCTTTCCTTGGCTCGAGTTAATGAGGCCCATAAGGAAAACTTACGGCCCATTGGGCCCTTAGGAGTGGATTACGGCCCAAACGTTCATGAAAGAATGGATTTGTGGCTTTTTAGGGCTTATTGGATTGTTATGGCCCAATAAGGCCCATTAAAGGTAAACTAGTCCATTTTAGACTTATAAAGCCCAAAAAGATTAAGTCTTATGAGAGTGGGTCCAATCAGAGCCCATTTAAGAGTTTTAAGCCCAAAATAGTCACATTGGAGGTTTATTGGCCCACTAGGCCCAATAAGGAAATCCTAGTCCATAATGGACTTAAACCGGGGTTTCTAGGGTTTCCAACCTTTTGTTGACTATTTGAGTGTTTTGAATAGAGTGTTTCATGGGATTTTGTTGTCATTGAATAAGCATCATACATTGCTTTCAAGTTTTAGTTACAATGTTATCCTTGATTAATGTTTACAAAACATTAGAATTCCTAGTTGTGACACACATCCAAAAAAATCAATTTTTGCTTCTCTATACTCATTAAAAGGGTGAAAACAACCCCAAAACAAAAACTAAGAGATAAATGGTCAAGGTTCCAGCTTTTTACCTCAAATGAGTTGAGAATGGAGTAAAACTTCTGGATCTCCTTGCTTCTACTTGAACTCCCAAACTTCCTTCTCCTTCTCCAACCTCAAACCCACAAAAAGATGCACAAAATGGCTTGAGAGAACTCAAACAAAGCTAGGTTTCGAGTTAGGGTATTCTGGAAGTGAGAGGGACGATGGAGGTTGGTTTGGGGCGAGTTAAGTTGTTTAAATAGGGTGCAAAGCCTAAATATTAGGGTTTTGTCCAGACAGCTCCTACTCGTTGAGTCGGTCTTCCGACTCGTCAAGTAGGTCACTGAAACCCCCGATCAACAGTCGAGTCTACTCGACGAGTTGGGCCTCCAACTTGCCGAGTCCCAGAGTAAATTGCAATATTTCTTCAATTTAAATATGTACCAGGAATTGGGTGCTACATCCTAGATGAATCTCTGATAGTACCCCGCTAAACCCAAGAAGCTACGAATTTTTGATGCGTTCTTCAGTACTTCCCACCGCATTATAACCTCAACCTCGGCTAGATTAACCAAAATGCCCTCCTGATTGATGATGTGCCCCATAAATTGTACCTCTCGCAGCCAGAAATCACACTTGGAGAACTTTGCATAAAGCTTCTCCACCCTCAGAGTCTCTAATACCTCCCTCAAATGCTGCTTATGCTACTCTGTGGTCTTAGAATAGACCAAAATATCATCAATGAAAACGATCATCGACCGATCCAACATCGGTCTGCACACTCTGTTCATGAGATCCATGAATGTTGTTCGGGCATTGGTAAGCCCAAATGGCATCACCATGAACTCGTAGTGTCCATATCGAGTTCTGAAGGTTGTCTTCGGTATATCCTCATCCTGAATCCTCATCTGATGGTACCCCGATTAAAGATCAATCTTGGAAAACCAAGATGCACCCTGTAGCTGATCGAACAAGTCGTCTATCCTCGGAAGTAGATAACGGTTTTTCACCATTAATTTGTTCAACTCTCAATAATCAATACACATCATGTGTGACCCATCCTTCTTTTTCACAAACAGGGTTGGTGCTCCCCACGGGGAACTACTCTGACGAATAAACCCTCAGTCCAGTAGCTCCTGAAGTTGTGTAAATAGCTCCTGCATCTCAGGTGGAGCTAGTCGATACGGTGCCCTAGCTATCGGAGCGGCACCTGACACAAAATCAATGTGAAACTCCACTTTCCTCTCCGGAGGCACCCCTGGTAAGTCCTCGGGAAAGACATCCCGGAACTCCTGTACAATCGGAACGCTGCCCATGTCCCTTGTGGTCTCAACCCTCGTATCGGAGATATAAGCCAAAAATCCCAAACAACCCTCATGAAGTAATCTCCTAGCCCTCGCAGCTGAACAGAGGGTCGCCCCTGCGAGGCCCTCTCTCTGTGAATAACCAGTTCTCCCCCATTTGGGGTTCGAACCCTCACCAACTGTCACTCACAATCGATCATGGCCCCATTGGCCCCCAACCAGTCCATCCCCACAATCACCTTCAGTCCTCGCAACGGTATCCGGACTAGATCAACACGAAACCTCTCCCTAAGAACATTCAGGACACAGTCCCAATACATCCTCGCGGCACTCATGGTGCGGTCATCCGTAATCTCCACCTTAAGCGGGGAATCCAAATTCCCTGGTGCATCCCGAAACTTATTGCTAAGTGCAAGAGACACAAACGATCATGTAGCCCCCGAGTCGAATAGAACGTGAGCCGACATACCATTGACCAAAAAGGAACAACTAGTGGTTTGGCGATAATGTGTCTTACGGTTACCTATTACAATGTTGAGTATATAATACTACAAATTCGAAATAATGTATGTGGGTTCAACTGATCATCTTAGTTCCTAAACTACTTGAATTCAGAATGATTAGTGAATTAACAATACACTATCTTAGTTGCAATATCACACAATAAGAAAACCCAACTCCAATTACTGTAAGTAAAAATCATAACTTTAAGAATGAAACAATAACTAAAATTTACTAGAATAAAAGTAATAATCAAAACGTGTTCATCTTAACATCCTACAACGTTCCCGGAAATAACCCTATTGGTTTAGTCTTCCATAAAAATCAAAAAACACACAAATTGAATAAAAACAATGAAATTCATACTAAAATTCATAAACAAACTTGAAATCATAAAACTAATAAAGTCTAATGATCAATCAATCATGGAACAATGAAACCTTGGAGAAAAAGTAATCAAATCTAGAGTTTGATGGAATTGATGACGATTCACCGGTTAAATGATCTTCAAACGTTGCTTGATAATGAACTTGGTGATTCATAGCCTTAGATTCAGAAATAGTTGATCAATAACGCATTTGAAGAAGGTTTAAATGTGTTTAGAACCCTCCAAACCTGTGGAAAATCGCAGGGGAAAAGTCCTTAGTCGATTAGTCGATTAGGGTTTAATCTCCTTTAAATAGGTGCTGAAAAACTGATGTTCGGGTCTTTTTCCGCGTCGACATCATAGTGGGCGTCTTAGACGTCATATAGGACGTCTGGGCGTCCTTCGTGGCGTTTTACAGGATTTTCGTCGTCCTTGATTTGCACTTGAAAATGGCCTAAAACGGGTAGGCGTCCTAGGGGGCGTCTTAAACGAGTTCTAGGACGTCCCTCATCTTTGTTGCCCTTTTTTTGCGATGAAAACAGTAGAATCAGTAAAAACGCAAAACATGAAAGTTGTAGGAAATTTGTCTAGTTTCCAGAACTTCTTCATTCATGTCAATTAGAGCTCTAGATCTTGAGATATGATCAAAACATTGAATAGTGGTCAAATTTCTCAGCACCATTTCTCTTCATTCCTTTAGCAATTCGTCTCCCACGCTTGTTAGCTTCATTTTGCTCGTTTTTCTTGTGGGTTCTCCCCACTTTTAGCACTAAGTAATTGCCTGCACATAATTTTAAACATTTTATCAAAATAGTGCCATTCTTGGACAATTATACATCAATTCAACATATTTAGTACAATTTATTATGCTATAAATATAGACTGTTCACTAACTAGCATACAATATTGGTTTCCAAAGCATGATGCCTAACTAGCATACAAAATTTAACATATGAATCATAAAATAAGTTAGAAAGTTACCTCTTGATGTAGCTAGTAAGACTTTGGTCTTGTGAGAACTTAGCACCCTAAGTGTTGTGCCTCAAACAAGTCATTAACACCAATAAACAACTAAATGGATATGAGAGAGGCTAACGAGACTCAAAATCGAATTCTCTTCTTGGAATGCATGTAGTAGTAAGTCCAACCAATTTTAGGCTTATATATATATATATATATATATATATATATATATATATATATATATATATATATATATATATATATATATAATATCAAGGGTCATGTGTAACCCTAATCCATACACATTAGCCCATGATCCATCCATTTGATTTGGATATATATACTTCATAGATTAACCCATAAGCCCATCACAAATCAAACCATGGATCATTAGCTCAACTCATATGTATCAATTTAATTAGTCTATTTTGATCACTAAATTAATTCTTGATCAATACTAATTAAATAATATGATTCCTCAATTAATATATTATACTTATAATATATTAATAAATCGTAAATAACCTCTTACTCAAATATCCATCTATCAAATTGTTGTGGTGAAGGCAACCTGAAATGGACCATACTACCATCGGGTCAAGTACATACCAGTTATAGTTATGGGCTTAGACGCCTAATCCAACACTCCTATGGTCTTTACTTGAAAAGCCATGGGTTCCCCCACATGGTCTTACATCCAAGTGCCATGGGTTCCTGCCATGGTCTTCCCTGTAAGTAACACATATAGATAACAAAGCACTAACATAACTGACTATCATACCACGTATCTCTACAATTAACAAGTATGCCACACATCACAAAATGGGCCGGTCTTGGTACCTTCGACCCATTGGTATGGTGAGGAGACTCACCTGTGTCTGAAGAATCTGAAAGTTGCTTTCCTAACAGTCCGTAACCACCCGTGATGAACAATAATAACATTACTTAAGGTTAGGACCAAACACAATCTAAGTGAAGAACCCAAACCCCAAGTCCTTTCACAATGGCCCAAAAAGTATTCATTTGTTAATAGGCCCAAAGTCCATATCTAAAATCATTAATGGGCCTCATGGACAAATAAAGCCCAACCATAGCATCCATGGCCCAAAATAGATAAACTAGGCCACTAACCCCAAAACGTGACCAGGCCTAATAACTAATTAAGGCCCAAAAGCTTACAAGCCCAAAACAAGTCTAAGTCCATCTGTTGTGCGTACGCCTTGTGTACCACCTTGGTACGCGCAACGTACTCAATCCCTGAGCTGTATGCGCTGCGTACTCTAGGTTACGCTCAACGTACAAACAGATTAAGCCCCTTTTCCATTAAATGCTTAATACTCTATGTTTTAACGTCCAAACCTTAGATCTGACCTCATTAAGACGTCTTAAGGCATAAACTTTGCAACTTTATGCCTTTGCATGTCCCCTATGCTCCCAACAAGCCATTAAGACATTTCCAAGGGTCTTAATCCATGCATGAGGTCAAAACACCCATCAAGACTTCATTTTTATGTTATGAACGGATCAAAGGACTTCAGATAAGTCCTCCCTAAGCTTTGGAGTTGCTCAAACTCTCAAGAGGTGTTTCAAGAACACAAAAAGGGACCAAACCAAAACCCTATCTAAATCTAATGAATAAGATGGCAAGATCAAAGCTTTATACCTCCAAAAGCTCTTCAAGGTGAACTAGATGCAGATCCTTGAAGTCAAAGGCCACTCCAAGCTTGATTAGCAACTCCTTCTTCTTGAATGGGCACTAAAATGGCCACAAATACCCTCTTTAAGCTCAAAAATGATCTCACAAGCTATCTCTGGTGTAGAAGGACGAATTAGGGTTATGAAGGCTGTCTAGGGTTAGGTCCAAAAGGCTTAAGGAGGTTTAAATAGGTGTTAAGTCCCATAATTAGGGTTTTGGCCCTCTGTCGTGTACGCCCCGCGTACCTATACGTACGCCCTGCGTATACGGCCACCATCCGCGATCATGCATCGTTAGTACGCTAAGCGTACTCTGGAGTACGCCCCGCGTACTAAGGAACCTTTTATGCCATCTTTTACTTTTCAAGGGGTCTAAAAAGTAATATTTGATTTGGAGTGTTACTTAAAGATTCTTACATCTTATGGGAAGTTTGGTTATACATTTTGTGCCATAATATGATATAGTCCCATTATATTATATCACCATAGTAATCAAAGAATTTAAGTTTGGGATAAGTTGTTGAATATTGCCAACATGTCAAAAATAGACATAAACCCATAAGGGCATATAACCAGGAGCATATTTACTATGTATCACAGGGTAGTGCTACCCTTAAAGTTTTCCCGTCAAATGTAAATTTAGCGAAAATCCATCAAAATCCGTCATGGATCCATTTGGCAATCAATCACAAAGTCTGATAATTGTGAATTTTGTGTAAATTCGTCGGTTTATTGACGATTTTGTGAAAAAAACTACCTTTCGAAATGACTTTTTTTTTGTAGTAGTGTAACCCTAAAAAATCTGTGCAATCCTGAGTTTTCTTTGTGGATCCACCACCGCATATAAATAGAAACTCTTGAGAATTCATAGTCTTAGTACTTCGCTTAATGTGAATGAAATGAATGGATTTCCATAGGTATTAAGGAAATTCATCCCATAGTCCTTGAGTTCCAAAAGAGGCAACTAGGCTGTAGTGCACTGAATGTCATCATATTATAAAGAACATAAGCAAATGTTTACTAGGATTAAATGGAAATGATTGTTAATTATAAAGTAAGTGAATTACTTGATGCGATGCTAGGACATAAAGAAATAAGTAGTCTTGTTAAAGATTCGGGCAATATATTGCATATCGGCCAAATACCACCAACTTATGCTAGACCTATAATCAACAACAAACATCATTAAAAAAAAATTAGAATTACTAGAGGAAATGGAACTAGCATGAAGCCATCACCGAGATCAAGCAATTCTAGATTTGAGTAACATTCATAAATTGCTACAACCGATGCATCAATTATTTCAGATCCAAGAACAAGTGATAGCATTCGCAAGCCCCTAAAATGTGATCATATATGGTGTGTATTAGTTTTTTTTTAATGAAAGTAACAATATGTTAGATGATAGTAAAGAGCTTGGTATACCTTATATTTGCAGCAGTTATAGAGAAAAGACAAAAGAATGAGAAAGTTGAAAAGCGATGTGAATGTTTTGTAATTTGGGGCAGCTTTTCCAATGCCATCCACCATGGTAGTGAGATCACTTGTATCTTTCTCTTAGGAAAAAAGGGATGTCTCATTTAAAATGGGGAGATTGAAAACCTAATTGAGAATTTAAAAAATGGCATGATCAGGATAACTACTCGATCCTTTATCAATTTAAATGACACTTATACCCTTTAATAATATTATTTATGTGTTTTTATTTATGATTAATATATAATTAGAAGGTCCCACACTCCCACCATCCATTCTCATCATAAACAATATATTATTCAAGATCATCCAAAATTTACCCTTTGTATAAATAATTATTTTGATAAATCATTTTAAAACTATATATAATTTGAATTCGACAAAATGCTTACCTACAAGATACAACTTTTTGATCATGTGAGATTTTTCCTTGAATTTTATCATCTCCAGGAGAAAAAAAATTCTTGAATTTTGGGGGTGGATTGTCGCAACAGTTCATCCATCGATGCAAATATCTGTGAAAGATCACATTGCTATTGAACTGCAACACAAGAAGAAAGATAGGTTATATGAGAAATGAGCAAAAAGACTAAAAGAAGGAATCTAATGATTAAGGCTTAGTATTATATGTAACAAAAGAGACAACTACAGAGCAAACCATCATATGAGTCTCCATAGAATATGATCCCAGAATCTGCAGAAGAATATATATATATATATATATATATATATATATATATATATATATATATATATATATATATATATACATGTCCTTGGTAGAAGTTGATGTGTCAATTTCCAAATCCAGGTTGCCCAACTACAAGAGGAGAAAAGAAAAAGATAGGTTATATAAGAAATAAACAAATATACACAAAGAAAAAATGTAAAGCAGGTTTCGTAACATTTGTGAATGTGCTGAATTATCAATGTGTCCAAAATTCTTGAATTATCACAGGAACCAGAATTTGGAGGGACAGTCACTCAGCTACATAAGCCAATGCAAACGTAAGAAAAATGATGAATGATGCCAGGCTTCATTTAGAAGAAAGGGTCACCAAACATAACCTACACATAGCACACCATTAATAGAGTATCAAAGACTGTAGAGAAAGTCTATTTGACCCAATATCCATTTACATCTCAATATATTGTCATGAGAGACACAGCACAACAATGGGCACAAACCATGTGGTTGTAGCCTTGGTAGAGGTGGTGGTGTCAATTTCCAAATTCATGCTACCCAATGCTTTGAAACTACCAAAAAAAAAAAAGAATAGGTTATATAAGATATAAAGAAAGAATGTAATGATCAATCTTAGTTTCATTTGTAACAAAGGAGCACAAAGAGAACAGACAATCACAAAGCAGCATACATATGTGTATAAAAGAAACATCAGATAGTGTTCAAATTGGTGTTAAAGATTTAGGTTCCATGAAAGTTTCAATTCATATCAAAATCTTGCAACTCAAATAAATTGATTTCAATTTTCAATCAATGCAGAACAGAGCATTGTGACGGATTTACTACTCTCATGATGTGTTTAGTAGCATATATAGATAACTTAATCTACATCCTTAACATTCTTTTAAGTATTTGTGATAGTCATCAAATGGTTTGTTAGCCATGAAAATGCATTTCATCCCGGTATATATTTTACATAATCTAATTAACCAAGAAGCACCTATGTTCGAGTAAAGGCAATATTCTTAAAACAATGATATAAAACCACCTTAGAATCCCCAAGACCAACATTCTTTAATTCTTTGTCCCCATAAACATAGAAACTAAACAGAGCAACCAGAAGCCCCAAATTTGGGCATCCCATGCAGCACAATGGACATGTATAAAAATCTAACAAAAATATAGATATATTATCAAAGAGAATACCATTACTCCACAAAAAAAGGCCCATATAAGCTCCAAAACAATTGAACCGAGGATATTGGGAAATAACTATTAGCATGGTACAAAGTTGTCTTATAAAAGGCACATGGTTCACAAGCACAAATCAAACTTATGTCGTACCCAAGAGAGTAGATTGGTCCAACTAACATCCAAACAACTAAAACCAAGTGCTTATAAAGAGCTCTCATGGTTCATATCACAATTCACAAACCTATATAATATGGCACAAAATGTTACATGGGTAAAGAGCAGCTTAAGATCTAGTTTTATTTGGAACAACAAACAAAGTCCGAGGCACATCATCAAATAGAGGCCAGATATACTTCAACTTAGATCAGGCAATAGATATAAAATCATCAAAGACAGAACAAAGATGCCAAAGATGCTACCAAGATCCACAAACAACAAACCCTTCCCAAACGAGCAATAATCGCATAAACTGAAGCGGGACCAAGACGTGTGGCAGAAATGATATGTTCGGCTGTGGAAGCCACACCATAAATGAGTAGACTGGTAACAGCTAAATTGGTGGACCGGGGATGTGTTTGGAAAGGAAACTCGGATCCCTGTGATTTGATCTCTGCAAAAGCATATAAACTAGAGATCATAAAGCTAAGTGATGATGTAGGCATGCTTACTGTTTCTTCCCCAAGTACTCGCGGGTAATAGTTGATCCAGAGGCGACCTACAGGCTGCAGTAGATTAAAGATGGAGGAGATACAGTTGAACAAAAACACTATGGCGAAATTAAAAGCGTCCGCTTCTGTGGATGGTTCTACCTCCACAATTACAACTTCTCCGTTGACGGGATAATCGGTGGCGGAAGGCATTAATTATCGTCTGTTGTAAAAATAAAGAGTGGGGTTGTGAGGAAAGCTATACTACCTTCCAAAATCTATTTATAGGGAATGTGAAATTGTGAGGAAAGCTATACTACCTTCCAAAATCTATTTATAGGGAATGTCAAATTTTGAATGACGGAAAGTCGAATGAACGCAGTTCTGGAGGATGCGTTATGCGTAGGGTAATTTGACTTTTTGTTTTCCGTTTGTTTTATTATTATTATTATTATTTTGTATTGGTTTTCTTACTATTAGTAAATGTTTTATCCATCGTCATAAATAAAAATGTTTTTTTCATTTGTTATAGAACATTTTCATTTTAATACATGTCATTTTGTAAGATTTTTAAATTGTTATTTTTCACTTATCATTTTTTAAGGGTTTCAATTTTTTAAAATAAATTTCCAAAAAGTTCTAATGGGTTATATATATATATATATATATATATATATATATATATATATATATATATATATATATATATATATATATATATAAGGTTATCATTCTATTAATTTATAATAGATTCTCATAAATGCTCCAAATGATTTGATTTCTTTGATAAATGCTCGAAAATATTACATTTTGTTATGAAAAAATAGTATTTTATAAAATATTTAATGTTTATATATATTTATTTTAAATTTTTATTTTTAAAAAACTTCGTGTAATACACGGGTTTCACACTTAGTAATTGAATGAAAACCTAATGAACTTATAATTTTGTTAATATTTAGTTATTGACTTTTTTGTGTTTGATTTTTTTCTGAATTATTTAAAATTGTTCATATTTATCAGTATAACCGTTTATTCCTATTTTATACTTATGATCGGTTACAAAAGGTTATACAGATAAATATGAACAATTTCAAATAATTCAGTAGTAAATCAAGCACGAAAAAATTCAATGACTAAATATTAACAAAATTAAAAATTCATTACCCTTTCAAGTTATCATCTCATAAATTAATTATCAGTGTTCTAAAAGGCGCGCCATGGGGCGTTAGAGTGTGTTATGGCGCGTGTTTTTTCGTTTGAGACACAGTTTTTTTCTCTTCGTTATGTCTTTTCAAATCGGAGATACAAATATTGTGGTTTTTGTTAACTTTTTGTTATTAGTTATTGATCTAACACTTCTAATAAGTAGTTATATTTAATATAAATTTATATTTATGTGGTAATATAATTTTAAATTAATACAAAATCGCCGCCTTACATCACGCCTTGAAAAACGTCGTGGCTCGCCATGGCTCGTTAAGCTTGAGGCTTGGCCTTGCCGCCACGCCACGCCTCACGCCATTTAGAACCTTGTTAATTATTATACCTTGAAACAAGATCAAGTCAAAGGAATTTTGATAATCAAATGAAGATATACCAAGGTAATACATTGCTCTGTTAAATGTGTGTGGATTAAAAATGAGAAAACATGGAATGAATCCAAGAACCCTAATTCACTTCATGAACCCTAGTTGTTAGGGCTTGGTTATTTGATGAAATAGAGGTTAGATGATTCCAATTCAAGTTATATAAACATGTTATCCATGGAATATAACATGTGTTGAGATCGATTACCTAATTGTTTGTTCATGAGTTATTTGAGAAAGAAAAGAAAATTGAATGAGTAAATTTAATGGTTTTATGATATGATCATCATGTTCATTATGCAAATTGTCAACCCATAACAATGAAGTACATCATGATTAATCTTAGATTATAGAATTATGACTTATAGATATGAAGTGATTAGTGTATGACTAGTAGTAGTTAGTGGTGTTAATCCTTTTACCATTGATGGGTGTATAACACAAGGACTTACAACTTATGGGGAGTTTAATTATACACTATGTGCCATTTTATGACATAGTCCCACTATATCATCATAATAATCAAGTGCAATTCTGTAACAATTACAATGGAAAACAGACCATGATTTATCTTGTAAAACCCTAGAGTACACGTTTTTTTTTGGGTATTTGTGATTGGCATTTGATTGTCTGTGATCCATGTCCAAAAGACTAGAGCTTCATTTCATCTAAGTAAATTTTTTCACCGAAGCTAACAAAACAACAAGAGCCTATATTTTAGCCTAGGCGATCTAATGACTATGATATAAAAGTGCCTTAGAATTCATCCACAAACTAACGTTCTTAAATCCCTTGTCCCAAAAAACATAGAAAGCAAACAAAACACCTTTGTAACACCCCATTTTTACTACTTTCGTAGATTGTAATATTAAACAATTGTTATGAAATAAGAAGTAGAAATTGTAACATCCGGATTCAGGTATTTCCCTTTTAAGTTTTGTTGAAATTTAAGTTGGCAAAGAAGACCCCCTCGTACGCTGGGCGTACATGCATGCACGCTTAGCGTACTGAGGTGCATGATTGGGCAGCTAAGCCTCGTACACGGAGCGTACGAGGATGTACGTGGGGCATACGTGGCCTGATTATAAAACCCTAAAGATCCATTAGAGGTGATTTTGAGCTTGAAGTAACAAAAAGGAGCCATTTAAGGTATGTTTTCAAGAAGAAGACCTTGTGGTGTAAGTCTTGGACGGGGTTGAACTTCTAGTTCTGGCATCCAAATCATCTTATGGAGCTTCTGGAGGTATAAAGTTCATACCTTGCTTACCTATTGCTTAGATCTCTTCTTAAGCTTGTTTTGGTCTCATTGGTTGGTGTTGAAGAGGTAAGATGATTTGAGATGCCAATCTTGTAGAACTAGACGTTTAGGGGACTCCTTAAACTTAAAGGTACAAAATTTATGGAGTTTATGACCTCCATGCAAGTATTAAGTGACTCTTTAAGCTCATTTGAGCTTTAGGGCCTTATTGAGCCTTGCATGCATGTAAAGTTTGCAACTTTACGTGATAAACCACTTCAAGAAGATCAGATTTGAGTCTTGGGGCTATGTCTTAACCAATTAAGAGCTAAAAATGCAAAGTTGCCAAACCTGAGGAGTACGTTAGGCGTACAAGCTCGTACACGCAACGTACAAGCCCTTAAGTGTGTACGCTTAGCGTACAAGCTGAGTACGCATCGCGTACTCAGTAATGGGTTGCAGTGTTCGGGCCTTTGGTAGTGGGCTTCATTTTTGGACCTTAGGAATTTAGGGCTGCTTTGTGGACTTCGAGAATATTAGTTTGGGCCTTAGGTGGCATTGTTGGGCCTTTAGGGCCTTATGTCCTGTTATTGATTTTGGACCAAGGGTATATTTAAAGAGTTTGGACTTAGGGATTTTGGGCCCATGAGTGGGTTTGTATCATATTTCTAATTAGGGTAAATTGTATATTTACAGTTTGATATTTCTGGACTGGTAGCCGAGCATCTATTATTTATCAGCAGTTTGAGGTGAGTCTTCTCACTAATCAATGGGTTGAAGGCCCCAATGTCGGCCCATTACTTGACATGTGAATTGGCAGTTGTTTATGTACTTACTTGTATGAAGACCATGAGGGTAGCCCATGGTATTTGGATATCAGACCATGGGGGTATCCCATGGCATTCCAAGTAAAGACCATGGGGGTAGCCCATGGCACTTGGATATCCTACCATGGGGGTAGCCCATGGCATTCTAGGTAAAGACCATGAGTGTAGCCCATGGCAACCATATCTATGTCACATGGTTTTCTATGGTTATATGTTATGTGATATTTTAGGAACTCACTAAGATTTTGCTTACAGTTTTATTTGGGTATTTTCAGGTACTTTCGGTATGAAAGGGAAGGGCCGGATTTGATGGCGCATCATTCACTCTTCGACATTTTCCGCACTCATTGATATTGATACTCTGATAATTTGATATGATATGATGTAATGAAGTTTTGGAAACGAATTATGTTGTAATCCGACATTTTCCACACTCATTGATATTGATAATCCGACATTTTCCGCACTCATTGATATCTGGTTTTTTGGCTGTCACAACTTGATATCAAAGCCTTGGTTTGAGGGATTCGGGCACACCCTCTGGTGTGTCAGAACTAAAACTGAGGAAATGGTAACCTTTTCAAAAGAAAAAAAGTCAAGTTTTTATGAAAATGGTTTTCTTAAGTAAAAAGGGAGAGTGCAATGTCTGCAATCGGCCTAACTCAAGTAAGTGTTTCCGAAATTTTAACCATGCATATGAATTGTAACTAGTATGTAAATATATGAAGTGCATGCTAGAGTAATGTCACACCCCTAAAACCAAGAATGGTGGAAACGTTCCGGGGTGGAGGACGTCATGTGAAGTATCATAACAGTGTGAAGTAGTAAACAAGCAACAACATCATCCATTGCATTAAAAGTAATGTTTTAATACTTGTGTGTTCTTTCATAATATACAACAATAAAATGAATAATCAAAATAAGATGAGTCTTGTCTGTGCTCCGTCTTCTCAAAACCTGGCCATCGTATCTGTCTAACTGGTGACCTGAGAATACAAGTTATTTTGAAAGCGAGTATCAGCCTAAAGCTGGTGAATTCATAAGTATTTAAGTGTCATTGTCTTGTTTTGGAAAGCTGTTATGAATGCCATGTAATTCTTTAAATGAAACAGTTGATATAAGTATGAAAAACCCTAGAAAATCCCATATTTCCTACTAGTATGACATGTAGTCTTCTACCAAGACCCGAATGTTTTGTTATGACAATGAAGTCTTCTACCAAGACCCGAATGTTTTGCTATGATAATGATAGTTTTTCCTTCTTTTTTACTATTACAAACAGTACTTAGTCTAACTCATCGTTTATGTGAATGTATCACAAAATAAAGTAAATAGGAAAAATATAATCATGTAAGTGTTATCTTTTTGTATTAGGATTAACACAACATCGCGATTTGCGAAATGTATAACCTTTGAACATCCGTATATTGTTCAATTTTCCTCTGTAGCTACAGCAGGTGGGAGGAAGGGTTAGTCCCGTAATCGATTTCCTAATATAAGTATTAACCATAGGCATCCGTAGATGTTCATCAACCTCTATAGCGAACAGTAAGCCCGAGGAATGGTTAGTCCCGTAGAAGTATTCTAATATAAGAAATAACTGTAGGCATCCGTAGATGTTCATCAACTACTGGTGCTAACAGCTGGGCTTCGGAATGGTTAGTCCCGTCTAGATATCCCGTTGAACTGGGATAGGCAGGACAATTTGCATAGAAGGTACTAATAAATCATCCTAATGAATCGAGGTACAAGTATCCATGTAAATGTATACAGGAAGATGTATCTACGTAAAGGTACTCATGTAATGTATTCATGTAAGGTACTCATGTAATGTATTCATGTAATGTACTTATGTAATGTATTCATGTAAGGTACTCATGTAATGTATTCATGTAAGGTACTCTTGTAATGTATTCATGTAAGGTACTCATGTAATGTATAGTGTAGACTCATGAATGAACTGACTCTGATGTAATTCCTTGTAATAGGAATAATGTTATGTATCTCCTAACTATCCCTATAATAGTTAACTGGAAGGTAATTGATTGTCCAAACAGGTTTATACACCCTTGCTACACAAGAGTGTGGGAAACTGAATGAAGGATGAAAACTATAACACCAATACATATAAAAGAACATAAGTGTATAGATATAGTTTTGTTCAAGAAGGTAAAAATGGTTTTGTAAGACATCTAAGAGTTTTAAACAATAATTAACACTGACTTGTGTCATTTTAATTAACATTTCAAACGTAATACTTTTGCTATCAAGGTATTTTTAAGATATAAAACCATTTCATACATCACATTTTGTAGTATGTGAAATATGCTGAATGAAAACATAGTTATAAATACATATGATTGATTTAATAACATGTTGTTTTCTACCTGTATTTCCCCCCCCCCCCCCATTAAAGCATTTAAAATCATTTTAAACATCGATTAAGGGGTATGAACTCACCTGTAGATGGTGGTTTGGATGTACTGAATGATGTAGGATAGCTAGGTGACAAGTGAAGACTTGTTCACACTCAATGATCCTAGTTAACATATAATCACACATATATGTATCTAATTAGACTTTAAACCACTAATTGACAAAGTTAAGACATCCTAAGGCATGTAAAACACCTTATATAAGTGCTACAAGCCATAAGGATTGCATCTAAGTGCTAAAGGACCTTGCTTTTGTGTTTGGGGTTCAAGGGTAAACTCCCTTGGAGTTTACAGTTTTCAAGACCTTGACCTAATGAGTTTACGGTCGTAAACTCAGAGTTTACGGTCGTAAACTCCTCTTCTTTTTACCATATGTTGTTTTGAGGATTTGCAAGTCCTTTGAAGCATTTCTACTTGGTGGTTTGGACTTTGGAAGGGACTAGGGCAACAAAACACCCCTTGTTAGGTGTTTACGGCCTTAAGGTCATTCCCCTTTGGGTTTACTACCTTAAACCCATATGGAAATTGGTATTGTTATGTTTTCAAGTCCCTAACTCACCAAGGTAATTGCCTATGTTAGATTTTAGGCCTAAGGAAGGAATATGGCCCAAATAAACACACTAAAGGGTGTTTACGGTTTTGGGAGCTCCCCAAACCATAAACACATGATCATGGCATTATTTGGTGTTTTTCATGGCTTAAACTCATCAAGGGAAGGTTCAAACATGCCAAGGAAGGCTTAAACATCCAACTAGGGCTTAGATTTGTGACTTAGACACACTTTGGTGCCTTATATGGTGTTTACGGCCCAAGAACCTTCTTGGATCGTGAACACCTTGTCCCATGTGTTCTTGGCATATTTTCTTGATGCTAACTTGTAATACTAACTCAATAAGACTCAAGGAGTGAAGTACTTACTATAAGGAAGCTTGAAATATGCTAAAAGTCCAAGAACACTTAGTGTGTGTTCTTGGTGTTCTTGGTGTTTTTGGAAATCTAATCAAAACACAAAAATGAATGGATGAATAGATGCACAAACACTATATTAAGTGTTTAATCAACTTGAAATGGATAGAACACTTACAACTTGGAAGATCTTGAATTGTTTCTAGTTTGCTACTTGAGAGGTTTTCCTGAGTTTACTCTTTTGGATAAATGGGGAGTAAACTCATATTGACTAGACATAGGGAGTAAACTCATGGATAAGCATGATTTTATGGATTTTGGGATGATTTTTCGACCCAAACGATATAGTTTGGCCGGGAACTTCTAAGACGCGAGGTGTTTGCGGTTTTTAAATTTCAAAACCCGAGACGACACTTTCTTTCACCCGTTCGTTTAAAAATAATATTAAAATAATCAAACGAAATTTATTTTTCCCAAAAACAAGTAAAAGTGAACTTGACTTATAATATGAAGTGATTGACTTCTAGGGTTTGACTGCACAAAAATTCCAGGTTGTCACAAGTAAGGCTAAGGATACCTTTAGGATTTATGCGATAAAATTGTCTGATTTGTGTGATGATTTGTAGCCTAGAATTCGATGCTATATATTTCTTGGAATCAATGTTGACTCTGTTATTTGCTAAGTGTATGCTTTCAAAGTTATATATGCTTAGGATTGCATAGCCATAGAATGATGGATTCTGCCTCATTTCCTGTTCCTTGTTTGGTTGTAAACTTAGGTTATAAACTTTATTTAATAGTCTATGTGATTCTATTTATGTATAACTTGCATGCATAAGGCAGCCTGTTGTGTTGATTGAGGTTCCTGGTTGTGAAAGGACTAAGGAATCCTAGAAGAGTTTAGGATATATATATATATATATATATATATATATATATATATATATATATATATATATATACTGAGTTGTATGAGATACATTTCTTCGTATAGTTCGGTGAATTAAAGGTATCAGGTTTGACCTTGATGAAGGTACAGGTAGGTGTGGAAGATACTATTGCGCCCATATTACTGAAAGCACAAGACCTATACCCGAGACAAGAGCATACTTGGAAACTCCAAGGAGTCCGGTGGGGGAGTGGGAAACCCCTTCGAACCTCTTTATTGATTTTTTCTATGTTGTATTTTCAGTTGAGGATGGTGATCACAACACGAGGAGGTTCAGGTCAGGGATCAGGGTCTAGTTCGGGTTCGGGTTCCAGTGCCAAATCAATTGATGAGAGGTTGCACGAGCTTATCGCAACCAAGGTTACTCGTAGCATCCTTCGCACTACCCCAGTGATTTTTGGTACCATCAATGAGGGGATCATGGATATCATGGAGGAGCGGCTCAGATAACTTCGAGTCGCGATTGCTGCAGGCCAGTTGCGGGAGTTCAAGACGTGTAGAGCGCCTAAGTTCTTTGGGGTTAAGGAATCCATCGCTAGCCTCTGTTGGATCGCTGGCATGGAGAATGCTCAGTGCATTAGCTTTTTCCTGGAGGAGACAAAAGTGGTATTCGCATCCTGCATGCTGAGAGATCGAGCGCATGACTGGTGGGAGGAGGTTACCCGCGAGGTGGGGAAAACAGGTGTGATAGTTATGACATGGAAGAAGTTTGTGCAGAGGTTTGATCGGGAGTTTGCATCGGCCATCGAGGTGCTGCAGCTGGTAAGGGAGTTCCAGGACCTTCATCAGACTTTAGAGTCTGTGGCGGAGATCACCGCCAAATTCAGAGAGAGGGCATTGTTATTTCCGCAGTACGATATGGATGAGGAGATGAAGAAGACGAGATATCATGTTATGCTGAGAGATGATATCAGGAAGTTTGTGAGTTTTTCTTGGTGAAAGACCCTAAACAAGATGATTGAGAAGTTCCTTGAGCGGGAAATCGAGTTGGAGCTCCAGAAAAAGCAGAAGTCGGAGTAGGTATAGACAGTTGTGGGCCGTCACAAGAAGCCCAAGACCACCAATACTTCTAGCAGAGGCCATCAGGGTTGGGGCCATTGTGCCAAGGGTGGCAGGTCGCACAGCAGGGCCTGTTGGGTAGCAGGATCAGGATGTTACAGTTGTGGCCAATCAGGCCGCATGAGTAGAGAGTGCCCCAAAAAGGGTTTGATTTGTTTCCACTGCAACTAGACCAGTCATAAGAAGGCTGATTGTCAAAGGTTATCTGGTGGAGTAGTGGTGGCGCCTGCGCCAGCCACCTTGAGGATTACTGATGACCGTCAGGGCAAGGGGGAGACCCCTGCAGTGAAGAGCAGAGTGTTTCAGTTGACCACTGATGATGCCCGAGCAGCGCCGGATATTGTTACAGGTGTGTGACTTATCTCTAACTTTTATTATTTATTGTTATTCTTATGTTTGTTATGATCTTGTATAGGAACCTTTATGGCCAATGGGTTGTCGGCTCATGTTTTACCCGATCCTTTGTATCTCTTATACTCAACAAGAAGTTTCGAGACGCTCTAGGGACTTTGGATTCCCCTCTAGAGGTGGAGATTGCGGATGATCGTACTGTGAGCACTGTGAGGGTATTCTGAGGATGTGTTTTAAACATGTTCAGTGAGAGGTTTCCTATCGACTTGGTACCGATTTCATTAAGAGGATCAAAGGTGATCATAAGGATGGATTAGTTGGGGCCCAATGGGGATGTGATTGATTGTGAGAGGCAGTTGGTGAGAGTTCAAACCCCAAGTGGGGGAGAATTGGTCATTCCTGGTGAGAGAGCTTCGCATGGGCCAACTCTTTGTTTGGGAACGAGGGCTAGGAGGTTTCTTCAGCATGGATGTTCTGGATTTTTGGCTTATGTTCCAGATATACGGGGTAAGACCACGATAGAGTTGAGTGGAGTACACATTACGCAGGATTATCCCGACGTCTTTCCTGAGGAATTTCCAGGATTGCCTCCCGAAATGCAGGTTGAGTTTCGAATTGACTTGATGTCTAGGTCAGCTCCGATATCCAAGGAACCATACCACCTAACACTGCCTAAGATGCGGGAGTTTTCTACACAACTACAACAGCTACTAGACAAGGGTTTTATTCGCCCAAGCAGTTCCCCAT